>NW_004443963.1:12491559-12493731 GCF_000243295.1 Trichechus manatus latirostris
GACTCAACAGCAACAGGTTTGGTTTTTTGGGTTTGGCATTGTTATGATCATCTGACCATATGATTGTCATACGACCATATGATTGTCTGGTTCAAAATGGCCAATAGCAGTGCATTTCAGCTCACTAATACCTAGGATATTGAACTTTATGTGTTCCATTTCATTTTCGTTGATTTCCAATTTTCCTAAATTCATACTTTATACATTCCACGTTTCTATTATTAATAGATGTTTGCAGCTGTTTCTTCTCATTTTCAGTTGTGCCATATTAGCAAATGATGGTCTTGAAAGCTTGACTCTATCCACTTCAATAAAGTCAACTCTACTTTGAGGAGGCAGCTCTTCCCCAGTCATATTCTGAGTGCCTTCCAACCTGAGGGGTTTATCTTCTAGCACTATATCTGACAATGTTCCACTGCTATTCATAAGGTTTTTACTGGACAATTTTTTCAGAGGTAGACTTCCAGATCCTTCTTCCTAGTTTATCTTGGTCTGGAAGCTCCGCTGAAATCCGTCCACCAATGGTGACCCTGCTGATATTTGAAATACCAGTGGCAAAGCTTCCAGTATCACAGCAACATGCAAGCCACCACAGTATGACAAACTGACAGGTGCGTTCATACAGATGTAATAGGCATAAATAGCCTCAAGGGCACAGAAAATAAAAAAATAATTAGTACATGATGAGTGTTTAGTACTTACCACCTTTGTTTTTAACATATAATTTATTTAATTATAAGTTTATATAATTTAATTGTTAATAACGGCTGTGTTTAACAACTAGCTCACACAATTTCTGGATATTTAACAGTCAGCTCTTGTAAGCCAGTATGAGCCCGCTCCAGTACACCATCAGCTCTGTGCCTTAATACCTTATCTTTAAAAGGAAGATAATCTAAAATTGTTCTTATGTCAGATGATTGTTTTTGAGGATTAAATAATTCATAGGAGACATTTTGCACCTGGCACGTTGTAAACACAACAAATTTTGGTTATCATTATTACCATCATTACTATCATTAAGTATATTTACATGTAAAGTGTGAACAGTATGAATATCAGATAAAGACAGATTTGGGGGTGAGGAAGGCACTGGAAGATGAGGCTATCCTTGTGAGGATCTAGTCAGTAGCCATAGCCTACAAGCCACAGTGTAAGGGCACGTCATTCCCAGACATAAGCCTGTTTATACTTGGTACCCTGAGGACATGGCACTGACACACACTGGTATGTGAGTTCCTCCCAGGGGAACTGGAGTCATGGCTGTACCTAGGCTGGGGGTGATCTATTCAACACTCTCTCAGGCCTGGAAATGGTTTCCTGGCTCTCCTTCTGTTCTAGTGTTGCTCACGTATCTGGCTTCTTGTTCTCTGAGAGCCATTAACATCCCATAATTCTACTGCCTTTTTTCTTCCTTTGCCCCAAGGACTCTTAGGGAAAATGAGCTCAGGCTTAAAGCTGACATTGACCCACAAGCACTGCTTTACATGGATTAACTCATTTACTCTTCGCAAAATGGTGTAAGACAGGTACTATTATCATCCCCGTTTTATGGATAAGAAAACAAGTTGCCCCAAATCAGTTCACAAGTGAGGGAAAGAGCTGGAATTTGCACCTCAGTGTAGGCCTCAATACTCATACCTTTAACCATGGAACAACACTATTTCTGACATACTACTCTTGTCATCATCTTATTTCATAGTGGGTAGCAGGGGAATAGAAGCCTTGGTGGTGCAGTGGTTAAGTGCTTGACTGATAACTGAAAGGTCGGTAGTTTGAACTCACCAGCTGCTCCATGGGAGAAAGATGTGGCAGTCTGCTTCCTTAAAGATTACAACCTTGGAAACCGGGTGAGGCAGTTCTACTCTGTCCTATATGGTTGCTATAAGTCAGAATAGACTCTATGGCAATGGGTTTTGTTTGGTTTTTAGCAGTGGCATGGAAACCAAATAAGTCATTATTTTATGGTTTGGGATTTTAACATAATTTTGGCAGGAAAACCAATGTATTCCCTTAATCATGCTTTGCTCAATCTTTTTTTTTTTTTTTTACAGTTAAATGATACATTTTTTTATATATATATTTTATTGTACTTCAGGTGAAGGCTTACAGAACAAATAGTTTCTCATGAAACAGTAGTACACATGTTGTTTTATGACATTGGTTAACAAC
>NW_004443963.1:12501772-12522933 GCF_000243295.1 Trichechus manatus latirostris
CAGGATTGTTGATTCTCTGTTTGGCTTAGTTTTTCGGATCTTTGCTGTGCAGGGACGGTGTGGTGCTTCTGCCTGGAGCGCCATCTTGCTGGACTCTCTCAGGAACGTGCTTTTTAATTCAATCAAATCTATCGCTTTGCTCAATCTTGAGTGAAAATAAATAAAATCCTGTGACAAACAGTGGAGGAAAAAGGGTAGTAGTCATTCATTCAACAAAACTTTTGAAGAGGTCTTCTATGTGATGGCGGGCACTGTTCTAGGTACTCATGATGCAGAGGAATAAGATAGAGTTTGTGCCCTCAAGAAGCCTGCAGTATAGTGGTAGAAAAACTACTAGGGAGAATGTTTGGAGAAGGTAGAGGGTCTACTTCTCTAATTCAAACACTTGGCTACCATTAATTCCAGATACTACATGAATCACTTCTTCAAGGAGGTCACAGATTATCAGGGGAGACTAATAAGAACCTAACATACTTACAATTGCAATAGGAACCCTGGTAGTACAATGGTTAAGTGCTCGATTGTTAACCAAATGTTGGCGGTTCAAACTCACCTAGTGGCTCCGCAGAAGAAAGATCTGGCAGTCTGCTCCTATAAAGATTATAGCCTAGAAAATCTCCCTCTGTCACATGGGGTAGCTATGAGTCAAAAATCGACTTGACAGTATCTACAACAACAAAATACATTAATATAACACAGTAATTATAGTAACCAAGGTGTGTTCACAGTGATATGGGAAGAGAAAGGAAACCTATTTGGAGGAATCATAGAAGGTCTCTCAGAGATTGGATTTGCATTCAGCCTTGAAGGATAATGAGGTTTGCCAGGCAGTCAAGGAGAGAAGAAGATGGAAGGGTATTTCACACTGAGGGAAGAGCATGTGTAAAGGGATGAGTCAAATAATTGGGGGTAAACCTTTTAATTTCAAGAATATGTCTCAAAGTTGAAAAGTTAAATATCTAAGAGACAGGAGGCTCTGTTCCTAAGTGTGAAGGGTGAAGTAACTATAAAACTGTGGGGGGGGGGGGCGGATTTAAAGATACTCTTGGATGATGATGCAAATTATAGCAGGTGCATTATGGTTGAGAGAATGTGGGATCATCTGGTCTACCTCTCTCAGGTCTCAGTTTAGAGATGGGAGAATGGGGTTAGATGGGCCAGTGATTTCATGGTTCTCAAGAAGTAGATACTTGAACCCGTTCTTTGAATTGCCATTCAATGAGTGTTATGTACAGGACCAGGCAACTTTTTATTCTGTTGTACATAGATTGCCGTAAGTCAGAGCTGACTCAATCGAAACTAACAACAACAAGCAATTTAGAGCAAGGGAAAAGGGAGTTCACATATCTGAGTAACAGGGATTCTGGAATGCATTTGAGTTAGAGAACCAACGAGATAGGACGAAGTGAGGACCAGATAAACAATTACTCTCATTGTTTAGGAAATAAGGGTGATGTCTCAGATTGGAACAATCCCTCCAACCATGTACACATAGAAGAGATTCAGAGGTCTGATGATTTTAGGGAGGACCTGCTGACAGGAACACAGCAAGTCACTGGCAGGACTGGGGCTACAACTCTTGTCTCCAGACTCCTACTCCAGTGCTTCTTCCCAGAATTGAAAGACCTGTTAATTTCTTTGTAGCAGATATGCTGTTAGGTCTGGGAATTACCCTGCAATAAATCATCCTTAAAGAAGACAGAATGACCTCCAAGATACGTTAGTACCTCCTTAAAATTTGCTGCATAATAAAATTCAGAAACACGAAATTGCTAGCTTTGCAGTTATGAATGAGAAAAATAGGCAGTGGTATTTGCAAACAGGTTATGATAATACACATCTCCAACCTTATTAATGTCCAGACTCCCGCCCAGAAGTTGCTTCTCTTTTCCTTCCTCCCTACCTAAAGTACACCTATCCACCAAATACCAGGTCAAATTCTACTTCTTCCATGAAAATGTTCCCAGTATCTGCAGCATTCACAGATCACTCCTCTTTCTGCCTTCTCATAGGAAGAATGGGAAATTGACTTAAGAAAGCCAGGAGCCAAGTCTGTACTCACTTGTGTTTTTCCTTAATTGTTTTATGTGGAAATGTTTTATCTTCACGGCAGAACACATTCCTTGAGGAAAAAACAAAGTATCTTCTCTTTATTTTTCACTCTAATATTGGTTAATATATGTAGGCAATGCTCAGAAAATAAATGTCCATTCAGTAATCATTGCCACAACCTATGCTAAGCTATGCAGGTAGAGAAATGTACAGGACACTATTTCCTCCTTCAAAAAGTCGCCAGTGTCCTGGGAATATACAGATATTTAAAGAAATGTAGCAGAGGATTTTGTTAGAGAATAAATTTGTATCCCTTCCCAATTCACCAAAGAAGATACCAGAAAATGAGAGAGACTTACTGAGGACAGGTTTTCAGAGTTAAAGAGTAGAGAGAGAAGGGAATAGCAGGGACCCTGAGGTCACTGCAGGTGGTGTCCCTTATCAGGGATAGAGTCTCTGGAGGTTCTCCTCAGGAAGCTGTCTACCATCTGTGTGTTGAGGTCCTAAAATAAATCCTACCTTAACCCACAGGAGAGAACCAAAAGGAAAAGCGAACCATCATTCTAGGGTCTTGAGTGGACTTAAGACACTATCCTGACTTGGAGCCAGTCTCCAGTACCAGTTGTCATCCAGCCAGCTCTGATTCATGAGGACCCCGTGTGTGTCAAAGTAGAACTTGGCTCCATAGGGTTTTCAATGGCTGATTTTTAGGAAGCAGATCACCAGGCCCTTCTTCCAAGATGCCTCTGGGTGGACTTGAACCTCCAAACTTTTGGTTAGCAGCTGAGCATGTAAACCATTTGCACCACCCAAGGCTTCCTAGGGCCAGCTTAGGGCTGACTTATTTCCTAGGATGTGGCTGCACAGGTGAATCGGAGGACACTGTTTTCAAGTCCCTGGCAGTATCCAGAATGGATGGTCCAGCTTCTGCCATTGAGTCCTGGCCCTGCATTCCAGGCTTTTCTAGTCAGCCTCCATTTCCCACACCAAGAAATGATACACTCCAGCCCTGTCTCTGCTCCTGAGTCAGGACTCACTTTGGCTGGCTTCTATCCATGACCAGCACCCTTCCCCATGTGAGGAGGGAAGAGGGAGCCAATGCGGACTCACTCTGAGATGCTCCATCATTAGATATAGGGACCTTTGTCACCCATAGGGATAAGCTGGCTGAAGAACACTACCAGTAGGAGCATGAGGAAGGCTTGAAAGTCTGTAGGGTGAGGACAGCAAGGAGGCATTAGTTACATCCTATCCTGCCCCCAACTGTAGGTGAAGGTTGGGAAGAGTATTTGGTTATAGGGTAGTAGAGATGTCTTTAAATTAAATTTATTAAGGTAGAATTTAGATAAAATAAAAGAAAGCACGCATTTACATTTGAAATGTTTTGACATGTAGCAGTCAAGATATAGAACATTCCCATCATCTCAACAACTTTCCTCCCTCCCCTTCCTGGTCAAAACTCCTCGCTTCCCACCAGACAACTACAGATTTCATTCCTATCACTATAGGATAGTGCCACTTCTCCTAGAACTTCATTTAAATGGTATCATACAACATGTACTCTTTTACGTCTGTCTTCTTTGGCTCAACGTAACTTTTTTCCAACGTTTTGTTAAAGAAAGTTTTACATATACCGAAAAGTTAACAGAATTTTAAAGTGAATTCTTCTATGCCCACCACCTGGATTCTACTACTAACATGTTACAATACTTGCTTTATCACCTGCTTATCCAGCTATTCATTGCTCTACTCATCCAGCAATCCACCTTATTTTAATGCACTTCAAAGTAAAGTTCGGACATCAGTCCACTTACCCGTAAGTACTTCAGTATGTATATCATTAACTAGAATTCAATATTTATTCACATTTCTCTTTTAAGGTAAAAATAGCGTACAATGAAACACACAAATGTTAAGTGCACATTTTCTGAGTTTTGACAAACGCATGTACCTGTGTTAGTCAAACTTCTATCAAAATGTAGAACATTATCATCACTCCAGAGTTTCTGGATACTTTTTCCCAGGCAACTTCTGCTCTCATTTTTTTTCCGTCAGGGGTTAGTTTTTGCCTATTCTAGAACTTCAGATAAAGGAAATCTTGCTGTTGTGGTTGTTGTTATGTGCTGTCGAGCCGGTTCCGACTCATAGCGACCCTATGTACAACGGAACGAAATCACTTTTTTATTTGACTTCTTTCACTTAGTGTAATGCCTTTGATCTTTATTCATGCTGTTGTATTTATTAGTACAGTCTTTTTTATTGCTGAGTAGTATTCCATTGTCTCACGGTACCACAATGTGTTTATGTAGTCTCTTATTGTTAAACACCTAGACTGTTTCTAGTTGCGGGCAATTATAAATAAAGCTTCAATGAACATCTTTGTACAAGTCTTTTTGTGAACATATGTTTTTATTTTTCTAAGTAAATAACTAGGAAGGGAATTTCTAGATCACAGAGTAGGGTATGGTTAGTTTAATAAGAAAGCTGGATTTGAATCCCAGCTCCATTATTTATTAGCTGTAGGGCATTCGGTAGAAGCCCTGGTTGTACAGTGATTAAGAGCTTGGCTGCTAACCGACGGGTCAGCAGTTCGAATCCACCAGCCCCTCCTTGGAAACCCTAGAGGGCAGTTCATCTCTGTCTTACAGAGTCAGAATTGACTCAACGGCAACGGGTTTGGTTTTGGTTTAGGCATTAGGTAAGTTACTTAACTTCCCTATGCTTCAGTATCATCATCTGTAAAATCACGCAATAGTAAGTGCTCAATAATTGTTAATGATTACTATTAATAAGAAGTGTCATCATTAGGCAAACATACTAATTCCAAAAGATACAGCCATTTGTGATCCCTATTTGTTGGCCCAGATTCCCATATGGACCCATATTGGAATGAAGTTGGAAGAAAAAAGAAAATTACTGGACGGTGCATACTAACATGTGAGGGGCAGAGATAATTCAGCCTTCTGCAAATGAAATTTAATTATTTCGGCTTTGCTGAACAGGCAGGCAGCAAGAATGGCGGTTTATCCTCTTCCCTGCCACTGGCAGGATTGTTCAGGAAATGAAGAAAGAAGATGAGAGTGTTGGAGGAGGCGGCCCCACGGACCACATCCTCCACATCAGATATGGGTGTGATCAGCTTCCTCTTGCTCCTCTCTATTGCCACATACTTAGTCACTGAGGGTAACAAGCTCTCAGCACAACAGCCTCATGCTTCCAGCACTGTTATTCCTTAGACTAATCTGGTTTCAACACATTCCAACAATACAGACATTATCTATGAATTCTAAAAAACTATCTGCTATAACAATTGGAATAGAGCCTAAGGTATTAGACGCATATGCTAAAAGTGTCTACTGCTGAGATAAACATGCATCGTGTGTGTCTCCTTATTACCTGGGAGAACGTATTCCGGAGGATGGTGGTCTGTTTCCTGAGCCTCCTTATTAAAATGATTAATAGAGTACTGCAAGGCTTCTTCATATATAAGCAGAGATTTTTACTTTTTTGTCCCAAGCACTTTCGGATGCATCCTCTATACTGTTGCTAATGATAATTTTGTGAAATGGGTGGGGTTCATGTCAGTATGCCTATTTTTCATGTAGGTCAAAATCGGAATGCAGAGCCTTCACCTAACTTGGTTAAAGTCATAACTACAACTAATGACATGTTTCCTCTTTCCCAGTCCCACAGCAATATGGCAGACACTTGCTACCTACCCAACATCCCTTCTCTCTTTCTTCTAAGAGAACTCTGATTTTATTCAGGGTGGCAACATGTCCAGCTGATAATACTCAGTAGTCCTTATTTTCCTATAGCTAAAAGTGGCCATGTGACCAGGCTCTGACCACATGAAATGTTATAGGAAACAATAAAGAGTGCAGACTCAGCATGCCCCTTCAGTCTTGTGTCTTTTCTCATCATTTCTTCCTGCTTAGTGTTGCTACGATGCTGAACAGGTTCCTCTGGAGCTTCCAGATTAAAAGGGACTAGGAAGAAAGGCCTGGCCATCTACTTCTGAATAATCAGCCAATGAAACCTGGTGGATCACAATGGTCAGAGATCCACAACTGATCATAGGCCTGGTGCAGGATCGGGCAGCATTTTGTTCAACTGCGTATGAGTGGGGGCTGACGAGATGGCAGCTAACAGCAACGTACACCTAGGAGTCTGTAACTGGAGCAATCATCTTGGGACCATGAGATTAAACACTGGGGCAAAATACCAAGGAAGGAAGAGGGAAACGATGAAAAAAGCCTAGTATCCTTATTGTATTGTGGAGCCAGTATATCAACACAAGATTTCCTACCTCTGCCCACTTCTTGTGGCATTAAGCCACTGTTTGTCAGATTTTTGAGTAAGCCAAACAAACGTAAGTCCTCATTAATCCAGAATACACAATTTCCGTTCTGACTGCATTGCCCTTTTCTTCCCTTGTCAATTGAGTAAACTAAACTTCATCCTTTAAATCTCTGCTTGCACATCTGTGAAACCTTCCCTGAATTCCCCAGAGTCATTTGGGGCAATCTCCTCTGCCTTGCATAGGACTCCATAGAGCTATCCTTTTTTGTGAACATTATATTGGGTAGCTAGGTGTTTGTATGTCCCAATAAACCTGCAAGAACAGGGACTCTAACTTACTGTCTTTGAAACCCAGCACTAGACCTGACACTTTATAGGTGCTCAATAAAATTCCACGTAATTAATTGTTAAGCCTATGTGTTAGCTCTCTGACATTTTTGTCATCTTTTTTGAAGATCAGTCAGCTAACTTTAAAATATTGATATTTTTCAGAGTCACACACTCAGCCCTTGTCTCATTTCTTCTGCATTCTCTATTTGATGACTTCATTCAGTCTAATGTCTCATAATGCTATGAAGATACTGATGCCTTCCACATATAAATTCCCAGCTCAGATCCACTTCAGAGTACCATCACCTTATAGCTCGTGCTTTTTCTTCCAACTTCATTCCAATATGGGTCCATATGGGAATCTGGGCCAACAAATAGGGATCACTGAATGGCTGTATCTTTTGGAATTAGTCTCCCAGGGTTCAATATCTAGCTCTTCCACTTAGCAGCTTAATGTGTGAATTTGGGCTAGTTACTTAAATTCTCTGTGTCTCTGTTTCTTTTGGTGTAAATGGAGATAATAATAGTATCTATGTAGGGTTGATATGAGGATTTAAGGCATCACTATAGATGTAAAGCACTTAGAACAGTAACATAGTAAGTGTTGGTTATTATTACAGTTGTTATTGAATAGACCCACCTGGATACCTCACAGACATTTCCCCTCAATACGTCCATCTTCAACGCATCCTTTTCCTCCTAAACATAGGAGGCTGCTCATCTCCTACATTCTCTGTCTCATTGATATCACCATCTTCTCCCCAGTTTGCCAGCCAAAACACAGACTAGACATTTCCTTCTCCTTAACCCCTCATCCAGATATTAAAAAAGATTTGTCAAATGTTCAAATATATCCTTTGAGTATTAGTGAATCCATCCTCTTGTCATAGAACTAGTTCAGGTCCAAAATACCTCTCGCCTGAACTATGGAGATTGTCTCTAACTTGTGTCCCGACTATGTTTTTATACGCATTATATTCTTGCACTAAATTTTGGCCACAATCACCTTTCCCATGTGCAAATATGATCATGGCACTTGTTTATTAAAACCCTTCAACAAATCCTCATCACCTCTGGGATACTGTCCACACCCCCTAGTAAAGCAGCATTCTTCTTTACTTTGTTCTCTGCTCATCTGTGCAGCCTCACCTCCCACCATTCTCTCAAACATACGCATACTGCTGCCATCTTGAATTGTCCTCTCTTCCTCAGATATGCTATGCTAGTTCGTTTCCCCATGCCTTTGATCACATAATTCTTTTCACCTGGTATGCCATTTCTCTCATCTTCTCTCCCCACCCAATCTACAAGGCATGTTTCTGCTCATTCTTCCAGTTTTAATTTGACTGTCACCAATTCTGTGGATTTCTCCCCGATTTCCCCGACAGATCTTAAGAGATCATTCATGTATCCACCAATATGTTTTTTTTTTTTTTTTTTCAGAAAATTGTGTCAAACTATAAACTTCTAGACTTTATAAGTAGTTATGGAATAAATAATTCTTTATCATAAATAGCACGATTGGATTCACAGACACTTAAGCTCAAATGGACTTTAGTTACTCTCTTTCTATCCTTTTCACTCACAGGGAAAGACCTGGGTTTCAGAGAGGAGAGTGACTTGCCTAAGGTTCCATAATAAGTTAGTGACAAAGACAGGTTAAGAAGCCCAGCTTTCCTGACCTCCACTCACAAGTCCTTTCTGCTATACTTCTATTTTATAATAGATGATATTTTGGAAAAGGTATGGATTTAACTATATATATCAGAAATCCAAAATAAAAGAAGATTAAACAAGAAAAAGTTCATTTCCATCCCCAGTGGTCTGGAGGTAGCAAGTCCAGGGCTGGTATTGCTCTCCATGGTGGCAGAGACCCAGGTCCCTTCTACCTTGTGTCTCTACCATCCCTCAAGTAGTGTTCTCAGCCCAGGTAAAAATCAAAAGAGAATACTAACAATGAGTATATTAAAAAGATAAAGTTATTTAATTGTTCCTATTTCACAAGAGGCCCTGAGATTATGGTGGTTAAGAATACTGGCTTTGGTATCAACAGACTTAGGTCTGAATCTTGGCTCTTCTATTTACTGATTACGGATTTGAAGCAAACTGTGCAAACTCTAAGTATCAGTTGTTTTATCAGGTGATATCTTCCTTTTTCATAGGGTCATTGTGAGGGCTAATTACATGGAAAGTACTTGACATGGGTCCCTGGTACAGAATCACTACTGCTATTATTATGGGACAAGCTCAAGTCCTTGCCCGAGAGCAAGGACCTTGTCTGGTTCAGCTCAGCACTATCTCTACACATAGCGCAGTCCCTGATGTAGAGTAAGCCCTCAGTAAATATTTGTTGGATGAATAAATTAAGTTAATTAGTCAGAACTGGAACCTGGATGGCTTAAACCCAATGCGCCTTGCTGCTTCTGTGCTGCCAGAATGCCAGCTCTCCTTCTGATCCCTCCCTCTAAAGATAAGCCACAAAATCCACATCAAATCTGCCTGGATCCGGGGACGATTCCTTCAAAAACCTCATACCAGCCAGTAACACTCAGAAGCCAGAGCAAGTGTGTGCAGATTCAATACCTTCACTCGACGGCAATGGGTTTCTTCGTTTTTTTTAGTGACCAATTGGTCACTACAGATTAGTTAGTAACTGGGGCATCTGCATCTGCCCTTGTTAGGGATTGTAAATTTAAAAAGCGACTTTGATTCTGTAGGAAGGTGCTGAGGGTTTGGAAGAGAGACAGATGCCAGCCATACCTAGATGCAGAATCTGCCAATCTTTTTGTTAGTAGCCAAGCACTTAACCATTAGTTTCAGGAAAAATAAAGGGCATGATTATCCCTAGGGAGCCTGAGATTCAGAAAATACCACGTGCAATTTTTATTCTATCCACACAGCTATTACTTTATCTATACCTGAAGAAATTAGTTTAAAATGAATATCATTATAATTGAATATTTGAAGGGCTGTAAGAGAAATAAAGATTAAATCAGTTCTAATAACTCAAGATTAGACCCAGGGCCAATGAGAAAACCACTGGAGAAGTAGGTGTCTACTTAGAAAACAAAAATAAATAAAAGGATATTCTAGTGGTCAGAAGGGTCAATAGCTGAAAGTGCCACCCTGGAAGATAGTAATCCCCCATCACTAGAGCAGTCAAGCAGTGGGTCAATAATGCCGGTGATGGATGTCACAGAATTTATGCCTCTCTTAGGGACTTTGACTCCAACACCGTCAAAGCCTTTTTCATCTCTAATTCTGTTTCCATGATTCTAAGCATGAGCAATATGTCAGCAATATTGACTTGTCAGCTACAGGTTAAAAAGTACTATAAATTTAGTATGTTTAAAGCAATAGGGATGACTAGAAAGTATGAGTGAGGAATAAGAGATGAGCAAAAATGATTGGGTATATTTGAAAGAGGTCCCTGGGTGATGCAAACAGTTTGTACTCAACTACAAACTGGAAGGTTGACGGTTTGAACCCACCCAGTGGTGCTGCAGAAAAAAAAAAATCTGGCAATCTGCTTCTGTAAAGATTACAGCCAAGAAAACTCTATGGAGCTCAGTTCTACTCTGTAACATGAGGTCGCCATGAGTAAGAATTGACTTGAAGGCAATGAGATATATTTGAAAGAGAACAAACAGGTCTTCAAGAAACCCAAAATATGTAGTATTTAAAATTAAAAAACTCTAAAGACAAATCACAAAAAAATTGACATGCTAAAAACTATTAGGAAAAAATAGACTTTTTAAATTATTGGATAAATCTTAAGAAATGACATACAATGTAGCACACAGAGATGAAAGATTATAGAGGAGATGTGAAGAGACATAGAGGATAGGGAGACATTTTAATATATGCTCACTGGAGTTTCAGAGGAGATAATAGAAATAAAGGGAGAGAAGATAATTTGGGGGTTAAAAACAAGATAGAATTTAAGTATTTCACAACGATGACATACAAATAAAGAAACAAGTAGTCAGATTTACAGTGTTCTAAGTTTTCGTGGTTTTCAGAGGAGAATAAAGATGTCGATTAACTTTGCTGTTGTTATGGTTGTTAGTTGAGGTCAAGTTGATGCCAACTCATGGCAACCCCATATGTGCAGAGTAGAACTGCTCCATAGGATTTTTAAGGCTATGACCTTTTGGAAGCAGATCACCAGGCCTGTCTTCAGAGGCACCTCTAGGTGGCTTTGAACCTCCAACCTTTCAGCTAGTAGCAGAGCATTTAACCACTTGAGCCACCCAGGGGCATTAGTTAACTCTTTAGATTTTATTAAGTGTGCATGTTAAAATTGCTAGGGTAATTCTTAAACAATAAAAATAGAGCATATAACTTCCAAATAACTGAAGTGAATAAAATAGTATGAATTAAAAAGATAGTACCCCAACCATTTCTACAATCTGGGGTTCAGCCTCCTGCTATGATGCATAACTTCCACACCTCCACCCATCTCTCTTCTACTCCTTACTCCCACACTCACGTTAAACAGCCTCCCTTCACATAGAAACCCTTCTACCTGCAAGTAACAGGCATAGAGTTTGTTTTTATCACATAACAAGAAGACTGTAGGTAAGCAGTCCATGGCTGGAATAATGGCTTCATAATGTTTTCAAGTGTTCAGGTTCACTCCATGTTCCTACTTTACCATATTAGCATTTTGTTTTGTTGCCTTGTGATTGCTATATTACTGCTGAAATTTCAGCAACATATCCATGTTCAAGACAAGAAGGATAGAGAAAGCCCTGGTGTCTGCAGCATTTTTTTTTTCTTTTGCCAGAAAGGCAAGGTACTTGGGTAACGCAAATGGTTTGTGCTCAGCTATTAACCTAAAGATTAGCAGTTTGAACCCACCCAATGGCATCCCAGAAGAAACTTCCCTGGTAATCTGCTTCCATAAAGGTCCTAGCCAAGAAAACCCTATAGAGCAGTTCTAGTCTGTAACCAGGGGCAGATTACCCAATAAGCAACGTAAGCGTGGGCTTACCTGTGCTTACTTACTAATCCCTAGTGAACAATTTCACATTTTTCACCACATCAAAGATACCGTGAAACCCATGTGAAATTGTGCACTACAGATTAGTAAGTAAGCACAAATAAGTCCATGTTTACCTTGCTAACTGAGTCACCTGTCCCTGTCAGGGATTATAAATTTGAAAAGAGGCTTTGATTATGTAGGAAAGTGCTGTGGGGTTGGGAGAGAGACAGATGCCAGCTATACCTAGAAGCAGAACCTTTGACGTGATGAAAAAAATGTGAAATTGTTCACTACAGATGACCTGATAAGCACGGTAAGCACTGAGCTTACTTGCCCATTGGATAATCTGTCCCTATCTGTAACACATGAGGCCACCATGAGTTGGAATTGACTTGATAGCAACTGTTTTGTTTTTAGTTTTTATTTTGCCAGAAAGGCAAAAAATTTCCCAGACACTTCAGCAGAATTCAGCCATCTCTCACTGGCAAGGACCAATGTTGTGCCAGAGCTAGTTTGTACCTGCTTGCAAGAATTGAGTTAAATGTTTAGGGATTTTGTGAGCCATCTGCTGAACCATTGGCGGCATGAAATCAACCATAGTGGAAGCGTTTACATCATGGAAATTGGCAAGCACTACGTATCAGCTTTGTTGTTATTGTTGTTAAGAACTGTGTCACATGCCAATACTGACTCCATGAAAGGTTAGGAATGTGAGTTATTCCATGAACGTACACTGACTTCCTTCACAAATAGGATTTCTGTTTGCAAGGAAAAAGTCCAATGGATATTTGGGAGGAAATGCTGAGATCTGCTATCAAAGACTCTAAAAGATTTTTAAGTTATATTTTATTAAGTCCTGCATAGTTGGGGTATCTTCAGTACATATGGTTTCATTTTCCCTGTTAGCTAAGTCATAAAATAGGAGGAAAGAATAATGCCTCAGTGAATTGGTGACGTGCAGGGCAGAGGGAGGAGGTTAGACATGTTACAGACTGAATTGTGTCCTCATAAAATATATGTTGGAATCCTAACCTCTATACCTGTGGATATAATCTTGTGTGGTCAGTGGTTTCAACCCACCAGCTGCTTCATGGGAGAAAGACGTGGCAGTCTGCTTCTGTAAAGGTTTACAGCCTTGGAAACCCTATGGGCAGTTCTACAATGTTCTATAGAGTCACTATAAGTCAGAATCGACTCAACGGCAATGGGTTTTTTTTGTTTTTTTTAGTGACCAATTGGTCACTACAGATTAGTTAGTAACTGGGTCATCTGTCCCTGTTAGGGATTATAAATTTAAAAAGCAACTTGGATTCTGTAGGAAGGTGATGAGGGTTTGGGAGAGAGACAGATGCCAGCCATACATAGATGCAGAATCTTTGATGTAGTGAAGAAAAAAAAAGTGAAACTGTTCACTACAGCTGTTTTGGTCAGCAAGGTGAACACCATGCTTACCTTGCCTATTGGATAATCCTCCCCTGGCTCTTTTCTAAAGTGATTTAACTCAGTTATGCCAACGAATGCCTAAAAAGTCTGGGAGATTGGATACCAATCATTATTTTGACTTAACAGATATAGATGAAATCACCTCTAAGCATAATAGACTAACTAAGAGGTGGGTAGATAGCCCTCAGAAGACAGACCAGAACTAAAGACTGCCTTACCCATTTAACCTCTCTCCACTCAGATTACGCTAAGTCCTACCTGTCTTGCAAGCTCTTTGAGATTGGATTGTACAACTGTCTGTACATCCAGGTAAAGATGTCTTGAGTTTGTTTGTTTGTTTTTTCTGTTCTATTTTCTATGATCAGAATTGCTCTGGAAGAGCCATTTGTTCACATTGGATTTTCTCTCAAAACTGAACTTTGGTCATTCTGCCCATAGTGAGGGCTCAGTAAGTGTTCGCTGAGGGACATCTCCCTAGGACAAGATGAAGCCAGTCCTGGGGACCATGGGAAAGTGGGCCATTCTGATCAACCAGCATTCCTTGACTGTAAGCGGTAAGTGCAGAAGCTGGCATTTGAACCTAGGTTTTCTTAAGTCAATTCCATAGCTTTTCACAGTGACTCTCCCCAATTGACAATACCATTTGCAATCATTTGTAGCAAAAAAAATTTGGTGTGCACAGGGAACCCAGACTGCATACCTGGTTATATTCAAAAGAAAACAGAGACTAGCTACTAAAAATGCTCCCCCTGCCCCCCCAAAAGTTTAACATTTATTTGTATCTTTCATAAAAGGGTAAAGAATATCAAATTTATAGCGCACAGCAACCCTTCTTAAAAATCCCCTCTCCTCTCTAATTTTTTTCTCATCCTACAATAGCTCTCGAGCAACTTCATCCAAAAGAACTAAAAAATCCATCAACAGAGGAATGAAAGCCGTGAAGAGAAATGAAGTCCTGATACATGCCACAACATGGATGAACCTTGAAAACTTACGCTGAGTGACATCAGTCAATCACAAAAGGACAAACATTGTATGATCTCGCTCCTATGAAATATCTAGAATAGGCAAATGTATAGACACCAGATTTCATTAGTGGTTACCAGGGGCAGGCATGAGGGAAAAAGGGGGAGTCATTGTTTAGAAAGCACTGAGTTTCTGTTTATGGTGATGGAAAACTCGGCAACAAATATTGGTGATGGTTGCACGACATGATGTAATTGATGTCACTAAATTGTACACTTCAAAAACGTTAAATTGGCAAATGTTGTGTTATAGATGTTTTATAACAACAACAACAAAAAGAACTTTCTGTGATGATGGAAATGTTCTATGCCTGTATTGTTCAATATAGTAGCCACTAACCACATGTGGCTGTTGAGCATTTGAACTGTGGCTAGTGCGACTGGGAATTGAACTCTTTATTTTACTTAATCTTACTTAATTTAAATTTAATTGTTGATAGTTATATATGGCAGGTGGCTACTGTATTGGACCTCACAGCTAATGAAACTCTCACCCTTAATCCCCCAAATTCTCGCCCACATCTGGCTGTCATGGTTTTGCTGTCTCCCACAACCACCTCCAAGCTCTTTATTATGAAGATAAACTCCATCGGGAGTTTTCTCCTTGCTTCCCCCATTTCTCAGATTGTTCACAAAAAATGAGAGTCTGAGAATTGAACCTGGCAGGAAACTCCTCTTCCCTCTGACCTTCCAGTGTCCTCTCTTCCTCTTTACTCATATTCCTGATTCCACACTGTAACACGAAGACCTCTGAGGCAAAAGTAGAACTCTCCTAAAGAGTGAGAAAAGGGGGGAAAGTTAAGGGAGAAAGGACAAAATTGTCCTGAGTGAGGGATGGGGCTTAGAAGGAGGAAGGAAATGCTGGAAATTCTCAGACATGAATAAATCATGCCTTGTTCCACTGCAGTAAGAATAATACCAATCAATTGGACAGCATTTAGTGAGTCAATATACCTGTTTGGCCCTATTTTCCCACCACCTGTCCGTCAGTTTGCCTATTGTAGTGATTTGCATGTTGCTATGATGCTGGAATCTATGTTACCAGTATTTCAAATACCAGCAGGGTCACCCATGGTGGACAGGTTTTAGCAGGGCTTCCAGAATAAGACTAGGAAGAAAGGCCTGGCAATCTACTTTCAAAAAGTACACAATGAAAACCATATGTTGTTGTTAGGTGTCATAAAGTCAGTTCCAACTCATAGTGACCCTATGTACAACAGAACAAAACACTTCCCAGTCCTGTGCCATCCTCACAATCATTATTATGCTTGAGCCCATTGTTGCAGCCACTGTGTTGATCCATCTTGTTGAAGGTCTTCCTCTTTTTCATTGACCCTGTTCTTTACCAAGTCTTATGTCCTTCTCCAGGGACTGGTCCCTCCTGAGAACATGTCCAAAGTATGTGAGACGAAGTCTCACCATCCTTGCTTCTAAGGAGTATTCTGGCTGTACTTCTTCCATGACAGACTTGTATGTTCTTCTGGTAGTCCATGGTATATTCGATATTCTTCACCAACACTATAATTCAAAGGTGTTAATTTCTTCTTCAACCTTACTTATCATTGTCTAGCTTTCACAGGCATATGAGACGACTGAAAACACCATGGCTTGGGTCAGGTGCATCTTAGTCCTCAAAACCCAATGGATCACAGCAAAACCTATACAAAACCAGGCAGCCTTTCATTTCATTGTACATGAGACTGCCATAAGCAGAGCCAACTCAACTACAACTAACAGCAAGCCCTATGTTCACTTTTTATTTTATTTATTTTTTCAGAAAATATACACAGCAAAATATATACCATTTCAACCAATTCTACATGTACAATTCAATTGTTTACATTCTTCAAGTTGTGTAACCATTCTCAATATCCCTTTCTAAATTATTCCATTGCCATCAATGTAAAGTCACTGCCCCTAACCTTCTCATGTAATCTTTTGAGATGCTACTGTCAATTTGATCCTAGATAGATAAATCTTTGAAAGAACACAGTGCTTAAGGCAGATATACTTTACTAATTAAGATAAACTGTTGTTTGGTTCAAAGCAGACTTCCAGGAAAAGTTTTGATTTAAGGTTTAAAAATTATCTCAGAACAGTAGTTTCAGGTGTTCATACAACTTCAAGGGCTCCAGAAGTTCTAGATTTCATGAAAATTTAAAATTCTGTTCCATTTAGCCCCTTTTGATAGGATTCTTCTATAGAATCTCAGATCAAAACACTTAGTAATGGTAGCTGGGCACCATCCCGTTCTTCTGGTCTCATGGAACAGAAGGCAGATGTTCATAAAGTCAGCATTTCCTTCTCTCCTTCTTCCTCTTCTACTCCAAGTGAACGGGAACCTATTTTTGTAGCTTAGATGACCACTTGCAAGTTGTTAAGACTCCAGGCACTATGCAATGAAGTAGGAGGTAGAAGCACTGAAAAACAGTCTTAGACCACTGACTGTGATGTCCCATGTGATCATGACCCTAAACCTCCAAATCAAAAAAACAAATCCAAATCCTATAAGGTATTTGGTTGTACATGAACAGCATCAGAGTCTGTTTTTTGTTTTTTTTTTAATGTATTACATAATGTTTGTCATTTCAACATTTTTCATTTGCACAGTTTGGTGATATAAATTACATTAATAAGTTGTGTAACCTTTACCCTTAACCTGTACTAAAGTTTCCCATTGCCACAAACAGAAACTCACTGCTTCCCAAATAATGGCTCCCATCCTTCCCCTCCCTCCTACCCTTGGTAACCACCAATAAACTTTGATCTCTATATATTTTCCTATTCTTGCCATTTTATATAAGTGAGATCATACAGTATTTGTCTTTTTGTGATTGACTTATTTCACTCAGCATAATGTCTTCAAAGTTCATCCATGTTGTAGTATGTATCAGGACTTCATTTGATCTTCACTGGAGGCTCCTTTTCCAGGAAAGATTCTATAGAAGAATCCTGATCAAAAGGGGGGAAATGAGGAACAGAATTTAGAATTCTCAGTGGAATCCAGACTTTGGGATCATTGAGGCTGGATGAACCCCTGAAACTATTGCCTCAAGATAATCTTTAAACCTTAAACCAGGACTATCCCCTGAAAGCTTCTTTGAAACAAAAAATAGCTTATCTTAATTATTAAAGTACGTCTACTTTGAGAATTGTGCTCTTTTAAAGAATTATCTATGTGAGATCAAATCTACAAGGACAACTCAAAAGGTTGGATGGGAACTCAAAATGTTGGATGAGAACCTATTGTAGCTTAGATGGCCGCTTGCAAGCTTTTAAATCCCAGGGGGTGGTGAATTTAAGATAGTGGTGGTAGAATAGTTTGGAAAAGATTAGTGAAAATGGTAGCCCAACTTGAAGAATGTAATCAATGTCACTGAATTGTACATGTAGAAAATGTCGAAATGGTGTATCTTGGGCTGTGTATATTTTCATCAAAATAAAAAAAATTAAAAAAGAAGAGAGTGGAGACAGATCACTAGTAATCAAGGCAACGCAACTTAAAACTATAATGCAGCAATATTTTTCCTATAAAATTAAGAAAACAATTTTAAAACTATAAAACCCAGGTTTGGCAAATATTTAATTAAGAAAAAAATACAGGTGGGAGGAGAGTGAAAGCAGAGTTGGAAAAGCAGGCATCAGGTCGTCAGCAGGCAGCTTTCAATGGAAGTCAATGTGGGACCTGAGCCTGCAGCCCCCATCAGGCCAGCTATATCCCAGAGAAGTTCAGGAGAGCTGATTTGGGGAGGGGGCCTGTGGCTTATTAAGGTAAAATTGGTATCAGTCCATTCTGCTATGATGTGGTAGCACTCATTTGAAGACTTGGTACCTTACACGTGCTTTAATTACCCTGGAGAAGGACATCATGCCTGGTAAAGTAGAGGGTCAAAAAAAGAGGATTGACACAGTGGCTACACCAATGGGCTCAGACATACCAACGATTGTGCAGATGACGCAGGCCCAGGCAGTGTTTTTTCTGTTGTACATAGGGTCACTGTGAGCCAGAACTGACTCAGTGGTGCCTAACAACAACAATTACCCTGAATGGGCACAGCTTCCAAGCCTGGCAGCATATCTGCTCGATGCGAAGCATGGTGGGGGGAATGAACATTAGGTTAGAGGCAAAACCTGACCACAACGAGAGAGTTCAGTGACGAGCTGGAGGTAGCAGCAGCATGAGCACTAATTACATCGCGTAGCAGTGCAGAGGGCAGGCTGAAAAGCAGCAGAGCCAACCACTGCCAGTGCAAAGAGGAAGTGAGTGTGCGCCTTGAATGACAATGCAGTCACTAATATTAGTATAATGCAACAGGATGTCTTTTTTCCCTCTTTTTTTTTAGTTTAACCTCAACTATCTTCTAAGACCCTTTGTTTCTGAATATATTGAGCTGGGGAAATCTGCTCTGTGTAATAAAAGGAGAGGAATTTGGAGGTTTGGGGTTGTTTGGGGAAGGAGGAGTTGAAGGGCAAAGAAAGAAGGGGCAGGAGAGAAAAATGAAACAAGGCACTGGGAGGTTATGCAGTGTGGGAGGATGGTGCAGAAAGAATCCCGTGGTGGTTTGGGGACAATGTCTATTATGAGATTGTAAACTGATAGCTCTGTGACATCTTCCAAAATCTCCAGTGAAATCTCTCTTATGTACCTCATCTACCTTATTCTCTTTATTTTATTTGAAGAAGAGAAATGTAAAGACAAGGAGTCATGTCCCATAGGTGGGTGAGCACTGGGGGTAGGGGAGGATGATGCAGAGAATAAAAGAACATCTGTGAAATCCGAGAAGTCTGAGGACCTCAGAAGAATTACGAAAAGATGGTTCAGTGGTAGAATTCTCACTTTCCATGTGAGAGACCCGGATACAATTCCTGGCCAATGCATCTCATGTGCAGTCACCACCCATCTGTCACTGGAGGCTTGTGTGTTGCTATGATGCTGAACAGGTTTCAGCAGACCTTCCAGACTAGGACGAACTAGGAAGAAAGGCCTGGCCATTTACTTATGAAAATCAACCAGTGAAAACCCTGTGGATCCCAATGGGCTGATCCCCAACCAATCATGGGAATGGCGCAGGGCTGGGCAACATTTCATTCCATTTTGCATGAGGTTGCCATTGAGTCAGGGGCCAACTTGGCAGCAGCTAACAACAAGAAGAAAAGATTGGGAGGAGGAAGAGGTTGGTTAGCTGGCCTAAGTATACAGCCATCGAGTAGCATCGCCAAGATACAAACCCAGCGAAGCCTCTGCCCCATCACTATGCTACTGACAGGCTTGGACGAAGATGCAGCTGCTGCAGGCAGAAGAGTGGGATGAGCAGCCACCAGCATATGCCCAGCCTCAGCATGTGCTGGCCAGTCACAACTGTCACACACACGTTCTGGCTGTCACTTTGCTGGGGCTTTCCTGTTTATTATTTTTGTGTCTCTGGGCATTGACATTGCTATTGAATGATGATGGGATGTCAGGTCAGATTACTCCCAGTATGATATGAAGAGACAAGCGCTGATGGAAGATGCCACTTCCTTGGTTCAGTTGTGCACACTCGTCGCCAGCAGTTAATGCCACTCCATTGGCCCTGTCTCCTACTGGAGGGGGCTTGAATGTGCTGAGCAGGTAGGGGAAAGCAGTTTTCAGGGCTTTAATCTACAGGCTACTAGTCTCTGTGTGGGCTGCAACAATGATATCAAAGAATGATATCTGCAAAAGCAAGCAGAAGGGGACTTATTGTCCTACTATGGGCAGATAGAGTCCCTGGGTGACACAACTGGTTAAGCACTCGACTACCAACTGGTTGTTGGCAGTTGAGTGCTTTACAGGTTGGTGGTTTGAATTCACCCAGAGGCACCTTGGAAGAAAGGCCTGACAATCTGTTTCTGAAAGGTCACAGTCTTGAAAACCTTGGGTAATTCTACTGTGCACACATGGGGTCAGTATGGGGTCACCATGCATTGGAATTGACTCAAGGGCAATTGACTTTTTTCTTTTCATAGGCCAGTACTGAGTGGTTCACACACCTTATCTAACTTTAGCATAGTAGCCAACAGCCTGGCCTTTAGGCCAGGTAGACCTGAGTTTGAATTCTGAGTCTGACATTTCTTAGGGACCATGAGCAAGTTACTTAAACTCTATGAGCATCAGTTTCCTAAACTGTAAAACTGGGATGGGAATAGCTACCTGACATTTTGTGTAGGATTAAATAAAATCATTCATTCATTCACCCAACAAATATTCAGGATGTATTTGAACATATGGAGTTCCTGCGTGATGCAAGTGGTTAATACACTCAGATGCTAACCAAAAAGTTGGAGGTTCAAGTCCACCCAGAGGCACCTTGGAAAAAACACCTGGTGATCTACTTCTGAAAAATCAGTCACTGAAAACCCTACAGGGCACAATTCTAGTCTGACACACATGGGGTTGCCATGAGTTGGAATCAACTTGATGGCAACTGGTTACTGGTATTGAACATATATTCACTGGGTTACAGTAGTAAAGAAAACAGATAAAATACCTGCCTTCATGGACCTTATATTCTAGTGAAGGGAGATAGCAAATAAGCAAATAAATAAGTAATTATAATGTATATAGAGAACCTGACAGAATTTTTGGCCCATAGTCAACATTTGATAAATGTTATAAATTAATTTTTATATCATTCCTATGAAGCATTGTTCATTCCGTTGAGAACCCTGGAGGCTGTTAAAATAACTTGCCCAAGATCATTCAGTCAGATCTTGTTCAGTTAGGAACAGTGAGGTGATGAAAAGCAAGAGGGGTACATGGGCAGTCATGCTCCTCAAGGCAGCTGCAGCTATGATTTAGAGATTTATAAAAATTGAAAAGTTCCCAAAAACCAATTCACTAGTTGTTGGATCATCTTAGAGTACTGTGGGTTGAACTAGCTCATATTCATAAAGTAAAGGAGGCTAGGAGTTCTGGCAAAATGGCACTCTAGGCAGAAGCACCACGCCGTCCCTCCACAGCAAAGATCCGAAAAACTAAGCCGAACAGAGAATACAACAAT
>NW_004443963.1:12523033-12559142 GCF_000243295.1 Trichechus manatus latirostris
TGTTGATGTGTTGTGAGATTGTTAACCATTGTCATAGGGCAACATTTGTAATAACTGTTAAATGAGAAACTATTTGTTCTGTAAGCCTTCACCTGAAGTACAATTAAAAAAAAAAAAGTGAAGGAGGCTAGGAGTCCCTAGGTGGTGCAAGCAGTTAATGCTCTTGACTGCTAACCGGAAGTTATCAGTTCCAGCCCACTCACAGGTGCCTTGAACAAAAAGCTTCGTGATCTACTCCAAAAAAAACAGCCATTGAAAACCCTAAGGAGCGCAGTTCTATTCTGACACACATGGTGTCATCATGAGTCAGAATTAACTCAATGGCAACTGGAAAAATATGGGGCTAAGAACCACATCCTCCCCACTCCAGGGGGACTACTATCCTGGTTTGCCTGGGACTGAAGGGTTTTGCTGGCCATGAGACTTTCAGTGCTAAGACCGGGATAGTCCCAGGCAAACTGGGACAAGTTGGTCACTGTAGCCAAGACCCAAGCCAGATTTCAGATCTTAAGCTACATAATGAGGCTGGAGGGTTTCTAAAGTCAGAAACAGACACAGAATACTGGCAAGCTGAAAGGGCAGGAAATGCAAGAGGTCTGAGGAAGCCTCCACTCTGAACCAAAGCTAAGTCCCCTTATTTTACCAATTTCTCGGTGGGGTTTGAGTCCCGAACACGTGGACGTTGAACAGTAACCAACTGACTGAGTCCTGCATAACCATCTGAATGAATGTGGATTGGTTAGTCAATAACCATTTAAATAAATGTACCTCTTGGGCTGTTTGTTATCTGTATCAACAGTCCATCCTTGTGTTCATGCTCAATCCTTTAGAGTTAACAAGCACTGAAAAATCAGAAAGAGGGCTAAACTTGGCGTTACACGTCCCAGCCCTGCTTCTCATGAATGGAGTTCCCTTGCCAAGTCACTTAATCTCTCTGAGTTTCAGATATCTCATCTGTAAAATGGAGATAAATTATTATCCCCACCTCCCTATAATGATAATGGATTCACATGAGAATCAAATTTAAAAATGCATGTGCTTTTCCTTTGCAGTTCTGAATTTGTGGTTCTAGGGTCTGCTGAACTTGGGCCACCGCCCCTTAGACCCAAACCAAACACTGATTCTTGTTTTATTTCCATGAGGTATAAATTGCATGGCAAGTCTCTCTCCCTTTATTTCCTATCAGATGCAATGCAAAGCATTATGAGATAAAACCTCCATGTTCCCCACCCTCTGTCTATAAATGTACTTGTTTTAAAATACAGTCATGCACTGCATAATGTCTGTTAGGGCAATGTCTGATTGCATATATGTCCTTGGTTCCATAAGGTTATAATAGAGTTCAGAAATCCCAGTCGGAAAACAAGACTTAGTGGACATAAACACAGTGAAGGAAACAGCTTCCCGCACGCAACACGTGTATTTCATGTCTCTTGCGTAGAGAGTGATTGCACTGCCAGGCGGATGATGGTACAGTATGTATATAACCTATAATACCTATGTACTGATATAATAAAGACTATGTTACTGGATTATGTATTTACTGTGCTGTACTTACTATCAATATTTTAATGTGAACTTTCCCTACTTATAAATAAAAAGTTTACCGTATAACAGTGTATGCTTCAACTCCTAGGCAGCAGCATCCAATCTCATGTATCATGCATCTCTTGGGTGTTTTAGCATTACCTCTCTGTTTAATTTCTTTTGAAAATATTACTGTGAAGTGAATCATGGCTCACAAATGCAGCAAAACCAGTGCTAGTGATAGCAGCAGCAAGAGGCAAAGGAGAAGTATTGATCTAGAAGTAAAACAAAAGATTATTAAACAACACGAATGTGGAAAATCAATGAATGCTAGTGTTCTCGATTTAAGAATGTTCGCACAGCATCCAAATCACATAACATCCTATTTCACAGAAAGTATCATGGACATTAGATGATGAAGAGTCACCCCATATTTACAGTACCATGAAGTGTAATCACACTCACAGCTGAGCCATGTAGTATACTCTGATTTCATTCCCTCTCTTGTATAATGTCCACTTTCCTGGATCTTGGAGTTACCCATTATTGTTTCTTTCATTCAGTTACATAATCATCTATGTTCCTATCACAAATCCCCAAACCCCTATGACGTGTATAAGTCTCCCATCAGTACACTCAAACATGTTGAGTTTTTATCATCTTCATCTTTTTGGAGACATCTTTCCTGGAACTGCCATCCTCTTGATTCCATCTGGCTACTCTGGTTGATCATCCCCATCATCTTGAGAATCCACTTTTCCACTCATCTTGAGAATCCACTTTTCCACTCATCTAGAGTGGTTCTTCTGTTTCTTAGCTCTTGTATCTTCTACTTCTTGTCTCACTCCCTGATTTTGGCAGAGCCTTCCTCTAGTAGCTCCCTGAGAAATGCTACAGAGGAGGTAAACATCTTTAGAAGCTTGCATATCTGATAATTTATTGTACTCTCATCTTTGATTGATTCCTTTGGCTGAATATAGAACTGAAAGTTGGATGATATTTTCCTTTAGAGTTACAAAGGGATTATTACTTTGTAACTTGTCTTCTTGTGTTGCTGTTGTACAGTCTGATACTATTCGGATACTTGGTTTTCTGATTTTTACTTATTTTTTTCTCTAGACACTTTAAGATTCTTCTTTTTGCCTTTAGAGTTCTGAAATCCCACAATGATATGCCTTTGTTTTTGTCATTTTTTATCCACCAGGCTGGGTATTTAGGAAACTTTTACTCTGGAATTGCATGCTCTTCAGTTCTGAAAATTTTCCTGTTTTGTTTCTTTGATAGAATTTTCCACTATATTATAAATTCTTTTCTCCTAGAACTTCTATTATTTTCCATTTCCATATTTTTGATCTATGTTCTGAGATATTAACTCAAATTTATCTTCCATACTTGCTATTGAATTTTTTATTTGTACTATCATAATTTTAACTTTCAAAAATTCCCTTGCTTCAGTTCTCTGAATGTTCCTTTTTATAGCATCTGGCTCTTTTTACATGGGCATAATATCTTCCCTTATCTGCCCAAACAGTTTTTTGGTTGTCTTCTTTTGACAGAGTCTCTGGTTTCTCCAAGTTATTGTTTTCTTCCTATCTCTTATCTTCTTGTCTCTTCCCTTTCCTTCCTTTCTCTTCCCTTTCTTTTCTTCCCCTTCCTCCCTTCCCTTTCCCTCCCTTCCTCTCTGCTCCTCCCCTTCCATTCTCTTCTTTTCTCCTTTTTCTTTTCTTTTCTCTTATGTCTCTGTCTGTAGAGGCTTTGCTGAAATATCTGGTTATACTTAACTGTTTGTGCTCAACTACTAACCTAAAGGTTCGCAGTTCGAACCTGCTCAGTAGTATAATGGAAGAAAGGCCTGGGGTCTGCTTCCAAAAGATTACAACCAAGAAAATTCTAAAGAACAATTCTACTCTGTGACACATGGGGTTTCCATGAGTCAGAATTAACTCAACAGCAACAGGCTACTTAACTGTCTATTTATATTAATAGAGTGAAGTGCTAAAGAGCTGATTGGAAGCTCCATATGGGTGGGACAAGGTTCATTTACTGGGAGCTTCACTATGAAATTATGCACTTGATTACTTAGTTAGGAGTCTATCTATAATTGGCTTATTTAACTATTTCTCTTAGGCTGCCCAGATTCCCCAAAGAAGAATCATTGCACCTCCAGGTCAGACATATAGAATAACCTTGCTTCCAGCATTCTAGTTCCTGAAAGTCAGACTAGGACTGGAGCTCGTGATGTAGATTATCACTCCATCCCCAGGTTTCTTAATGGTTGTTGTTGTTGTAAGGTGCCATCCAGTCTTCTGTGACTCATAGTGACCCCATGTACAACAGAATGAAACACTGCCCGGTCCTGCACCATTCTCACAATTATTGCTATGTTTGAGCCCATTGTTGCAGCCACTGTCTCACTCCATCTCACTGAGGGTCTTCCTCTTTCTCTCTGAAATTCTACTTTAGCAAGCATGATGTCCTTCTCCAGGGATTGGCCACTCCTGATAACATGTTCAAAGTGTAAGATGAATTCTCACCATCCTTGCTTCTAAGGAGCATTCTGGCTGTACTTCTTCCAAGACAGATTTGTTCATTCTTCTGGCAGTCCATGGTACATTCAATATTCTTCACCAGCACCATAATTCAAATGCATCACTTCTTCTTCAATCTTCCTTATTCATTGTCCAGCTTTTGCATGCATTATATAAGGCTATTTAAAATACCATGGCTTGGGTCAGGCGCACCTTAGTCCTTAAAGTGACATCTTCATTTTTTAACACTTGAAAGAGGTCATTTGCAGCACATTTGCCCAATGTAATCTGTCATTTGATTTCTTGACTGCTGCTTCCATGGGCATTGAGTGTGGATCCAAGTAAAATGAAATCCTTGACAACTTCAATATTTTCTCCATTTATCATTGACCCAGTTGTGAAGATTTTTGTTTTCTTTATGTTGAGTTGTAATCCATATTGAAGGCTGTAGTCTTTGTTCTTCATCTGTAAGTGCTTCAAGTCCTCTTCACTTTCAACCAATCTGCCACTCTCTGTCTCTTTACTGGTGCATTTAGTCCATTTACATTTCACATAATTATTGATAGATACGAGTTTAGTGCTGTCATTTTGATGTCTTTTTTTGTGTGTTGTTCACAGTTTATTTGTTCCACTTAATTTTCTGTGCTGCATCGTTTTTCTTTATGTATTTTCTTTTCATCTTTTTCACTGTTGTTGATTTTGTGTTTGCTGAGTCTTTACATTTTTCTAGTCTTTTTTATTTTGACTTGTAGGATCATTAGTTTCCTTTGTGGTTACCTTAATATTTACTCCTATTTTTTTAAGTTTATACCAGTCTTTTATTTCTTTATATCACCTTGACTTCTTCTCCATATAAGAAGTCTATGTCTACATTTTTTAAATCCCTATTTTTGGTTTTAATGTTATCATCTTTTACATATTGCCATCTGTTTCCCTATTTTCAGTGTTTTAGCTTTGATTTATTTTTGTGACTTCCCTACCTGGGTTGATATCTGGTTGCTCTGTCCTGTGTTCTAGTCTTGGGTTGTTATCTGATGTTACTAATTTTCTAACCTGAGGACTTCCTTTAGTATTTCTTGTAGTTTTGGTTTGTTTTTCTGCAAAATCCCTAAACTTCTGTTTCTCTGGAAATGTCCTAATTTCACCATAATATTTGAGAGACAGTTTTGCTGGATATATAATTCTTGGCTGGCAATTTTTTTCCTTCAAGGCTTTATATATGTCATCCCATTGCCTTCTTGCCTGCATGGTTTCTGCTGAGTAGTTCAAGCTTATTCTTATTGACTTTCCTTTGTAGATGACTTTTCTTTTATCCCCAGCTGCTCTTAAAATTCTCTATCTTTGGTTTTGGCAAGTTTGATTATACTATGTCTTGGTGCCTTTCTTTTGGGATCTACATTATGTAGGGTTTGATGAGCATCTTGGATAGATATCTTCTCATCTTTCATGATATCAGGGAAGTTTTCTGCCAACAAATCTTTAACGATTCTCTCTGTATTTTCTGTTATTCCCCCCTGTTCTGGTACTCCAATCACTCATAGGTTATTCCTCTACATAGAGTCCCATGTAATTCTTAGGGTTTCTTCATTTTTTTAATCCTTTTATCTGATTTTTCCTCAAATAAGTTGGTGTCAAGTGCTTTATCTTCAATCTCACTGATTCTGACTTCCATTGCCTCAATCCTGCTCCTCTGACTTTCTATTGAGTTGTCTAATTCTGAAATTTTATTGTTAATTTTCTGTATTTCTGATTGCCGTCTCTCTGTGGTTTCTTGCAGCCTGTTAAATTTGTCATTATGCTTTTCTCTAATCTTTTTAATTTCCTCGTTGCATGTTCTACGTTTTGCTTAATTTCCTTCCTAATTTCTCGAAGAGTTCTGTATATTAATCTTTTGGATTCTGCCTCAGGTAATTCCAAGAAATTTTCCTCCTCTGGAAAATTTCTAGACTCTTTATTTTGGGAGCTTGCTGAAGCCATCATGGATTGCCTCTTTATGTGATTTGATATTGACTGTTGTCTCCAAGCCATCAATAAGTTATTATATTTATTTATTTTATGTTTGCTTACTGTGTCCTAGCTTCTTGTTTTGTTTTGATATGCCCAAATAGGCTGCTCATATGAGCTAATTTGATTATTGGCAGCTTTGAAGCTCTAATATCCTGTCATCAGGTAGTTAGATCTGTTACCAGGTATGTGAGCTTAGCAGTCCGCCCACTCCTCCTATATGGATTCAGCTCAGGTGCCCAGGTAGATAGGTACCAAGTGTGTGGGTAGGCTCTCACTTACAGTCCTAGACAGGCATGGATGATTGGTATAGGCACAGGCATCTGGTTGCAGCAGGAGCACACACTCTGAGCAAGCCAGGGGGCCGACAACCGCCCCTGAGTGTCCAGAAGAAAGGTGTGTCCCTGTTCCCTAGAACGCATAGGTGGGTAGGTTTTGCAGCTGGACAACGAGCACCCAATGCTGTTGGCTGTAAGGGCTGGGGGGCACCTCTTATTCTTGGGCCCCTATCGCAGGTGGCTAGGTGGTGTGGGTGGAGCACTCAGTCCTCAGGCCCCTGATGTGGGTAGGTGAAGACCCTGCTTAATGGGCAGAGCAGTGTCCAATGTCATGAACTTGCCACTTCACAGCTGAAACAGTTGAAGTTAGACTTCAGGTATATACCCTGTGGTACTGCAGTAATGAGGGCCTACACTGTTGAAATGGGCCCACACAAGTCTTTGCAAGGGGAAAGGCACTCAGAGTCCATGGATCTCTTATGCCTGTGCCTAGGCAAAGGAGCTATGCCTACCCTGCGTTCCTGGATTAGGGGAGCCAGCAGTTTATTTTTTCCTGTTTGTTAATTTGTTCACTCTCCAAGGCTGGGAGAATGGCCCCGGGCATGTGACAGATCCTACTTCCAGCCCAGGGGACTCGGCAATTGCTGACGCTGGTCCGGGACCCAGTGCAGAGCAGGGAGCTGAGAGGTAAATGGGAGAGAGATTTTTCCCTATGGGGGGGTGTTCTTGATCCATGCGGTAGGCTGCCCGCAAGTACTTATCTTTTGCCAATGAGGGCTGCTTCTCACTGGTTCTGGGTGGCCGAGTAGACTCTCTGGTGTTGGGTCTCTCCTGGTGCAGAAAACGCACCTCCCAAACACAGCTGCTTGCCTGCCTCATCGGTCACGCTTGAGGTGCTCAGGCCTGAAGGGCTCTAGCGCTTGCCGGGTCAGGTCTGGCAACTCCTCACTGCTTCTGAACCATCTCTTCCTCACCCTGCCACTCAGTCAGGTTCCTCAGCTTAGCCTTAGATATTCAGGGCTCCCAGATTGCCATATATAATTGCTTACTTCACTTGTTTTTTTAGGTCTTTGTTGTAAGAGGGTCAACCGGAAGCGTATGGCTACTCCACCGTCTTGGCCATGCCTCCTCTCTCTTCACTTTCAGCAAGCAAGGTTGTGTCATCTGCATATCATAAGTTGTTAATTAGTCTTCCACCAATCCTGATGCCATGTTCTTCTTCATATAGTCCAGCTTCTTGGATTATTTGCTCATCATACGGATTGAATAAGTATGGTGAACGGCTACAACCCCAACTCACACATTTCCTGATTTTAAACCACGTGGTATCCCCTTGTTCTGTTAGAATGACTGCCTCTTGATTTATGTACAGGTTCCTCATGAATGCAATCAAGTGTTCTGGAATTCCTATTCTTTGCAAGTTATCCATAATTTGTTATGATCCACATAGTTGAATGTATTTATGTAGTCAATAAATCACAGGTAAACATCTTTCTGGTATTGTCTGCTTTCAGCCAAGATCCATCTGACATCAACATTGATATGCCTTATTTCACATCCTCTTCTGAACTTCTGAATCCAGCTTGTATTTCTGGCAGTTCCCTGTCAATGTACTGATGGAACCATTTTTGAATTATCATCAGCAAAATGTTACTCGAGTGTGATATTAATTATGTTGTTTGATAATTTCTGCATTGAGTTGGATCTCATTTCTTTGGTTTCCACCCTCAAAAGAATCTCACATTCCACAAGCCAGAACCTCTCCACTTTACTCTCTTGTACTGTCTCCAGAGTGGATGCACCACTCTTCTGTCCGGGTGGGGGAAGAGATGGAGGATCAAGTCCCTCAACAGATTTTGCACCACTCCTCTTTTCTCAGACTCACATTTAAGCTCACATTCGCTTGATCCCAGGTCATATTTCTGAGCCTTTCTGTGGTCCTGCATTGCTTCTATCACTATTTCAGTTTAGCTTTTTCACGTCCATCTGATTTCCATCTCTCAAAAAGTGTTTGTCCTTTCCTATTTTTTGTCCTTTTAGATTTAAGCTTTTTAAAATTCTCTCTATTATATGTTGTTAAAGAATTGCAAATTAAAACAATGAAATACCACTGTATGTGCATTAAGCAAAAAACAAACCCTTGCTGTCAAGTCGATTCCAACTCATAGGGATCCCATAGGATGGAGTATAACTGTCCCATAGCATTTCCCAGGCTGAAATCTTTATGGGGGAAGACTGCCACATCTTTCTCCTGTGGAGCGACTGGCGAGTTGGAATGACCAACGTTTTCGTTAGCAGCCAAGCGCTTAACCTCTGTGCCACCAGAGCTCTCCACACATGCATTAGAATTGCTAAAATCCAAAACCCTGATAGCACCAAATGCTGTCAAGGATATGAAGCAACAGGAACCCTCATTCATTGCTGATAGGAATGCAAATTGGTGCAGGCACTTTGGATGACAGTCTGACAGTTTCTTACAAAGCTAAACATCGGTTTACAGTATGATCCAGCAATCGTGCTCCTGGGTATCTGATCAAATTAATCTAAAAATTATGTTCACACAAAACTCTGCACATGAATGTTTACAGCAGTTTTACTCATAATTGTTAAAAATGTGAAGCAATCAAGATGTCCTGCAGTAGGTGAATTGATAAGCAAATGGTGGTATACCCAAACAGTGGAGTATTGTTCAGTGATAAAAACATATGAGCTATCAAGCCACAAAAAACCATGGAGGAATCTGAGATGCATATTTAAGTGAAAGAAGCCAGTCTGAAAAGACTACATATTGTATGATTCCAAGTATAGGACATTCTGGAAAAGGCAAAACTTTAGAGACAGTAAAAAGATCAGTGGTTGTCAGGGGTTTGGGGGTGAAGGGGTAGGATGAATAGGTGAATCACAGCACATTTTAAGGGCAGTAAAACTATTCAATATGATACTGTAATAGTGGCTACATGACATTATGCATTTGTCAAAATCCATAGGACTGTACACACACAAAGAGTGAACCCTAATGTAAACCCTGGACTTTAGTTAATAATAATGTATCAATATTGATTTATCAATTGTAACAAATGTACAACAGTAACACAAGATGTCAATAATAGAAGAAACTGTTGGAGAAGGGGATATACGGTAACTCTCTGTAGTTTCTGTGCAATTTTTATGTAAGCCCAAAACTGCTATAACAACAGTCTATTATTATTAGTTTTTTTAATCCCTCTACTGTCAATTTATGGGGTTTATGGGAAGGTGTGGAAGTAAACATGAGTGTTCAATGTGCCGTCATTTCCCAGATGCCTCGTGAAGGTGGGCATCTTCAACTGCAAGAGTAGACAGAGCCCCAGAGCTGCTATTGCTCACTCAGCAGCCAGGGAAGGGGAGGACAGCCACCGACGATACACTCTATGTCCCCAAAGACAGGTCCAGCAAGTTACTCCTTAAGAGCAAAATCCAATCACAATAATCTTTTGTCTTATTCGAGTTCCAAAGGGACATACATTTCTCCCTGATGTTGAAACAAACCAAACAGGCAAGTGAGCATGTTTTCAGACAAAGGGACATTAAGCAGAAGATTGCAAACAATATCTGCTTCCCTCTCTTATGTCTAAGAGGTGATGCATCTCTGGGAGTGGCATCCAGATCCCGAGGTGTCCCTTAAACATCATTTATAATAGCCACTGTCTATTTGTTGGTGCAAATGGTTAACATGCCTGGCTGTTAACTGAAAGGCTGGAGGTCTGAGTCCACCTAGAAGTGCCTCAGAAAAAAGGCCTGGTGAGCCACTTCTGAAAAATCAGCCACTGAAAACCCTATGGAACACAGTTCTACTCTGATACACATGGAGTCACCATGAGTCAGAACTGACTCAATAGCAACTGATGTGGTATGGTCTGATTGTTTATCTGCTTCCCAAAGAAGGAAAAACCATTACCTGGCAGGTTCAGGAGGTATCAGGCTCCATGTCAGGAACTTTCTAGAGAGTCGTTAGTTACACTTTGTCTAGAGCTACTGGTCTGAATTTCAAATGTACAGCTCACCATTTACACATCTTGGAGGAAACAGATGGTTATCTCTGAGTCTCAGTTTCTTCAGCTATGAAATGGGAATAAGCACACAGACCTTGCAAGGTTGTTACACTAGTTCCACCACCACCACCAGTTGTGGTCGAGTCAACTCAGACTCATGGTGACTCCATGTGTGTCAGAGTAGAACTGCTGCCCGTGATGTTTTCAGTGGCTGGTTCTTCTTTCCTTCTTTCTTCCAAGGTGTCTGTGGGTGGACTCAAACCTCCAACCTTTGAGTTAGCAGCCAAGGGTGTTATCTCTTTGCACCACCCAATGATGGTGTTAAACCAAAAACCAAACCCACTACCATTGAGTTGATTCCAACTCATAGTGGCCCTCTAAGACAAAGTGGAACTGCCCCATAGGATTTCCAAGGCTGTAAATCTTTACAGAAGCAGACTGTCATATCTTTCTCCCATGGAGCTGCTGGTGGGTTTGAACTACCAACCTTTCAGTTAGCAGCTGAGTGTTTTAGGGCTCCTAGGATGTCATTATACAATTTAAATGAGATGTAGTCTAAAGATCTCAATAAATATTCATTGAATCTGCTCCACATGTTTATTTTCCTTTCCAGCCATTTCTATGGTGGCACAACCCTTAGGAAAATACTCCCCATTCCCCATACACTTCCCATTTTTACAATCGTACCTCATTTATCAGAATGATTAAGAAAGAAGCTAGTCTACAGAAATTAATTTTCAATAGAGCCAAGGTTAAGATTTATTTTTTTAGTTTGACATTTTTCATGGAAACAGCTCCTAAAGGAAGTAATACACTTCCCCTTGCTTTTTCAAACAGAAGCCTCAGAGCACAATTTCATGCTTTCTGAATGACTTAGGTTCTTTGTTCAATTCCTATATATTTTGTTTGATTTTATAATGATTTTTTTAGCAAAATAGAAAATAATTTATTTTCTTTTTACAAATTCAATGTAGTCTTATTTAATAAGATTAAAATTGCCAGTTAGGAAAAAAGAAAAGATCCCACCAATACAGACAATCAAAGACTTATACATACACACACACAAAGAGGCTGAAAGAAAATGACTGATAGATTTGACTACATACAAATGAAAAGTTTCTCTATGTCAAAAATCCATGTAAACAAAATAAAAAGCCAATAGCAAGTGACAAAATATTTGCAGTAATATGACAGAATAATATAGTTAGTATCTTAAATATAGAATTACCCCTGGCTTTTTAATCTTGTCTCTCCAGCCAGACTTTGAGTTCCTTGAAGGCAAAGGTGATGCCTTCTGTTGCAGAGCTACCTCATCCACCCTTTCCAAATTTAACTGAGTTGAGGTGAAGAAGGCAGGATTAGCAGTTCATTCTAGCTCTTTTTCACAGTGCCTCATGAAAAGTTGATGTTCAATAAATATTTGTGGAACGAATGAGGGTGCTGAGAATAAAAACTCATTTCTTCCCCGTGAAGGTCTATTATTATAGATTGAGTTTCTGTAAATAACAGAGTTATGTGCCCCACTTCACCTCTGCACTAAGCCACCAGCCGTTGCATCTACTGCTGTTGCTGTGTCTTCTCGTCTCCTAGTTTGTTGTTTCTAATCTCTCCGTCACAGGAAATCAGAACTCTTATTATGTGCCAGGCACTTTATTAGGTGATAAACAAAACCAAAACCAAACCTGTTGCTGTAAAGTCGATTCCAATTCATAGTGACCCTATAGGACAGAGTAGAACTGCCCCATAAGGTTTCCAAGGCTATAAATCTTTACAGAAGCAGACTGCCATATCTTTCTCTCATGGAGCTGCTGGTGGATTTGAACCACCCATCTTTTGATTAGCAGCCAAGAACTTAACCACTGTACGTACCATCACTAAGCTAGATGACAGGAATACAGAAATAATCAACACAGTCGGCAGGTACTTAAATAACTCTCCACCTTGGGAGGAAAGTTGAGATGTAGCATAAAAATCATGACTGAAGGATGACCAAGAATCAACCAAGCATAATTGGGGTGGCAGTGCCTTCAGGGGAGAATTCTGGGCAGAGGGAACGTACATGCGGATATCAGGGATCGAAGTTGTTGGAGGAGAGATGGAGAATCGCTCAAGGAGAAAGATGAGAGGAAGAGACTGGAAAACTGCACAGACAGAAAACACATCAGTGCTTTGTTGCCAGGGGTTGGGATGGAGGAGCAAACTTTTTGGGGGTGACAGACATAGTCTCTATCTTGATTATAGTGGTGATTAGAGGACTGTAAAAGTTTGTCAAAATTCATAGAACAGAATACCAAAAAGGGAGAATTTCACTGCATGTAAAGTATACCTCAAGATACCTGACATTTAAAATTTAAAAAAAAAAATCATGAGTGAGTTTGGTAAGCACTATGAAGTGAGGAGGGATAGTCAGAAGGCTGGGAGGACAGATTTGGCCAGTGGGAGAGAGCAGAGTTTCACACCTTCCACCGAACACCTGGATTGAAAATTCAGGGTGAGGGTGGGGAATTCAAGAATTGTATATTCAAAGATAACAATATAGACTAGGAGTGAGAGCTTGAATAATAGACAGAGGGGGAAAAACATAACTTATTGATCACCTACAGTATCCCCAGCACATTGCTAGGTGCTTCATATATGTTATCGAATCATCGCTCTGTTATGGATTGAATTATGTCCTACCAAAGGATATGCTGAACTCCTAATCCCTTACCTGTGAATATTTGAAAACAGGGTCTTTAAAGATGCTATCAGTTGAACAACATGAGGTCATAGTGGAGTAAGGTCGGTCCTAATACAATATGTAGTCTTAATCCAAGATACGTTGATAATTACCAGTGATTGGTGCAAGAGTTAGAAACAAAGAAGAAGGATCAGTAATTGGAAAATATGGCCTTGATGTTAGAAACAAGACCAGAGACTGTATGATAGAATTTTGCAAGACCAATGACTTTTTCATTGGAAATATCTTTTTTCGACAACATGAACGGTGACTATACACATGGACCTCCCCACATGGCATACACAGGAATTAAATAGACTACATCTGTGGAAAGAAACAATGGAGAAGCTCAATATCATCATGCAGAACAAGGCCAGAGATGGACTGTGGAACTGACCATCAATTTCCCATATGCAAGTGCAAGCTGAAGCTGAAGAAAATTAAAACAAGTCCATAAGAGCCAAAGTACAACCTTGAGTATATCCCATCTGAATTTGGAGACCATTTCAGGAATAGATTTGACACATTGAACACTAATAACCAAAGACCAGACGAGTTGTGGGATGACATTAAAGACATCATACATGAAGAAAGCAAGAGGTCATTAAAAAGACAGGAAAGAAAGAAAAGACCAAAATAAATTTCAGAAGAGACTCTGAAACTTGCTGTTGAACTTAGGGTAGCTAAAGCAAAAGGAAGAAATGATGAAGTAAAAGAGGTGAACAGATGATTTCAAAGGGCGGCTCGAGAAGACAAAGTGAATTATTATAGTGAAATGTGCAAAGACCCAGAGTTGGAAAACTAGAAGAGAAGAACACCCTCGGTACTTCTCAAGCTGAAAGGAGAACTGAAGAAAAAATTCAAGCCTCAAGTTGCAATATTGGAGGATTCTATGGGCAAAATATTCAACAACGCAGGAAGAAATCCAAGCTGCACTGAAGGCATTGGCAAAAAAAAAGTTTCCAGGAATTGACATAATACCAACTGAGATGTTCCAACAAATGGATGAAGTATCGGAGGTGTTCACATGTCTATGCCAAGAAATTTGGAAGACAGCTACCTGGTTAACCGATTGCAAGAGATCTGTAGTTGTGCCCATTCCACAGAAAAGTGATCCAACATATTGCAGAAATTACAGAACAATATCATTAATATCACATGTAAGTAAAATTTTGCTGAAGATCATACAAAAATGGTTGCAGCAGACATCGACAGAGAACTGCCAGAAATTCAAGCAGGGTTCAGAAGAGGGCGTGAAATGAGGGATATCATTACAGATGTCAGATGGATCTTGGCTGAAAACAGAGAATACCAGAAAGATGTTTACCTGTGTTTTATTGACTATACAAAGGCATTGGACAGTGTGGATCATATAAAAAATTATGGATAACACTCCAAAGAATGGGAATTCCAGAACACTTAATTGTGCTCATGAGGAACCTGTACGTAGATCAAGAGGCAGTCATTCAAGCAGAATAAGGATACTGTGCGGTTGAAAGTCAGGAAAGGTGTGCATCAGGGTTTTATCCTTTCACCATACTTATTCAATCTGTGTGCCAAGCAAATAACTTGAGAAGTTGGAGTATATGGAGAAGAATGCAGCATCAGGATTGGAGGAAAATTCATTAACAACCTGAAATATGCAGATGACACAACCTTGCTTGCTGAAAGTAAAGAGAACTTGAAGTACTTGCTGATAAAGATCAAAGACTACAGCTTTCAGTATGGTTTACACCTCAGCATCAAGAAAACAAAAATCCTCACAACTGAACCAATAAGCAACATCATGATAAATGTAGAAAATCTTGAAGTTGTCAAGGATTTCATTTTACTTAGACCCACACTCAATGCCCATGGAAGCAGTAGTCAAGAAATCAAATGGCATATTGCACTGGACAAATCTGTCGCAAAAGTCTTCGTTAAAGTGATGAAAAACAAAGATGTCGCTTGGAGAACTAAGGTGGGTTTGAACCAAGCCATTGTATTTTCAATTGCCTCATATGTATGCCAAAGCTGGACAATGAGTAAGGAAGACAGAAGAAGAATGGATGCATTTGAATTATGGTGTTGGTGAAGAATATTGAATACACCATGGACTGCCAAAAGAATGAACAAATGTGTCCTGGAATAAGCACAGCCAGTATGCTCCTTAAAAGCGCAGATGGCAAGACTTCGTCCCACTTCCTTTGGACATGTTATCAGGAGGCACCAGTCCCTGGACATAATGCTCGGTAAATTAGAGGGCCAGCAAAATAGAGGAATACCCTCAACAAGATGGATTGACACAGTGGCTGCAACAAAGGGCTCAAACAGCTAAGATTGTGAGGATGGTGCAGAAAAACAGTATTTTTCTGTTATAAATGGGACACTGTGAGCCAGAACCAACTTGATGGCACCTAACAACCACAAAATCCCATATGAGTTATGTCCATATAAAGGAGGAGAAGAGGCACAGAAAGATGCACAGCAGAAAGACAGCCATGTGAAGACAGAGGTAGAGACTGGGGTGTTGCATTTCTAAGTCAAGCAGCACCAAGGATCACTGGCAGTCAACAGAAGCTAGGAGAGAGGCATGGAACAGACTCTCCCTCAGAGCCTTCAGAAGGAGTCGACATTGCTGACACCCTGATTTCAGACTCTTAGCCTCCAGAACCATGAGACGATATATTTATGTTCTTACAAGCCACCCTGGTGGTGCAGTGGTTAAGCACTTGGCTGCTAACCAAAAGGTTGGTGGTTCAAACCCACCAGCTGCTCCACAGGAGAAAGATATTGCAGTCTGCTTCTGTAAAGATTTAAAGCCTTGGAAACCTCATGGGGCAGTTCTACTCTGTCCTACAGAGTTGCTACGAGTCGGAATCAACTCAAAGGCAATGGGTTTTTAATAAGCCACCTAGTTTGCAGCATTTTATAGGAAACTAATCCACCCTCTAATTGTCCATTTGACAGAAGAGAAAACTGAGATGTTAAGACAAGTGATCAATGTCCTATAGTCCATAAAAGGAGGGCTCAGGTTCAAACCCAGGACAGTCTGTCTCCAAAGCCCATATATGCTGTTGTGTTTTTAGAAATTCTTAGAGACCCTTTCAAACTCAGTTCAGATGTACCTTGAAAAGATGTGCCTATAAGGACAGTAAAATTACATTTTAATGTCTTTTGTTCAAATTAGGGGGCCTACCTGTGTGGGGGGATGCTGGCTAGGCAGTGCACTTATAACCACAATCCGTTTTGCAGCTTCACAATCAGAAAAACCTTCTTTCCGTAGCGAGAAGAACTGCGTCTCAGGTTGCCTGCTCCAGGCAGGCTGAACTTGGTGTTGGAAGCTCTTTTCCTACTGTAAGCTCCCAGGGGAACCCAATATTTAATGACTTCTCTGATCCGAAGGTGCTGCTAATCTGTTATCACCCTCAACATGACACGGGGCTGTTTCTTTATTTTTCAGAAATTGGCTGCATCGATTTCTGCCCAATGTTAAGTGTTGCCCAGCTGTCTGGGAGGCATTAAGCCGAGAGACGACAAGAGATGATCAAAGGTTGAGTGGAGATTTCTGTTTGGCAGCATTGAGGAGCTGCAGAATGTCTGCCCCAGATAGTACTCCTTTCCACCTCTGGCCTAAGACAATGCCTCTGATTCCACCATTAGCATCAGAGTACTTTTGGAGCTGGAATTGCCTGTAGAGACCATCCAACACCTGCAGCAGTGGTGGATGAGTCCATTGAGATCCACTGGGGGAAAGTGGCTTCCTGAAGTCATACAGAGAGATGCTGGCAGTTGTTTCAGCCCTGAATCCCAGTGGCAGGCACCTAGCAGTTTCTCTGTAAGTATTTCCATATTTACTTATTGAGCCTTTGAGGCAGCGCTTGCAAAGGAATACAATTATGGCACCACTATGAAAACCAAACCCATTGTTGTTGAGTTGATTCTGACTCATGGCGACCACATGTGTTACAGAGTATAACCGTTCATGGAGTTTTCTTGGCTGTAATCTTATTGGAGGTCCTTGGGTGGCATAAATGGCTCGTGCTCGACTACTAACTGAAAGGATGGTAGTCTGAACCCAACCAGCAGCACCATGGAAGAAAGGCCTGGCCATCTGCTTCTGTAAAGAGTACAGTCAAAAAACCCTATGGAGCTCAGTTCTACTCTGTGACACATGAGGTCGCCATGAGTTGGAATCGACGTGGCAGTAGTGAGTTTTTATGGGTCATCTTTACACAAGTAGATAGCCAGGGCTTTCTTTCATGGCACTGCTATGTGGGTTCAAACCACCAACCTTTAGGTTAGTAGACAAGCACAAACCACTTGACAATGGCACCATTATGAGTAGACGAGGGAACAATTTAAGAAAGGTCTAGAGGCAAAAATAAAAACAACCAAGGGTGTGTTTCAGGAACAGGGAGTGCCAAGCTGGAGCACAGGGCACTCACGGACTAATGAGTGACCCAAAAAGATAGATTAGGTCACAAGGTGAAAACTCCTGAATGCCCAGAGTGACATGTTGACTTGACTTTTCTCAAAATCTGGCAACTTCCTTGAATAAGGTAATGCTTATCATTCATTCATTTAACAAATGTTTATTGAGTGCCTACAACATGTCAGGCTCTGGATTTTGTTCTGGAGGATTCAGTAGGGAAATAGACAAACAAGACTCTTGACTCCATAGAGTTTGCATTCCCAAGGGATATAACACAATGAACACAAATAAACAACAAAGTAATTAAAGATGATACTTGCATGCTCTGAAGAAAAGAAGCAGAACAATGTGATTATAACCAAGTTGTGGGAGATATTTTAAATATGATGGTCAGGGAAGGCTTCTGTGAGGAGGTGACATTTGAGCTGAGACCTGAAACAATGAGATGGAGCCAGCCAGGCAGAGATGGGAGAAGACTGACGCAGTCAGCAACAGTAAGCACAAAGACAAAAACAAAACAGTTGCCTTGAGTCCACTCCGACTCATGGCAACCCCATGTGTGTCAGAGTAGAACTGTGCTCCATAGGGTTTTCAATGGTTGATTTTTTGGAAGCTGTTCACTGGGTCTTTCTTCTGAGGCACCTCTGGGTGGACTGAAACCTCCAACCCTTCAGTTCACAGCCAAGTATATTAACTGTTTGCACTATCCACGGAGTTCAGCAAGTACAAGTCTCTAGAGATAAACAAAGAAGATTTAAAAAAAAAAAAAGAGGAAATGACCATGGTAATCTCAGTCATGGTTAAAAAGAAGTGGAAAGGTCATAGGAAGGAGTCTTTGGCACTGGACAAATTAGAATCAGGACAGATCCAGGCTATGGTGAAAGAATAAAGGCCTCTCACATCTAGACTAAGCTCAGTGGTTCTCCAACTTGAAAGAGCACAAGAATTATCCAAGGAATCTATTAAGAATGCACATTCTTGGGCTTCATCCCAAGAGATTTGGGGGAATTTTTAACAAGAACTTCAATTGGTTTTGTTGCAGGTTGTCCTCAGAACACACTTGGAGAATCACTGAAGTTAAAGATACAAGAAAGGGGAACTGCAGTTGTGCACAGGAGGAGCGTGGAGGGGTGAGGTGTGTGTGTGCCAAGAGAGAAGAACAAATCAGAGGAGGATGTGAGGGTGCATCATCAGCTTTCTACTTCCAGATCTTGCTATAACCTGCTTGTATCTGGTTTCTGTGCTCCTAGGTGGGCAATCTGAGTCAAAAAGACTGCAGTGAATGCTAAGAATTTGATTCTAAAACTCCGGGATCCCTGAGGCCATCAGGATAGAGAATTGTTATGGGATGGGGGAAATTATTGCTAATGGGAGCCCAGTAGCAATCATCACACTCACGTTTCCTTCTACCACATCCTGTCTGAGACTCTGGTTAGAAGACAACTTCTGCCTTGCCTTGGAGGAAAAGGAGTTAAACATAATGCATTTTCAACAGGCTCGAGGTCCCACTGGACAAGTTGAATGTCGTTGTTAGCACTGGGTGGGCTGCTGAGGCACTTCTCAAAATAGGGCAAAGGCAGTGGCAAAACAATTGGCTGCTTCATTGCAAACCCATCTGGGCAAATTACGTGGAAGGCAAGCAAGAGTCATTATGATTTATATAAATATATGTTGCAGATTTCATTAAGATTAAGCCAGCTTTGCAGTTATCACTTGCTGAGTTGTTTGCCTGGTCCTTAATCTTCTTTTGCAAATGCCAGTTAGCCTCATAAAGCACTCCTGGTGGCCAGGATCAAACTCAACTCTCACCTTGCTGTCTTCTCTCCAGGACCTCAGCCGAGGAGATGCTTACCTAGGAATACAGGATGGAAAAGACCTCAAAACAGAGCTTCTCAAGGCACCTGGAGGCAAAAGAGGTATAAACACACCAGTAAAAAACCTTCTTCACATCAGAGAACTCCCTAGGGTTCCAGGCAGGGCCAAGGACCAGATCTTTTTCACTAGCATGCCCTACCTGCAGATAGACAGACAGCCAGGAATGCTCAGAGGGGATGAATGGGGTAATGGTGGTTCTCCATGTCAGCAGGGCAGTCATTGAACAATCCATTTAAATTCATTTATTAAGCCAAAGGTGGCAGCCAGTGACACCTGGGATACAAAGACAAATAAATAAGAATACTAGCATTTCTTTCCCACAAGGAATTTGCTCTGATTTAGAGACTAATACATAAACTCAGGTTAGAGAGGGACAAACAAATCAGGATAGTGCTACACATGGTGGAGGAATTTGGGTTTTACTGAGCAGGCTGAAGGCTCTGAAGTCTTTAGAAACACCATCTTTTATTTTTCAGTATGAATTCTTATGCAGAGGCTCACTCAGTTGCTAGAGTGATCTTTCTAAAATGTCAATCCAATCATGTCACTCCTCAGCTTAGGACAGACATCTGTAGAGTTTTTGTATAAGGGGCCAGATTGGCACAAGCTGTTAAGCGCTTGGCTAACTGAAAGTTTGGTGGTTTGAACCCACCTGGGGGTGCCTCATAAGAAAGCCTAGTGATCTACTTCCAAAAAATCAGCCACTGAAAACCCTGTGCAGCATACTTCTACTCTGCCACATTGGGTCAACATGAGCTGGAATAGACTGAATAGCAACTGATAGTGGTGGTGGGGGTACCTGTTTTGGATTTTGAAGGCTGGATGGCCTCCACAGCAATTACTCAACTCTACCATTGTAGTGCTAATGCAGCCAGACCCAATAAGTCAATGGATGACTATAACTGTGTTCCAATAATTTTTTTTTTTTTTTGATAGAAATACCCAGCCAGCTGGATTTGGCCCATGGGATTTCATGTGCCCTTCCCTGGCTTAGAGTCATTCAGAGATTCCCGTCCTGTTAGTATGACACTCACCCCAGATCGTTTACAGTCTAAACTCCAGCACCCAGTTGGCCACTCTGTGTGACCCACTCCAGCCACAAGGATTTTTCCACGTAACGTGAAAACATTGTAACCTGTCACTATGCTATGTCTTCGTACATGCTGTTCATCCTCTCTGAACTGTCTTTGGTATCATCTACTCCTTTAATGGCCAATGACATTCGCATTTGTTCTTCAAGTTATAGCACAAATGTCACCTCATTTGTGCATTTGTTTTTTTTACTCTCCTATGAAAAGTCAGCTGCTGCCCTCCCCCCATAGGTAATTTTTTTTTTGTTTCTATTTTTAACACCTGATTATTTTGAAATATTGGTTATTTCTCTGTCCATCTCTCTCAGCAGAATCTGAGTTCTTCAAAAGCAGGGACCGTATCTTTATTACTCTCTGGATCCCAGCTCCAAGCACTAAGGAATGTTTGATGAGTGAAACTGGTTCCAAGAAATGCAGGGCAATAGACTAAAGGGAAGTAGCCCCGGTAGTGCAGCAGTTAAGCACTCAGCAGCTAACCAAAAGTTGGTGGGTCAAACCCATCTGGCAGGAGAAACACGTGGCGATCTGCTCCCATAAAGATTACAGCCTAGGAAACCTTATAGGGCAGTTCTACTGTGTCATACGGGGTCACTATGAGTCGAAAATCAACTCAATGGCACCCAACAACAACAACAACAAACTAAAAGGAAACATGCCTTTGCCCTGTGTTTTGCTAGATCACAAGTATTTGGGCCCATTGTAAGGCGATCTAATATTTAGTCTTAGTGTAGAGGCAGTTGGACTGGATGCCTCATTTGTTCTGTACCCCCTGACAGTTACCCAGTTCCTGAGGATCTGTCACTGTGATTCCTGCTGGCCTCCCTACTATTTCAGAGTTGTCAACCCGCTTCCCACCTTCTGAGCCTACAGACCATCCCTGAGAGACTCCCTCCAGCTTCCTCTTCCTTTTCTGTCTCCTCCATTTCCTCTTTCTTTCCCTGCCTTACCCTACCCAAGAAATAGTGGGTACAGAATAGTGGAGGGACATCCAATGATTTTTATTTAGTAACTGGAAGTTTGGCTGAAAATCATGTTTCAACCCATATTTCTAGAGCATCTTCTATGTACTGAGGATTATTAATTTGAGTTCATTTATGGGTAATCACAGCAGAGTACAACAGTGAACAAGGCAGATATAGTACCAGCTCTCAAGAAGTTCTGTGGCTGAGGTTATCTGGGTCAATAGTCAAAAGTACTGAAGACTATAGCAGCTTACTTGACCCAGTCAAGGGGGAGCCCAATCCCATTCTATAAATTAGTTTTCCTCCTGGCCGGTGCACCTCATGTGCAGCCACCATTCATCTGTCAGTGGAGGCTTGCATGTTGCTATGCTGCTGAACAGGTTTCAGTGGAGCTTCCAGACTAAGATGGACTAGGAAGAAAGGCCTGGTGATCTACTTCCAAAAATCAGCCAGTGAAAACCCTATGGATCACAACAGTCCAATCGGCAACTGATCATGGGGATAGCACAGGACCAAGCAGTATTTCATTCTTTTGAGCATAGAGTCTCCAAGAGTCAGAGGCTGAAGTAACATTACCTAACAACAAAAACAAGGTTGACTTGGAGTCCCTGGGTAGTACAAGGAGCCCTATTGGCATAATGGTTAAGAACTCAGCTGCTAACCAAAAGGTTGGCAGTTCAAATGCACCAGTCACTCCTGAGAAACCCTATAGGGCAGTTCTACTCTGTCCTATAAGGTCGCTATGGGTCAGAATCTACTCGACGGCAATAGGTTGGGTGGTACAAACAGTGAACACACTCAGCTGCTAACTAAAAGATTGGAGGTTCAAGTCTACCCAAAGACACCTCAGAAAAAAAGGCCTGGCTATCTGCTTCTGAAAAATCAGCCATTGAAAACCCTGTGGAGTACAGTTTTAAGCTGACACACATGGGGATGGCATGAATCAGAATTGACTTGACGGCAACTGGTTAAGGGTTGGTTTTGCCATTGACAGTCTTTCCCTTGCTTTTAATATGGGCTACTATTCCATCCTTTGAAGTGAAAAATGTAGTCAAATGTTTTTCACAGAGATTCTTTTTAGCTTCTTTCTTTATTCTTCAATATTCTCCCCATGAACACCTCTCAGAGCTTCTTTCTAATTAAGCCTTTTGGGCTCTGGGGTTAGAGTTTGGCCCTTAATTGTGCCTCCCACACCAAGAATAAACACAAGCTGCCTGCCAGGAGAGAGGGGATTTACATATTCAGCAACCCAGCCCCTCTTTCCTCTTCTCCCTTTAAGACAGAAGGGCCTACAGAAGCCTTGATCCCAAAGTGGTCTGTGGCCATGATGTGGGGAGATAAAATTGCTTTGTCAAGCACCCAAGGGAAGACAGAGCAGTGGCTGCCTGAGTCTTATCAAAAGAAAAATGGTTACAGCACTTTTATTTTTTATTTTTTAATAAGCAATGCAGGAAAAAACTTGTAAATAAGAATATGAAATTAAATTTGCCACATACGCTGAGAGTTGGTCCTTGGAGGAACTTTATCTCTCCTGCATAGTCAAACACATCAACTTTGGGGGCGCCTGGCAATTACTGCACAGCACAGATTCAATTTGTTCTTGTGTAGACAATATTATCCAGCACAAGGAACACAAAACCTGAGTACGTATTTTAGTAAACACAATTCCACATCATGAGGATGGGCTTCTGGGGGCTCTTCGTTGATACAGCCAGTATCTTGTTTTGCGTTGCTGCCAGTTGGGAACAGAACAAGTCCCAATCTCCCAGTTGGTGGGGATTCGTGAATAGCCAGGGAAGGGTGAAGTGGAGAGAGCAGGCATCCTCCAGTGTTCCAAGGTGATTAGAAGTAAAAGCAGGGCTCTCTGGTAGTGTATTCCTTTTCATTTGATAGAATTGGCATTTCTCAAAGTTTGAACTGAACGGTTTGTTGGAACAACTGAAATGTACCAGTCTGGTACTTCCATACCCATTGCCATTGAGTCAATTCTTACTCATAGTGACTCTGCAGGACAGAGTAGAACTTCCCCACCAGGTTTCCAAAGCTGTAATCTTTACAGAAGCAGACTACCTTATCTTTCTCATGCAAAGCGACTGGTGGGTTAGAACCGCCAAGCTTTTAGTTAGCAGCTGAACATTTAACCACTGTGCCACCAGGACTCCTTGGTATATTCGTAAAGACCATAAAACCAGTTTTTTTTTTTTTCTCTGAAACAAAATTTTGGTCATTTTAGGGAATAATTTCCACTCACTTGTATGTATAAACACACACATGCTCACTTATCCAAAACTCTAATAACTCCATTTGGAAGAATGATACCACACAGTCATGGAGCCTCTGCCAATTTCAGGTGAATGCCAACCACTTTACTGCGGTCTTCTACAACCAGAACAATCTTTAGAAGTGAGGATGGTGAGACTTCAGCTCGCTTACTTTGGACATGTCACCAGGAAATATCAATCACTAAAAAAGGGCATCATGTTTGGTAAAGTAGCCAAAAAAAAAAAACCCCAACCCATTGCCATCAAGTCAATTCCAATTCATAGTGACCCTATAGGACAGAACAGAACTGCCCCCATAGAATTTCCAAGGAGTGCCTGGTGGATTCAAACTCCCAACCTTTTGGTTAGCCACTGTAGCACTTAACCACTAAGCCAGCAGGGTTTCCAAGGTACAGGGTCAGTGAAAATGAAGAAAACCCTCGATGAGGTGGATTGACAAAATAACCACAACAATGGACTCAAACATATCAACAATCATGAAGAAGTCTGTCATGTATAAGGTTGCCACGAGTCGGAGCCAACTCCATGGCCACTAACAATAACAACAACAACGTGGATCTTCGTATAAGTTGCCTTGTAGAAAGACGAAGATGAGTCAAAACGCGGGACTATTCTGCTCCTTCACTATCATAGTCCGCTATATTGTTGTCAGATGCCAGCTACCAGGCATTAGCAGAACAAAAGCAGCCATGACTCCATTTGCCAAACATGTGCTTTCAACAAATGCTGTATCCTAGAAAACCACACATGATTATTTACGTACTGTTTTACTACTGAGTACTATAAGCTACTGGGATTCTTTCTACAGTGGTAACCAGAGCTTCACTGCCTGCAACCAGACAGGTCAGATACCCTATCCCAGATTTCCATCCTTGAGCATCTAGTACCTATATCCATTTCTGGTACCAAATATTGTATCCATCAGAGTTTAGATGTTGTAGATGACAGGACTCCTCTAACAACTTTTTAAGAGAATTCATATACGAAATTATTAGAAGAGCTGGAGGAGCAGTCTATAGAATTGGCCTCTAAAAATGATTTCTAGAATAAAACTTCAGAATTGACCACTAGAGGAACTATGGCCTCTACAACAAGAAGAAATCTGGGAGGCCAGGAAGGTATTGCAGGGACATTCGTTTTCAGAATCGGGTCGAGGCTGAAAGGTCAATACCAACAACAAGAATGCCTCCCATGTTACAATCTTAGTTCTGGATACAGATCTTGTTGAGTACTTCTGATTTCAGAACCTAAATCACATCCAGAACCTTAGCTGCAAGGCAGTCAAGGATGCCATTTTAATTTTCCAGTCTCTACAACAGAAAAGAAGGAATACTTGAAGGAGGTTGCCAAAGATACTGATGAAACCAATCTATATACAATATTCACTCCCCTACCACCATGGGTTCTATCCAAGTTCTCAAATTATGAATCAATTAGCCAGGTACTTGTTGAGGTCTTACTGTGCACCAAGTACCTTAGAAGTTACAGAGATGGATAAGGTGTGCCTAAAGTAAGATGTTCACTAGTTTCACAACTTACCTGAGTTAAAGTAGAAGGTCAGCAAACAAAGAGGAAGACCCTCAATGAGATGGATTGACACACTGGCTGAAAACAATGGGCTCAAGCATAACAATGACCTTGAGGACAGCGCATGACCAGGCAGTGTTTTGTTCTGTTGTACATAGGGTCGCTATGAGTTGGAACCAACTCGACAGTGCCTAACAACAAAAACAACACCTGAGTTAATGAACTAGAATGAACATTCTCCTTCAAAGGGGAATCTTGTACGGACCTTACATGATAAGTCTTGCCTTAGACTTTTTCTGGACTTCTTATTAACAAGTCCATGAGTAGTGCTGAGTGTGCACTCATAGACACATTCGGAAATCAGGCTTCTGACTTTAAAGTTGTATCTCTCAGAGTAATGACTCTTATTTACTGTGTGTTAGGAACCGTGCTAGGTTCTTTACATGTTGTGGCTGCTAGTTGCCGTTGAGTCAGGTATAATCCTTACTGAAGGTTGTGGTCTTTTACCTTCATCAGTAAGTGCTGCAAGTTACTTTTGTTTTTGGCAAGCAAGGTTGTGTCATCTGCATACCTCAGGTTGTTAATGAGTCTCCCTTCAATTCTGATACTACGTTCTTCTTCATATAGTCTGGCTTCTCAAATTATTTGTTCAGATTGAATAAGTAAGGTGAAAGGATGCAACCCTAGGGTGCACCTTTTCCAATTCTGAACAATCTTCTTTTCATAAGTTATCTCATTTTAATTGTACATCAAATTACTATTTTACAATTTTACAATGAGAAAATACAAGCTCAGTGAAGTTTAGTGGCTTTCCCAAAGACACACACTTTCTAAGTGGCAGGTAGGAGATGGGAACTGAAGGCTTTGTTGCTTCAAAGACCATATCATCCCATTCCTTTCTTTAACAAAGGAAATGGAGTTATTCTGGTGGCCTGATAGCTCACCGTATCTCTTAGACATGGATTCCAATGATCTTCGACTACTTCTGAAAAAGGCATTCTCTCTCAGTGCACCTAGATATCTTTGAGTCAATTACACCTACTAAAGAAAATCCAATGAACATTCTCCAGGATGTGCAGTGAAGTCCTAGGGAGGGAGAGCAGGAATGTTCAGAATCATGACCTCATTATTCAATACACCCAAGCCTTCCAAGGATAAACTACCTGAGAAGGGGACACTATTCTTCAGGATGTACACAGTGAAGTATGTTTATTTAAAATTTAGACATGTTACTTTATCATTATATCTCAGGTAATATTTGATCCTTGCTCCTTCCTTCAGTCCTTCGTTTTCTTCCTTCCTAATACAATATAATATTGGGGTAAAAAGATCAGCTCAGTGTAGTTTTGATTTCTGTCTCAGTCACTTAGTAATGGGAATTGAGCTTACTTATCCCCTCAAAGCCTCATTTTTCTCAGAGGTAAAATGGTGATAATAATAGTACATACCACATAAGGTTACTCATACTATTGTTGAGCAGATTGAATTCAATAATCCATAGAAAGCACGGCCATACTCTCTGATACATAGTAAACACTGAATAAATGTGGGCTACTACTTGTTATATTTATTATGCACAGAACTCTGCACTAAGTACCCTGTAAGTTCTTACCTTCACCAATTCAAGAAACATTTACCAAGTGCTGAGGATTAAAAAGGATTTTAATATTGTCCTAGCCCTCTAGGAGCTCACCGTGCAGTGGAGGAGACAGATCCATAAACAAATCAATAAAGTTAAAAATCTACAGCATCTGTCCGTGGTGGATATCTATTCTGGGTAGTAGAGGCAGTGTTCTGTTCTAGTTAGTTATAATGCCTGAGGAGGATTCCGAAAGAAGGAGATGCTTGAGATGAGTCTAGAAAGATGGCTGCCAAAGGGAAGAAAGGGAATTCCAGTCAAAACAAAAATTCAGAGCAAAAGCAAGCTGACATGTATATGAATTAAAATACCAATATATTATATTAGAATATTCTAAAAATATAAATTTGGGTGTAAAGTAGAAGAGAAGCACCACTGTAGGGTTGTTCTCTGATGGGAGCTGATAGTCTGGAACACGGAGTTACAAGTGACAGCCAGCACGACTGGGTTTGCTTCTAACCATTCCCTCTCCAGACCATTTCCTTGCTCTCCTCCTTTCTTTCCTGCCTTGGTTTATATTCCTAGTCTGGATCCTGGTACCCCAGAAGTGAGCATCTACTCTTCCATTCTCCATGCTCTCAGATTTGCAGTTGACTCAAAGCTTAGCATGCCAATGTAACAGATGAGAATAAAAATTCAAAATGATCTTGACAATCTGGAATGCTACAATAAAAGCAGCAAGATGGCGTAAAGAGGAAGATACCACTTCAGGTTTAAAAAAAAGTTCAGTCCTCTGAGGAAACTTTTGCGGGTGATGAATACATTCACTATCTTGATTGGTGACAGTTTTGTGGATATATTCATATGTCAGAACTTACCAAATGGTACATTTTAAATACATGCAGTTCATTGTCAGTTATATCTCAATAAGGCTGGTTGATTCATACTTCATACATTCCACATTCCAATAACTAATGGATGTTTGCAGCTGTTACTTCTCATTTTGAGCAGTACCACATCAATAAATGAAGGTCGTGAAAGCTTTACTCCATCCACGTCATTAAGGTTGAGTCTACTCTGAGGAGGCAGCTCCTCTTCTGTTGTATTTTGAGTGCCATCCAACCTGGGGAGGGGAGGATGGGACTCATCTTCCATCACTATATAGGACAATATTCTGTTATCGATAAGTTTTCACTGGCTAATTTTTTTGGAAGTAGATCGCCAGGTCCTTCTTCCTAGTCTGTCTTAGTTGGGAAGGTCCACTGAAACCTTTCCACCATGGGTGACCCTGCTGGTATTTGAAATATTGGTGGCATAGCTTCCAGCATCACAGCAACATGTAAGCCACCATAGTATGACAAACTGACAGTTTGACTGACACAGTGGCTGCAACAATGTACTCAAACATACCTAATATCATGAGGATGGTGTAACACTGGGCAATGTTTTGTTCTGTTATGCACAGAACATATGCATGTGCTATGAGTCAGAGACAACTTGATAGCACTCAACAACAACAACAACAAGGCTGTTTAAAAATTCAACAAATAGACACATCCAAACTCCCTGAGGGACTGAATTGCTGGGCGGAGGGCTGTGGGGGCCATGGTCTTGGAGAACATCTAGCTTAACTGGCGTAACACAGTTTATAAAGACAATGTTCTACATTCTACCTTGGTGAGTAGCGTCTTGGGTCTTAAAAGCCTGTGAGCAGCTACCTAAGATACTCCATTGGTCCCATCCCTTCAGGAGCAAGGGAGAATGAAGAGAACAGGATACAAGGAAAAGATTAGTCTGAAGGACTAATGGACCACAGCTACCAAGGCCTCCACCAGACTGACTCCAGTATAGCTAGATGGTGCCCGGCTACCACCACTCACTGCTCTGACCAGGATCACAACAGAGGGTTCTGGACAGAGCTGGAGAAGGATGTAGAACAAAATTCTAACTCACAAAAAAAAGACCAGATTTACTGGCCTAAAGGAGACTGGAGAAACCTCGAGAGTATGGCCCCCAGACACCCTTTTAGCTCAGTAGTGAAGTCACTTCCAAGGTTCACTGTTCAGCCGGGAAGTGGACAACCCCATAAAACAAAATGGGACTAATGAGCCACAGCAGTCCAGGGACAAGGGCTAGAAGGCAGAAGGGGACAGGAAAGCTGGTGATAGGGAACCCAAGATTGAGTAAGGATAGTGTTGATGTGTTGTGAGGTTGTTAACCACTGTCATAGGGCAACATGTGTACTAACTGTTTAATGAGAAACTATTTTGATCTGTAAACCTTAAAGTGAGAATAGCAGCACAATTGGAACAGCATAGTCAATGTCATTGAACTGTGCATGTAGAAATTTTTGAAATGGTGTATCTTTGGCTATGTATATTTTCACCAAAAAAAAAGGTCGAGAAGGGAAAGGGTTGACATGTCGTGAGGTTGTTAACCAATGTCATAAAACAATTTGTGTACTACTGTTTAATGAGAAACCATTTGTTCTGTAAACCTTCACCTGAAGTACAACTAAAAAACGTAAAGTGAAGGACAAAGCAAAAAAAAAAAAAAAAAATTCAACAAAAAGAGCAAGCTAATATAAAGTAAACTGAAAGTAATGGGGCAAATCTGGAGCATGGGGTGGGAGGCAGGAGGATTTAGAGTCTGGTGGGAAATCACCATAAGCAGTTGCATGCATGCATGTCAGCTGACATTACTGTAAACCATGTAAATCCCAGTGATCCATGTGGCCCAGTCCCTGCACTGAATCACACTCAAAGAAAGAGTCCACAATGATGTGGATGGAGTAAAGCTTTCAGGACCTTCATTTGCTGAGGTGGCACGACTCAAAATGAGAAATAACAGCTGCAAACATTCATTAATAATCAGAATGTAGAATATATGAAGTATGAACCAAACACCCTTATTGAGATATAATTGACAATGAACTGCACATATTTAAAATGTACAATTTGGTAAGTTCTGAGATATACATATATATATATGTATATTCCATGAAACCATTAACACTATCAAGACAGTGAACATATCCATCAGACTCAATGAATGGCAATAAATTTTTACCAGCTATCTTACTTTTTCTGATACATGGAGAACATATTGAAGTTGTCAAGGATTTCATTTTACTTGGATCCACAATCAATGCCCATGGAAGCAGCAGCCAAGAAATCAAATGATGTATTGCATTGAGAAAATATGTTGCAAAAGATCTCTTTAAAGTGTTAAAAAGCCAAGATGCCACTTTGAGGACTAAGGTGCACCTAACCCAAGCCATGGTGCTTTCAATCACCTCGTATGCATGCAAAAGCTGGATAATAAATAAGGAAGACTGAAGAATTAATGCCTTCAAATTATGGTGTTAGCAAAAAATATTGAATATTGAACAAATATTCAGAAGAACGAACAAATCTGTCTTGGAAAAAATACAGCCAGAATGCTCCTTAGAAGCAAGGATGGCGAGACTTTGTTTAATGTACTCTGGACATGTTATCAGAAGGGACCAGTCCTTGGAGAAGGACATTATGCTTGGTAAAGTAGAGGGTCAGTGAAAAAGAGGAAGACCCTCGACAAGATGCGTTGACCCAGTGGCTGCAACAATGGGCTCAAGCGTAACAATTGTTAGGATGGTACAGGACCAGGCAGTGTTTCGTTCTGTTGTACAGAGGGTCTCTATGAGTCAAAGCCAACCGTACGGCACCTGACAACAGTAACAACTTCTTACTTAGAAATGTCAAAGGGTGAGAGTACAGTCCACTGCAAGATCTCCTAATACTCTTCTTTAGGTTTGTGTTCCTTTCCCCAAATTCCCACACTCATAACAGCTACAAAACATTTCTCTTCTCTCTCTGCTCCCCAAATACCTACATGCATTCCTTCATTGCCATGCTTTTCCTTCCTCCATTCCAGCCACCACCATCTCCCAGGCAGAAGTAGAAAACTGGACCTCTGTTTGCACTCGCTGGCCAAACCAAGCTGGACTGACATGGAATTCTTGGCCTTTTTGTGCTATAAGACATTGTAGAAGAGGCACCAATTATCTGGTGGAACTCACATGATTTTGAGGGAAAAGAAGCTACCTCTAGCTCATTTGCTCATAGAAGTCCTCAGGCCTTAGATGGCACATGAGTTGGGATTATATGATTTGTGAGGGTTTGGACAGATGGAAAAAGAGAAAGAGACCATTTTTAGAAAGCTGAGTAGAGAGCGATGGACCCAACATTTGTACCACATCTCCATGCATCTGGAACAGTTGTACCCACTGTGCTCTTAGCAAGCCTTTGAGGGAGGTTTTCTGAGAAATCAAAGCACATTGGAGCTGGAAGGGACCTCAGATAATCTGTTGTCCAGTCCTCTGGTTTCAGAGATGATATTAAGGCCCAAAGAGGGTAAGTGACTTTCCCAACATCATACAGATTCTTGTCGAAAATTCCAAAATTTACCCAGAATCATATTTTGATCAGAATTACAATGTACATTCAATACCCCTGGGAAACTGTGATACTAGTCATGAGAATGAATATATAAAGCCACAAAAATGCATGCAACAGGCAGATGGGTATTTGTGTGCTCATTTTAAAATGGGTGGGCTTCCTGCGGCACGTGCTTTTACCAAGGATGGAATTGAGGGGCAGGCAGCGTGGGGTGAGAATTTTAAGGGTTGAGAGCAACTCTAAATCCACCTGGGCTTTGCCACTTATAAGTTTTGTGGCATTGGTCAAGTTGTCTAGCCTCACTGAGCCTGCTTCCCCACCTGTAAAATGGCGTAATTTTACCTCCTCCCTGAGATGTTGTAAGGATTGATTGGGATCACATGCACAAAGCATTTAGAAGAGGGCCTGGCACTGAGTCTCCGCTCAGTCAGTGGTTGCTAATATTATTCATTCTGTTAAACAAACAAATTCTGCAAGCCGCCTTGCAGCAAGGACATTCTAATATGCTCGGTGTCCACTTATTTATTGTGCTTATCTCGTCTTCTGGGCCATGGTCAGTGTTTATGAGCAAGAGGCTCTGTTGGCAGCATCAGCATTGATTATGAGGACACCTGGGACCTTAGACTCTCCCTTCTTCAAGATGACCATGCTACACAGCCATCGGGAGGACAGCAGGACCCGGCCAACTGCTCTTGGCGTGGAGACTGTGGACAGCAGAGTTGGCGGAGCCTCCGTCCCGGCTGGGCAAGGTAAGCCAGCAGATGTTGGCTCTGAAATGGACATTTCCCAGGAGAGAGGCAGCCACTAGTGTCAGGATTTGCTAATTGCGTTGCCTCCTGGCACAGCATTCTCACACAACCCTGGAATAGCTCTTGCAGTTAGAAAAAGACGCCTGCTGCCTCTTACTTTGTGGCAATTCCCTTCCCAGGGACAAAGACTGGCTCGGTTATGCGTTTTGGTTTTCAGAGAAGGCCCTTGTGCTGTGCCCAGTTTTCCAGTTGGGCTGCTCTCTGGACTAGAAACCAAATTGACCTGGCTAAATTCACCTGGCGAGCCCATGCACTCAGGAGGCCCATCCCTTTCATTCGGACACAAGCTTTTTCCACTAAACTCTCACCCTTAGACAAGACACGTTCAACATTCAATTCATTCCCTGCCAGAGAACTCACAAAACCCATATGCATCCTTTAATCCAGCACATCTACTATAGTATTTCTCCCTCTGTATTTCAAGCATGAGCACATTTCACATCAGAAAGAGGCTCGACTTTGTTATCAGAAATCTTCTTTGAAGTGTAGTTTTTTTTTTCAATTTTTTTTTTTTATTGTACTTTAGGTGAAGGTTTACCAAACAAATATTTTCTCATTAAACAGTCAGTACACATATTGTTTTATGACATTGGTTAACAACCCCACGACATGTCAACATGCTCCCTTCTGGGCCTTGGAGGACCTTTTTTTTTTTTGGTGAAAATATGCATAGCCAGATACACCATTTCAAAAATTTCTACACGTATAATTCATAATACGTCGATATAATGTCGATTTATTATCAGAAATCTTGACTCTGAAATCTTGACTCTGAAGTCACTTGTGACCTTGGACAAGTGACTTCCCTCTGTGGGGCTCAGTTGCTCTGCGTGTAAAATGTAGGTAACAGAGCCTGTCCCTTCGCATTGCAAAGATTAAAGGAGATGAGTTATATAAATTACTCGATATTGTGCCTGGAGCCTTGTAAGTGCTCATTAAATGTTCCTGCTATTATTTCATATAACTAGTTGCAGAACAAATAAAGTTGCATCTCTTTTAATAGTACAACTAATATTTCAAACTTCCCATCTACCCAGATTACCAACAAGCCCAATATTTCCTGCTGGGGCCTCTCCATTCCCTCTGAATGACCCCAGAATGCTTAATCAGCACAAAGGAGGCAGAGCTGTTCTCAAACCCTTCACCGAGAGATGGAGAATCCGGTCAGCAGGTGGGCCTCTACTTTCTGCTGCTGTTTCATACAGTGTTGACATTAATACCTGAGCCTACACAGTCACAGTGGGCCCCGTCTATTGCTGCAATGACGCCGGTGCGGGTCCAGCAGTGGTTTTTCCAGCATGCGCTGGTGGAGGGCAAGGGAGTCTCCATCCCCAGTGGAATGCACATCTGCAATCCATGATGCCACCATGGGCCTGTCCTCCAGATACCATGATGCTTTATCCTCAGGTACCAGCACTGATCGTTGTGTGGGGCATTGTTGGTTTTAATGTTAGTTTAGCCATGGGTGTTCCCTGCTTAAAACACACACACACACACACACACACACACACACACACGCACACATTAAACCCCAGCACATGTTAAGCCATATAAGCACGCACACACACACACCAAGGACTAGGCAGGGATACAGGGATTATCTCATCAATTTGCATAACTACCCTACGAGATAGCTACTATTATTATTCCCCTTTTACTATGAGGAAACTGAGGCACGAAGAGGTTAAAAAGTCACTTGTCATCAGCCACTTTAACTGGTAAGAAGCAGTTGGTTATTTGGGTTAATGAACTAATGCATCCTGACTCTGAATTCTGAGTTTATTTTATTATTTTTTTAACCAAACTTGGGTTTTTTTTTCAGTATGGCTCTGTTCTGTAAGCATATGCTTAGAATGTATGCCCCTGCCACCTAAGCGGTTGAGTGAGAAAGGGGTGGAGTCTGTGCTAGATGCACCCCCAGGAAAACACCTGCTCTCTGTGACAATCCAGACCTGGATGTTAAGGCCAGGTGACCATTCTGGGCTTCCTCCTGATGGTGAGCCCCACTGAGACAGGTTTATCTCCTCTCCTGCCAACAGACCTCAGTTAAGATCATCTGATGATGAACATCAGAGAGGTTCTAATGACATGGAGACTTAAAAGCAATAAGCTCAAAATATTGGCTCCTTTGCGACCCCCAGGCTCCTTAGCAAATACACCCTTTCTCATACCCAGTGACGGCTTTCATGTTGCTACCGACACTTTACTTCTTGTTAATATTAATATATCTTACTTCCCCAACTAGAGCTCAAACTCACTGGTGCCCATGGGCAGGGGTTAGGGGTGAGGAGAGTTGGTTGAGAAAGTCACAATATTGTGTAATAGTGAAATGTGCAGATTCTTTAGCCAGAAAGTCTAGATGCTAATACTGTGCCTCCTGTGCATCTTTGGCAAGTTATTGACCACCTGTGCCTCCACCCCGGCATCTGAAAAACAAGGGTTTTAGGTTCCTGGGTGGGGCAAGTGGTTTGCACTCATATGCTAACCTAAAGGTTGACAGTTTGAACTCACTCAGCAGCACTGTGGAAGAAAGGCCCAGTAATCTGCTTCTGTAAAGAGTACAGCCAAGAAAACCCTATGGAGCATTTCTACTCCGTAAAACATGGAGTCACCACGAATTGAAATCAACTTGATGGCAACGGATTGGTTTTTTGGTTTTTACTAGTAACTTATTGATTGTGTGGATCATAACAAATTATGGATAACATTGCTAAGAACGGGAATTCCAGAACACTTAATTGTGCTCATGAGGATCTGGTGCACAGATCAAGAGGCAGTTGTTCAGACAGAACAAGGGGATAGTGCGTGGTTTAAAGTCAGGAAAGGTGTGCGTCAGGGTTGCATCCTTTCACCATATCTATTCAATCTGTACGCTGAGCAAATAATCCGAGAAGCTGGACTTTATGAAGAAGAAGGGGGCATCAGGATTGGAGGAAGACTTGTTAACAATCTGAAATATGCAGATGACACAACCTTGCTTGATGAAAGTGAAGACAACTTGAAGCACCTACTGGTGAAGATCAAAGACCATAGCCTTCAGTATGGATTACACCTCAACATAAAGAAAATAAAACATCCTCACAACTGGACCAATAAGCAACATCATGACAAATGGAGAAAAGACTGAAGTTGTAAAGGATTTCATTTTACTCGGATCCACAATCAACACACATGGAAGCAGCAGTCAGGAAATCAAAAGACGCATTGCGTTGAGCAAATCTGCTGCAAAAGACCTCTTTAAAGTGTTGAAAAGCAAAGATGTCACCTTGAAGTCTAAGGTGCACCTGACCCAACTCATGGTATTTTCAACTGCATCATATGCATGCAAAAGATGGACAATGAGTAAGGAAGACTGAAGAAGAATTGACGCCTTTGAATTGTGGTGTTGGGGAAGAATATTGTATATACCACGGACTGCCAAAAAGAACAAACAAATCTGTCTTGGAAGAAGTACAACCAGAATACTCCTTAGAAGGAAGGATGGTGAGAGTACGTCCTACATACTTTGGACATGTTGTCAGGAGGGATCAGTCCCTGGAGAAGGACATCATGCTTGGTAAAGTAGAGGGTGAGCGAAAAAGAGGAAAAGCCTCAATGAGATGGGTTGACACAGTTGCTGCAACAATGGGCTTAAGCATAACAATGATTATGGCGATGTTATGAGACCAGGCAGTGTTTCGTTCTGTTGTACATAGGGTCTCAATGAGTGGGAATTGACTTGAGGGTACCTAACAACATAACAACAATGAAGAGTGTTATGGATTTAAAGGATCATTGATATTGAACAACTTCCCTGTACCCAGCAATGTACTCAGATAATAGAAATATATATTTTTAGGCCTAATAGGATTTTCGAAATCATCTGGTTCTGCCCTCTTGTTTTTGCTGACTCTCTACTTTACCGAGCATAATTGTCGTTCTCCAGGGACTGATCCCCCCTGATAACATGCCCAAAGTATATGAGACGTAGTCTTGCCATCCTTGCTTCTAAAGATAATTCTGGATGTGTTTCTTCCAAGACAGATTTGTTTATTCTTTTGGCAGTCC
>NW_004443963.1:12571131-12572111 GCF_000243295.1 Trichechus manatus latirostris
ATTTAAACATTTAACCATATTAATGCAACTCAGACTGCCACCCATCTGTCAGTTTGTCATACTGTGGTGGGTTACATATTGCTGTGAAGCTGGAATCCATGCTATCAGTATGTCACCCACGGTGGACAGATTTCAGTGGAGCTTCCAGACTAGGAAGAAAGGCCTGGCAATCTGCTTCCAAAAATTAGCCAAGAAAAACCTTATGGATCACAACAGAACATTATCCAACTCACTTGCTTTGGACATGTCATTATTACAGATCAACTGCTGGAGGAGGACACCATGTTTGCTGAAGTAGAGGGCCAACAAGTGCACGTGAGACCTTCAGAGAAATGGGTTGTTGGCACAATAGCCACGACAATGGGCTCATACACGCCGGTGATGGTGAGGATGGCACAGGACTGGGAAACATTTTGTTCTGTTGTACATAAGATCATAAGATCACCACGACTTGGAGTCAGCTTGACAGCAGCTATCTATCTATTTCTATCTAATGCAACTTAGAGAGTTGTCTTGGGTCATGTGTATCATTTGTTTATGTTTTCGCTCAACAAACCTCCATTTTGAAGGAGAAGGCATGGTTTTCCCTCAGACTAAAAGACGTGAACCAACTTGGACAATCAAAATTCAACCTGCGCATAGTAGGACATCATTTAATTCTGAGTAAATCTGTTTTGGAGAACTCTACTAAGGTTGAATTTTTGCATATTGATGTAGTTGTCTTGTTGGGGCCAGAGAGTAAAGTCACATCTCTCTGGGTGGGAATAAGTTTCCCCAATCTAACTGCCAATCTAAAAGACAGATCCTGGGATAGAAAATGGGGCCTCAGAAGGTGAGCCTTGATCTGGATCGAGAAAGAAAATTTTTTCCAAATGAAGAAACACACAAGGACAGTCTCAATGTGGAAAGGCTGGTGCATGGTCCTTTAATCTGTGGAGCACCTCAGACCTGGGAGTCAGACAAGGAGGCATCCCATGAGA
>NW_004443963.1:12573539-12575602 GCF_000243295.1 Trichechus manatus latirostris
AGGCTATTGTGTCAGTCCATTTCATTGAAGATTTTCTTTGTTTTCACTGACCCTCTCCTTTACCAAACATGATGTCCTTCCCTAGCAATTGGCCTTTCCTGATGATGTGTCCAAAGTAAGCAAGACATGTTAGCTGTCTTAAAATATTTGACCATGTAGGAGGGGCACCAGCTATTAAATTTTTGAGCAATATAAATTGGGCCAATGGATAGATGACAGAAGAATCTCATGAGGTAGTGGCTGCTTGTTGGTTACCTATCCAACGTTCATTCTACCTGTATCAGTAAGGATAATTTTTACTGCAACAAAGAGAAGTCCTCAGCTCAAGCAGGGTTAAACAGTGGGGATATTATCATCTCACATATCTGGAGGTTGGGAGATATGGATGGGGAGGGGTCCAGGCACAGAACTATTAACAACTCAAAAACATCATTGATAAGCAGGTTCTTTCCATCTCCACTCTGCTACCAACAGCAAAACTTCACTCTAAGGATGACACTAATATAGTCATAATATGGGTACTGGTAGACATTGTAACTATACATTTTCCTATTCATCTCCATGAAGGAAAGAGGAAAACCTCTTCCCCAAGCACAGAATATAATTTTCCCCTCAGTCTTAATGATTCTATTTAGGTTATGGCCTAATACCAGAATAATAACAGTCACCAGAGGAGTTCTACGCACTGAGTAGATTAGGCTAATCAGGACCTATCCTTGGAACTAGGGATAGGAAGACTTCCCCTGAGTGACATGGTAGATGAGTAGACATGAATAAAATCAGTTTTTATCGGAAGAGAACGTAGAGTAGCCAACAGTGTTCATTACATTCCAATTCCCACTTTATAAGAGCTTTGGAGCTCTTGACTTAGGCTAAATCAAGCACTATGTTCCATCATCCTGCTCCAAGAATTATTCAGATTTTAATTTTAAATTATGTCAAAAACAAAAAACAAAAAAACAGTTGCCATCAAGTCTATTCTGACTCATGACAACCACATATGTGTCAGAGTAGAATTCTGCTCCATAGGGTTTTCAAAGTATGACTTTTTAGAAGTAGATCATCAGACCTTTCTTTCAAAGTGCCTCTAGGTGAATTCAATCCACCAACTTTTTGGTTGGCAGCCAAGAACATTGACTGTTGTACCACCCAGGGACTCCAGACTGTGTCTAGTCTGAATGGCTGGAATAAAAGCTCTTTCTCTAAGTAATGGGGTAGTGTGTAACTAGCAGGTTCTAGAATTGCTGTTGCTATTTTTTTCTTAATATAAAGAAAATGCAGCCTAGGAAAAGTGCTGACACACGGCAGATGCCAGGGCAGAGAGAACGGCAGAAATACAGAGCCAGAGTCCTGAGAACATCATGAAACTCTGATTCAGACTGTACCTGAAATTCACCCTAACACTCAATTACTTCTTAATTACTGAATTGGTAAAGTCTCATCGTTTTTAATGCCAGCTTGAGTTGTGCTTTCTGTTTCTTGCAACATGATGAATCCTTACTGACAAAGCAGAATCCAGTTCAATCAAATGAAAATGTTTCTAATCATCAGAACTGCCCCCAAAATGAAACAGGTTGCCTCCTGTTCTCTTCCATCTTCCGTCACTGGAGGTGTTCAGGCAGAGGCTGGCTGACCATCTGTCCTTGATGCTATAGAAACAATTTGTGCATTGGTGGAAGGCTGGATAAACTAACTTCTTAGAATCCTTCTGATTCCAATACACTAACAGTCCTATTAATCCAAGAGGAAAGTAGAAAGTGAACCAAAACAAGTATAAACACCAAAAAACCAAACCTGTTGCCATCGAGTCAATTCCGACTCATGGAGACCTCATGCGTTACAAAGTAGTACTGAACTCTATAGGATTCTCTTGGCTATAATCTTTAGAGAAGCAAAATGCTGGGCCTTTCTACTTTGGAGCCACTGGGTGTGTTCGAACTGTTAACCTTTAGATTAGTAGTTAAGCACAAACCATTTGCACCACCCAGAGATAAAACAAGTACAGGAAAATCTAAATCAAAGTTACTTGAATGAAAAATGTGGGTCTTTCCCTCTGAAGCAGA
>NW_004443963.1:12576155-12578215 GCF_000243295.1 Trichechus manatus latirostris
TCTTTTAGGGGGACACAATCTAATCCATAATAGCACTAAAGATAGAGGAATGAACAAAACCTGCTCAAGCTTATGTTTGAGTGGTCATGCTATAGTGGAAATACTTGGGATTTGAACTCAGAAATATCTGAATGCCACTCATAGTCTCTATTAGCCATGTAACCCTGGGCTTGCTTCTCTGAGCTTCAGTTTCTCCATCTGTTAAATGGGGGTTGTAACACCTCTTCATAAGGAAGTGTGAAGGTTAAATAAGATAATGCATATATGTAAAATGCATAATATGGGCCAGGAACAAATCAGTAAAAGGTATTTCCCTTCCATAGCTAGGGCACTAAGAGCTATGGACTAATGGGAGTTTACAAGGTACAGCAACCTTTCATCTTCTCTACAATATTCACAAAGCTCAGACAGAGTAGAAAGTGGCTGATCATCAAGAACTCTGGCAGGACTTGACTTAAAATGAATCAGACCAACATAATTTCAACAAAAAACGTGAGAAAGGCCCAAGCTCATTTGTTTATTCACTCATTCATCAAAAGTTTATTGAGTACCTATAATGAATGGGAAACTGTTCTAGATGCTTGGGATCTAGCAGTGACAAAAACAGAAAAGTTCCTTTTCTCATAGAGCTTATATTCTGGTGGGGAGAGAAACACAAGAAATAAAATATAGAAGAATAATCATAATGTTACATGGCACTGTTGTCGTTATTGTTAGGTGCTGTCAAGTCAGCTCCAGCTCATGGCAACCCTATGTACAACAGAAGGAAACACTGCACTGTCCTGCACCATCTTCCCAATCATTGTTATGCTTGAGCCCGTTGTTGCAGCCAATGTGTCGATCGATCTCATTGAGGGTTTTCCTCTTTTTTGCTGACCCTCTACTTTACCAAGCATGATGTACTTCTTCAGGGACTGATCCCTCCTGACAACATGTCCAAAGTACATAAGATGAAGTCTTGCCATCCTTTCTTGTAAGGAGTATTCTGTTCTAAGGAGCAGCTGTTTTACACCTCATGTTCTAAGGAATATGGCACTAAATGCTAAATAAATGGCACTAATAATTAATGCTAAAGAAATGGGGAGAAGACAGAAGGTCTCAAGGGCTGGGATAGCCAGAGAAACCTTGGTAGGAAACATGGGGGAGCTGGAGCTAAACGAGGACATGCCTCAACCCCTGTGATGCTCCTTAGTAATGGGGAAACTGCGGTGATGATATATGGAGTATGGCATCTGTATTTGAAAAATCCGTAAAGAGATTGTAATCCAGGGGTAATTTGATAAATCAGAGCATGAAAATCTGGGGACTGGAGACATTTTATAATTTAATAGAAAGATTCAGCTGAATTCAAATCCTCACACTACTACTTAGTAGGTTACTTTCAGCAATTTTTTCACCCTGTCTACAGGTGAACAAAATAGCAACCTAGGCTATAGGGTTGAGATGAGGATTAATTGAGAGATTTCTTATAGTTAGCACACAGCAAGCTTGCAATAATTGTTTATTATTATTAATTCCATGTTATCCAGGCATATTGACCCATTATATTTGTTTTCTATTGCTAATGTAACAAATAACCAAAAACTTTAGTGGTTTCTAGTACTCTGTTAACTAATATTTGACCTTCCTTTTTAATGAAATATTACATCAAAAGAAAATAAAAAGCAAAAAAAGGAGTTGAAGGGTAATTTTTTTTTTTTTTGGTCACATCAAAATTTTACAGTTAGCCCCAAGCAATAGCCTATCTCTTCCTTGTGTCTCTTCTTATTCCATATACATATAAAGAAGTCCTTTTTGACAGTATGATGCAGGCACAAGAATAGACAGATAGATCAATGGAACAAAATTGATAGCCCAGAAATGGATTCCAGTGTATATGAGAATTTAATACATGATAAAGGAGACATCACACATCGATAGGAAAAGGAAAGATTATTCAGCAAATTGTGCTGGGATGTCTGGTTAGCAATTTAGAAAGAAAAAATCAGTTTTAAACACTCACTTCACCTCATGCAGAGAAATCAATTCCTGAAGGATTGAAGAGTTAAACATAAAAAATA
>NW_004443963.1:12586919-12606615 GCF_000243295.1 Trichechus manatus latirostris
TTGAACACTGATAAGAGTGTAGAGAAATCGTCACTGTTGTCCAATGCATGGATTAGTATGAATTTGTGTAATACTTTTACAAAACATTTTAATAATTTGTACTAAGACAAGTGACAGGATTTCAGATCATTTTAATCTGCATTCCCAATCTTTAGACTTCAAGCGAAAAATATTATTAAATGTTAGAGTTGCAAGAGGAACAAGAAAGGGAGGGATCATTAGAAGATATTCACTGCAGCGCAATTTAACATAATAAATAATTATAAATAACATTAATAACAATAAGAATATTTAGTCAAATATTACATATTCGCCAAATACATTATATTGTGTTAGTGGGTTTATCAGCCAGGAGCCCTGGGGGTACAATGGTTAAGCACTCAGCTGCTAATCAAAAGGTCAGCTGTTCGAACCCACCAGGAACCCGGTGGGAGAGAAGACTTGGTGATCTGCTCCAGTAAAAATTTTAGCCTAGGAAACCCTATGGCAAAATTCTACTCTGTCCTACAGGGTGGCTATGAGTTAGAATTGACTAGACTAGCACACAGTAACAACAACAATTGTCACCATAGCAACAAAATGTCACAGGCACTTAAATTCCCAATACCTTTCTCTCCACCTGCACTTTACTCCATGCTACTATTGGTGATAATTATTGGTGAAAACTTTATTCTATGCTACTATTGCCACCACTTGCCATGGATTATAAGGATTACGAGGAGACTATCCCTGTATTACTCAAACACATGAACTACCCAAACCCAAAAGCAATACTAAGGGTCTTTTTCCTGGGGCCATTTCGCCTACAAGTTATTGTTTTAATCAGGATGCCTACAGAAACTAAATGGAAAATTCTATTTACACTAATTTGATAAAACTTAATAAATGGGCTAATTACAAAGATGTGAACATAGTGCAGTGAAACTACTCTAGTGCAGCACCCCAGGGCTGTTACCACTCCTGAGTCTAAACGAGAGAGGGAAATAAATGGCTCTGGAGCCTGAAAGGAGAAAGTTATGTGGACAGGGCCTCCATGAGCAGAGCTGTCATCTTCAGCTGAAGAAGAAAGTTAGCTTGAGGTGAACCCACAGGAAGGAAGTGGGGAAAGAAATAACAACATCTTTCCACATCCTCCTGATTTCTTGATGGGGCTTCCCATGGATCAAATGCCAGCTAGAAATCAGAGGGAAAGAGAAACTATTGAGATTGTCCATACCAGCCAGACTCCCAGGACATAGAACAGCATTAAGGAGAGTGGATACAGAGAGACAGTGTGAAGATATCTAACGCAGTGGAGAAAAGCAGAATGTAAGTTTGCCCTAAGAATATAACCAAAATGAATTAGAAATATTTAGGAGAAAAAAAAAAAACTAAAAGAAATCAAATAAAATATTAATAGTATTTGCGTTATATTATGTGAACAGGGTGCAGATTTTTTATTAATTTTGCAACCTATTTTCCACAATTTTGTGATGTAACTAGATTGTAAGCTCTTTAAGAGGATGCACCTTGGCTTTTAAACAGTTTTTTGATCCTCAGCATTCAGTATTATGATTTGGAAATAGTCACCACTTAATTAATTTTACTTTGTCTTCTCGAGCCGCCCTTTGAAATCTTCTGTTCAGCTCTTTTATGTCATCATTTCTTCCATTTGCTTTAGCTACTCAACAGAGCAAATTTCAGGTTCAGAAAGTAAAGTATTATACTGAAACATGCAAAGACCTTGAGTTAGAAAACCAAAAGGGAGGAACACACTCGGCATTTCTCAAGCTGAAAGAACTGAAGAAAAATTTCAAGCCTTGAGTTACAATATTGAAGGATTCTATGGGCAAAATAATGAATGGCACAGGAAGCATCAAAAGAAGATGGAAGAAATACAGAGTCACTACCCTGAAAAGAATTGGTCGACATTCCATCATTTCAGGAGGTAGCATATGATCAGGAAATGATGGTACTGAAAGAAGAGGTCCAACTTGCACTGAAGGCATTGGCAAAAAAACAAGCATCCAAGAATTGACCAAATACCAACTGAGCTGTTTCTACAAACAGGTGCAGCATTAGAAGTGCTCATTCCTCTATGCCAAGAAATTTGGAAGACAGCTACCTGGCCAACCGACTGGAAGAGATCCATATTCGTGCCTACTCCAAAGAAAAGTGATCCAACTGAATGAGGAAATTATTGAACAATATCATTAATATCATATGCAAGTAAATTTTGCTGAAGATCATTCAAAAACAGTTGCAGTACATCGACAAGGAACTGCCAGAAATTCAGGCCAGATTCAGAAGAGGACATAGAACCAGGGATATCATTGCTCATGTCAATTTGATTCTGGCTGAAAGCAGAGAATACCAGAAAGATGTTTACCTGTGTTTTATTGACTATGCAAAGGCATTCGACTGTGTGGATCATAACAAATTACAGATAACATTGGGAAGAATGGGAGTTTCAGAACACTTAATTGTGCATTGAATAGAACAAGAGGATACTATATGGTTTAAAGTCAGGAAAGGTGTGCATCAGGGTTGTATCCTTTCACCATACTTATTCAATCTGTATACTGAGCAAATAATCCAAGAAGCTGGACTATATGAAGAAGAACGGGACATCAGGATTGGATGGAGACTCATTAATAACCTGTGTTATGTAGATGACACAACCGGCTCGCTGAAAGTAAAGAGTACTTGAAGCACTTACTGATGAAGATCAAAGACTACAGCCTTCATTATGGATGTTCAGTACACCTCAACATAAAAAAAAAAATTGTCACAAGTGGACCAAGAAGCAATATCATGATAAACAGAGAAGAGATTGAAGTTGTCAAGAATTTCATTTTACTTGGATCCACAATCAATGCCCACGGAAGCTGCGGTTGAGAAATCAAACAACATATTGCATTGGACAAATCTTTGCAAAAGACCTTTTTAAAGTGTTAAAAAGCAAAGAAGTCACTTTGAGAACTAATGTATGCCTGACCCAAGCCATGGTATTTTCAATCTCCTCATATGCATGTGAAAACTTGACAATCAATAAGGAAGATTGAAAAAGAATTGATGCCTTTGAATTATGGTGTTGGTGAAGAATATTGAATATACCATGGACTGCCAGAAGAACACACAAATTTGTCTTGGAAGAAGTACAGCCAGAATACTCATGAGAAGCAAGGATGGCAAGACTTTGTCTCACATACTTTGGGCATGTTATCCGGAGGGACTAGCCCCTGGAGAAGGACATCATGCTTTGTAGGGCAGAGGGTCAGTGAAAGAGAGGAAGACCCTCAACGAGATGAATCGACACAGTGGCTACAACAATAGGCTCAAGCATAACAACGGTTATGAGGATGGCACAGAACCAGAGTGTTTTGTTCTGTTCTTCATAGGATCAGTATGAGTCAGACCAACTCGATGGCATTTAATAACAATAATTTTAGATATAATGCAAAATATAAAACCAGCACCTAACAACTTCAGAATACAAATTTTTTTCAAGGGTACACAGATTTTTTTATGAAAATTGACAACATGTTAACCCATAAAGTAAGCCTCAACTAATTCCAAAGGACTGAACTCATACAGAGTGTGTTCTCTGGCCAGTGTCCACACAGTCAAACACCTTTGTATAGTCAATAAAACACAAGTAAATATCCCACCATGTGTCCGTTAGTTTGTCGTACTGTGGTGGCTTGCATGTTGCTGTGGTACTGGAAACTTTGCCACCAGTATTTCAAATACCAGCAGGGTAATGGTTGGTGGACAGGTTTCAGTGGAATTGGTCAGACTAGAAGAAGGACCTGGCAGTCTACTTCTGAAATAATTGGTCAGTGAAAACCTTATGAATATGAATAAAGGACTTAGGAGACTTGAATGAATACCGAACAAGAGTATTGCTAAATACACACACACACACACAAAAGAAAGAAAGTATAGGTGAGCAGAAGGTTGAAGATAGTCATCCATTAATAAGTCACAATTTTTTGTTAAGTTTCTGGATCTGAGATAGTTTTCAGATCTAGAATTCATTGACTGAAGAGGTGGCCCAATCCCAAGGAGAAAGTATATACTGTAACAATTCCTTTAGTTCTACCCTAAAGAGACCTACAGCCATTTACTATAGTGACAGTACACTAAACCAAACCAAAAACCAAACCCATTGCCATTGAGTCAATTCCAACTCATAGCAACAGAGTAGAACTACCCTATAGAATTTCCAAGGCTGTAATTTTTACAGAAGCAGACTGCCACGTCTTTCTCCTGCAGAGCAGCTGGTGGGTTTGAACCACTGACCTTTGGGTTAGAAGCCAAGAGCTTAATCACTGTGCCGCCAGGGTTCCTGACAGTACCCTAGAGAATGGGAAATACTCAGACATTTCAAGGACTATTGGATATACCATCTGAGTTGACATTGATACCTGGAGAGCTGAAGCATCATTATGGCTCCCTTGTTAGAATGGAGGTATTTGGGTGCCAAGTAAGAAATGAAGTATTAACCAAAGTCCAACTTACAGTAGGTTCACTGGGTCAGCAGAACCACCCAGAGATTATTTCCCCAGAATATACAATTGGGATTAACATTCTTGGAGGTTAGAGTAACGCCCATATTGAGTTCTTAGCCTGTGTAGTAAGTTACTATAATGGAGAAGGATAATTGCAAGTCTCTGAGACTCCCTGTAAAAATGTGGTGGCAGAGGCACCTGACCTCCTCTAACCTCACAAGGAGGAAGGAGAATCAAGATCAACAGCCCAAGGCTGATTCCCAAAAGGCTACCATCAGACATTCCTCCTCTCTCTGCCATCTTTACCAGTTCTGAAACCAACAGTCCCTCCCACAACACTCTCTACTTCTCTGCTGAGTTTGATAATTTGTTGCAATGGCCACACAGAACTCACAGACCATACTTACAGTTATGGGGTTTAGATTAAGGAAGTAACAGGTTACAATCCAGGTTCTGAAACACTCAGGATGCAGTTCTTCCGTCAGGACAGCCTCTTCTCAGCCATGCCCACAGGCAAGTCTTTCTTTGGCCCTGGGCCTCTGCCTTGCTCAGGCAAGCGTGACAAAGCTCTTCTAGCTCTGCCCTGAGGCATCCCACTCCTCCAGTAAGCCTCAGGCCAAAGACGAGCAGCTTTCTTGCTCCGTGGGCTGGGAAGCCCGCATCTCTGTCTCCTGCCAGTCTTCTGGTTCTGCTGCCTCTGCTGCTGCCATTTCTCTGCTGCTGCTTCTTGCCATCTTGCCATCTTTGGTGTTATAGCTCTCTCTCTGTCTTCTGGGTCTAGGAGAGTCTTAGGACAGGGATCCCAGGTTCAAAGGACATGCTCTGCTCTTGGCTCTTCTTCCTTGCTGGTGGTGAGATTCTCTCCTCCCACCTCTGGGATGGCTCATTTTAAGCCTTTCGATAGGGTTCCATAGACCTTATCTGCGTGGCCCCACCTCCGCATGGGTACCGTGAATTTTATTTGCATTATTAGCAAGCTATCCAATCCCCTTGGTGGGCCACAATTACCTTATTTTTATAGTCTCACCCAATCACTTGGGTAGGAGTTATAAGACCATGGCAAGAAAGACCATATAAAAGCAATCTATCACACTGCAACTGCCCACCCCCTCCCCCCAAGCTAAGACCATAACTGAAAACCAATACTATATCCCAGAAGAGATGACATAGATTGGTGCCACTCTTAAAGATCTAAAGGATGTAGAGGTGATGATCACTATCGTATCGCCATTTAATTTGCCAGTCTGGAAGAAATCAGGTGAATCCTGGAGAACGACTGTAGACTTCCACAATCTCAGCCAAGTATTATCCCTGAATTGCAGTTGTTTCAAAACGTGGTATCTTTGCTAGAGCAGATGAATACCTTCTCAGGTATATAGTATGTGGTCATTGACTTGGAAAATGTGTTCTTTTTTATCCCAATCAGAAAAGAAGATGAGAAACAGTTCATATTTACATGAAACAACAATAATACGCACTTACAGTCTTCTTCGAGGGCTACGTTAACTCTTCCATCTCCGTCGTACCATACTATGAAGAGATCTGGACCATCTAGACCTCCCCCAGAATGTCACATTGATCCTTTATATCCAAGACATTGTGCTGCTCAGGCAGGATGAACAAGAGGTGACCAGCTTGCTGTAGGACTTGATAAGACACATGGGCTCAAGAGGGTGGGAGATAAAGCCTACAAAGATACAGGGACCAGCCACTTCAGTCAATTTATTAGGCGTCCTTAAGGCAATGCTGTGATATCTCCTCCAAAATAAAAGACAAATTGCTGCATCTTGAATCTTCTATACAAAGAAAGAAGCACAATGTCTGCTAGGGCTCCTCGGGTTCTGAATATAACATATTTCACACCTAGAAATACTGCTCTGGCCCATAGACTAGCTGACATGGAAGGCTCCCAGTTTTGATGGAACCTGGTGCAGGAAAGGGCAGTTCCAGGCTTTCGTTCAGGCAGCCCTGCCACTTGGTCCATATGATTCTATAGACCTAATGATATTGGAAGTATCACTGGTATAAAAAGACGCAGTGTGGAGTTTATGGCAAGCCACAGTGAAAGAATCACAACACAGGCCCTTGGAGTTCTGGAGCAAGGCCGTGCCATCTTCAGCAGAGAATTACTGAAGAACAGCTCCTGGCGTATTACTGAACCCCAGTAGACACAGAATGTTTGACCATGGGACACCAAGTGATTATTTACCTGAGACTGGTCCAAGTCAGAAAGTTATGTGGATCCATCAGCAATTCACCTTGAGGTGGAAATGGTATATCTGAGACCAAGTTTGGGCAGAGCCAGAAAGCACAAAAAAACTGCAGAGCAGGTAGCCCAAATGCTCATTTTATCAATCCTGGCTGCCCCAGGATGCTTTCCTCAGCTCATACCTATGGCTGTATGAACAGATCTGATAAAACCAGCTAAAATATTAGAAAATAAAGCCTGAGCTTGGTTTCCAAACAGGTTGACTTGGTTTCCAAATGGGCTGTCCAAAAATGGAGAGAAGCAGCATTGCAGCCTTACTCAGGAGTGGCTTTGAAATATAATAGCAAAGGAAAATCTTTGAAATGAGTGGAGCTTTGGATAGTTCACATGGTTACTCACTTGTGTGAGGAGAATGATCTGAGGGCAATAGATAGTGGTGAATGGCCTATCTAGTTGGCCAGGGGCCTGAAAGGAAAACAACTGAAGGATTAGAGACGAGGAGGTCTGAGGTAGCAGCATGTGGATGGACATGTATGTGATACTAGGCACACATTAATATCTACCAGACATGGGCAGGGTAGATCAGAAGAGTTAGCCCCATTAGATTATATTTTTAAAATCCAGACTTACATGGAGATGAAAGTTTTCTATTCAGGCCAAAGGGATTTTTGGCAAAGGAAGACTATGAAGACCCCTATGAATTTTTACAATGAGTAATTACCTAATGCAGCAGACTGCAAAATCAGACGTAGACAAGTGCTTAGTACAGTGTGCACTGTAACTATGCATGCTGTAATTGGCTGAATTAGTGACACTCCTGAGGGAGAGTTCAGAGTCATCCTAGAAAGTTCAGCAAAGACATCTGCTCAGATGAAGACATCTGCTCAAGGAAGTCACCACAGTGGGAGTGCAAAAGAAAAGAGAATGTTGGAATGAATTGAAATAAAAAGAAGCTGAGAAAAATTAGTACAGTGTCTAATATCTTATTAAATGTTTCTAGAATCCCTTATTCTATCAGCTCTGTTTAGATGAGGAATGTGCTGTACTCATGTCAAAGGCAAGTGCTGAATTGGCAAATGTTGTATTGTCTATATTTTTTTGTAACAATTGCAAAAAAAAAAAAAAAGACATAACTTAAATGCAAAGGTTCAGTAAGCACCAGCCTATCCCCAAACTTCAGGTGTGTGTCCATCTCTGTGCTAGATTCTCTAGTAATGTTATGGCAAGAATATCTGTTATAGAATAAAAATAGTTTAGAAAGTGCTAGAAATAAAATACAGAGGTGATAGCAAAAGACTTGACTCATAGCAAGCTTTGATCAGCATTTCTGGAGTAATTAGAGAATTCAACCATTAATACATATTTATTGCACACCTATGATGTGTCAGGCACTGTTCTAGGCACTGGAGATACAGAGATGGACAAGACATTCACATACATCTCCACTTTGGGGCTTATATTCAAGGAGGGTGAAATAGATGATAAACAGTTCTAAGGCAGGATGAGAAGGTAGAGGGTAGTGGGTGTGACCAAAGGTGGCCAGGGAAAACCCTTTGAGAAGGTTTCATTTGATCAGGAATTTGCACGAGGTGAGTGAAGCCACTTACAAGTCTGATGGAAGAATGTTCCAGACTGAGGGAATAGAGAGTACAAAGACCACAAGGCAGCGCAAGCTTGGCATGTTTGACCCTCAACATGGAGCAAGTAGGGCTGGAGCAGGATGTGCTAGAGGGAGGAGGGTGGACACTGAGCTTGAGGAGGGAGCTGGGACCTGACTTGTAGAGCCTTAATAAGTAACCGTAAGGAATTTGGGGATTTCGAGAAAGAAACTCAGGTGAACGTGTTCATATGTGACTAGATGTGTTGGACTGCTAACCAAATGGTTGGCAGTTTGAATCCACCAGCTGCTCCTGGGGCAGTTTTACTCTGTCCTATAGGGTTGCTATAAGTCTATAAGTCTGAATCAACTCAATGGCAATGGGCTTTTGTTGGTGGTGGTGGTGGTTTTTTTTTTTTTTTTTTTAATGTGGTCTCAATATTTGGCTGAAGGCCTGAAGTTAAAAACAATAGGATCAAAATATGCTCACCATCTAGAAGGTGTCATATTTTGCCCTCACAGATCTTACTAAAAGATAAAGACCTCACCCTTCAATCTTTATATCATCCCAACCAGTCTATGGTGTGATTGTTGTTGTTAGGTGCCATCAAGTAGATTCTGACTCATAGCAACCCTATGCACAACAAAAAGAAACACTGCCTGGTCCTGTGCCCTTCTCACAATCATTGTTATCCTTGAGCCCATTGTTGCAGCCACTGTGTCAATCCATCTCGTTGAGGGTCTTCCTCTTTTTCGTTGACCCTCCACTTTACCAAGCATGATATGCTTCTCCAGGGACTGATCCCTCCTGACAATATGTCCAAAGTATATGAGACAAAGTTGCTTCTAAGGAGCATTCTGGCTGTACTTCCTCCAAGACAGATTTGTTCAATCTTTTGGCAGTCCATGGTACATTCGACATTCTTCACCACCACCATAATTCAAAGGCATCAATTCTTCTTTGGTCTTCCTTATTCATTGACCAGCTTTTGCATACTTATGAGGCTATTGAAAACAGCATGGCTTGGTACAGGCACACCTTAGCCTTCAAGGTGACATCTTTGCTTTATGATAAAAAGCAAAGAGAAAAGACTGAAGTTGTCAATGATTTCATTTTACTTCAATCCACAATCAACATCCACAGAAGCAGCAGTCAAGAAACCAAATGACACATTGCATTGGGCAAATCTGCTGCAAAGGACCTTTTTAAAGTGTTAAAAAGCAAAAAGTCTATGGCAGAGAAGACTGAAATTTTGAGAAAATTGTTGGCCTTATGCAGTGTAGTTGCACTTTTTTATGCTCATCGTCACCAGGGACTATTCCTACTCAAAGACAAGTGAGAGGATTTCTAAGAGAACTCCACCTAGAGATTGGATGTGTCTCCAGGAAGGGGACTGTCATCTAACTTTATTTGGAACACTAGCTGAACTACAAGTGTTTGTAGCCTCATTCCAGTGCTGCTGTTGAGATGGTGAAAGAATTCTGGAGGAGACTTGAGATTCCTGAAATATATATACATAGAGACAGATATCCATTCTCACCTGAGGAATTCTGAAAATGAAGTGGTGACTTGACCTCGAGTGGAAGGGATCTTGAAAGATGAGCCATCTGCAAGTGTGGCTACTCTCGTTGACTTATCCCTACGGACATTGCTAGTCAATAGTCACAAGCACTTGTAAGCTGCCCCCATCTTCTGAAGAGAGGACAAAAGACTTAGACACCTTATATGAGAGTGGGTCATGAAAACAGAATCTTTCTCCCTGGCCAGGGTGGACTTGAACAAAACTTGTAGGGAATTTTCCTGTGGGATGGGTAGATAGGACCCCCCCCCCAATCTTGCATTTGTGAGACTTATCTAGAATCTTTTGAGAGCCAACCTTCAGGATAGTAGGTGTGCCGTAGCTAGTCAAAAACCCCAGAGCCACAAGATGAAACCACAATCGAGAGGTAAGAACAGGTTGTGGATGATGTTTAAATATAGAAAATTGTGGACAAAAACTCACTAAGACGTAAGTGGAGAGGAGGAGTAGTGGCAAAGGTACAAACAAGTATCATGAGACTTCAGGAGTACATCTGTCTGAGTGTGGAAAATGGATCCGAGGGGGGCAAGAAGGAATGAAGAGAGACCATCACAGTGTTTCAAGTGAGACACAGTGACTCTTAAGTTAGCCCGATAGCAGTGGACATAGAAAGAAATAGAAGGATTTGAGAGATGTTTAGGAGGTGGAATTAACAGGATTGGTAACTGTTATGCAGCAGAAGGGAGAGGTATAGGATGGTTCTCAAGTTTTCGGCTTAATAACTGTATGAACAGTAGTGTCATTGACTTACACAGGGATGACTGGGGGATAAACTGGCTTTGGGGGAAGAGGAGGAGATCATGAGCTCACTTTTGGATCTGCTGAGATCCAGGTACCTGTGAGATCTTTGGAAAGGGATACCAATTGGGCAGTTAGATATGCAGGTTGGAAAACCAGCTGAGGGACCTGGATGAGGTGCAGAGGCCCTGAGGACTTTGTTATGGATTGAACTGTGTCCCCCGAAAATGCGTGTCAACTTGGCTAGGTCATGATTCCCAGTATTGTGTGGTTGTCCTCCATTTTGTGATCTGGTGTTATTATCCTATGTGTTGGAAATCCTAACTTCTATGATGTTAATGAGGCAGGATTAGAGGCAGTTATGTTAATGAGGCAAGACACAATCTACAGGATTAGGTTGTATCTTGAGTCAATTTCTTCTGAGATATAAAAGAGAGAAGTAAACAGAGAGGAGAGGGACCTCATTATTACCAAGCAAGAAAAGCCAGGAGTGGAGCATGTACTTTGGACCTGTGGCTCCTGCACTGAGAAGCTCCTAAAGCAGGGGAAGACTGATGACAAGGACCTATCCCCAGAGCTGACAGACAGAGAAAGCCTACCCCTGGAGCTGGCACACTGAATTTGGACTTCTAACCTCCTGAACTGTGAAAGAATAAATATCTCTTTGTTAAAGCCATCCATTTGTGGTATTTCTGTTATAGCAGCACTAGATAACTAAGACAGACTTTAATGTACAAGTGTATTATAGATACATGGGCTCCTCAGTCCTAAACTAATATTAACGGCAGTTAATCTTACTGAGTGTTTAGTATATATGCAGTGCAATGAATTACTTAATGATTCATTAAGTCATGATCTTTGTGACTCACACACAATGACTGAGTGGGACTATGCAAATAAGACGTATGGAACCTGTGATGGTTGGGGTTGTGTGTTGGCTTGGCTGTGCATGGCTCACCGTAGTATGTGGCTGTCCTTCATTTTGTGATCTGATGTAATTATCCTAATTATCCTCCATTTTATGTGTTGTAAATTCTAACCTTGTATGTTAATGAGGCAAGAGTAGTGTGTGGTGTATATTGAGTGACAGCCTTGCAGGAGGGCATGTCTCGGATCCCACCCTTACTCAAGTCATGCCTTTCCCTGGGGAGTGGCCTTCATCTAATGTATATGTGTGGGTGCTCTGGCGGGGCACGTTCTGTCTCTCTTTTTCTCTCTCTACATCTGGATCCTGCATCCTGCCCATCACTGTCTTCTGACCTCCTGTTCTTGGGTCTTGAGCCAGTGGACTGACATCTGACTGCTGATTCTGGGATTTGCCAGCTTATGCAGCCCTGTGTGCCAGCAGCCTATTGTCTGATGTGATTTGCTAGCTTCTGCAGCCTTGTGAGCCAGCAGTCTTGTCGTCTGGCCTGCAGATTTGGGTTTGTCAGTCCCTGCAGCCACGTGAGTCAGGAGAAGCCTACACCTGACCCACAGATTTAGGACTTGTCAGCCTCCACAACTACGCAAGCCATATCCTTGATAAGGTTCATGAGTTCTGTGAGATGTTACAGTGAATTATGGAACCCAAAGGTGGGAGGGAGAGCACTGAGGGGAGGAGGAGTAGTTGATGTTAGAGATGATGGAGTGGTACAGCAATATGGAAAAGCTGGACATTTGGAACATCTTTAACCTTCACTTCATAAAAGCCAGTTTTGTGTTGATGCATATAAAAGACATTATTCATTCAGTGTACCAAACATTATGAAAGATACGCTATACTAATTGCCTCTTCAATCTTAATTTTTGTTATTTGACTACCTTAAGAGTCTTAGCACCATAAATACTGGAGGCTGTAGATGCCAAGATTCCTTAAGTGTTCGAGGGGCTCACGTTGCCTCTTGAGCTTAATGCTGATTCACAGGTTCAAAAAATAAACAAACAAAGCCATTGCTGTCAAGTCAATTCTGACTCATAGTGACCCTATACAGCAGAGTAGAACTGCCCCATAAGGTTTTCCAAGGAGCAGCTGCTGGATTGGAACTGCCAACATTTTTAGTTAGTAGCTGAACTCTTAATCACTGCGCCACCAGGGCTTTACTTCTGCTCTTCTAGGCAGGAGCTTTACGCTCAGTCTAGACCTACACTTCCCAGTATGGTAACACTAGCCACTGTGGTTACTGAGCACCTGAAATGTGGCTGCTCCAAAGTGAGATATATCTTAAGTGTAAAATACATTCTGAACTTCCAAATGAATTTCAAGTAACTCATTAATAACTTTTATATTGAATACATGTTGGAATGATAATATTTCAGATACTTTGAGTTAAATAAAACATATCATTAAAATCTATTTCACCTGCTTCTTTTTACTTTTTTTATGTGACTACTAGAAAATTTAAGGAGTCCTTGGGTGGTGCAAACAGATAACACACTTGGCTGCTAACTGAAAGGTTGGAAGTTTGAGTCCATCCATAGGGACTTCAGAAAAAAGCTCTGGTGATCTACTTCCAAAAAACAAGCCATTGAAAACGCTATAGAGCACAGTCCTACTCTGACACATATGGGGTCCCCATGAGTCCGAATCGACTTGACAATAACTAGGTTCTTTTTTTGGTAGAAAATTTAAAATTACATATGTGGCTTACATTATATTTCTATGGAACAATGCTGGTCTAGAAAAAGCCCAAGATTACAGCCAGGCCAGTGTTATCTTGCAAGATGTACAGAAAAAATGGAGAGGGTGGAGAAAGAAAGAGAAAGGATTTTCTTTGCAATGCAAAAGACAATCCTCTACTTTCTTGGAAAGGGGCAGGCAGAGAGAGTCAGGCTCATGAGTAAAGTCAGATGGAAGCAGAGGAGCAGAAATGTTTTAGCCAGGTCAGGTGGGTCTACATAACTGTCTAACCTTCCCACCCAGAGGTCTCCGCCATTATCAAGACTTTCTCAAGGAGGAAATAGCTGATACTGTATTGTTACTGCATATTTTGCATGTTTCTTTAATTTGCATGTTGCAGTAATAACTGGAAAATGTGATCAGATAGTTTTCAAGTCTCATTAGTCAAATTAATATTTGCACCACAAGCAACCTGAAATTTTGGCAACCTTGATGATAAAAGTTTAGAGGAATTAGGGACAATGATTGCTGTCGGGGGAGAAATAGATTGCTTCATTTGGGAAAAGGAAAACAACTTTCCATTTACAAAATAACATGTCTTTTAAAGATTTCCTGTGATGAAGTCAGCTCACGGGTGGGAGTCAAGAGGCTCGGTGGCTCTGGGAGCACAGGCAAGTCACATCTCCGATTTAGACCTCAGTTTCCCCATCTGTCAAAGGCGCATAAGAGCTGTTAAAACAAAAATCATATTAATCCAATAATAGAAATTGATTGGAGTTAATTTAATACACAATTTGTAAATTGGGATAACATTTCAACTATAGGACAGAGTAGAACTGCCCCATAGGGTTTCCAAGGAGCAGCTGGTGAATTTAAACTGCAGACCTTTTGGTTAGCAGCTGAGCTCTTGATCACTGTGCCACCAGGGAGCCACATTTCAACTAGGAAGTCAAAAACGTTCCAAAGAGGAAAGAACTTCCAAACATTCTTATATCCCATGTTATGGACGTTGCCATGGAAAGCGGCCGGAACAAAACTGATGAAATAATTTGCGGTCAGGAAGGATTTCATACAGCATTGTCTTGAAGAACAATTAAAATAACTACTGATTTACCCTAAAATTTGGCTCTAGTCTGACCTTTGGAGTTACTGCTTCTAGAAACTGACTGCACGTAGATAATTCTTCAAGAGAGCTCAAAGCCTAAGGCGAAATTGTCTTTACTAAGCTAGTTCTAATTTATCCTATGTGGTTGCTGTGAGTAGGAATCGAGTCGATGGTAATAGATTTGTTGTTTTTTTTTTTTGGTTTTTTGTTTGTTTGTTTGTTTTTTTAGGCTACTGTTTGACTTAAAGGTGACTTTGGGAAACCTGTTTCCTCAAGGCTCAAGGTTCAAAAGAACCTGACGGGGCAATGGCCTGAGTGAGTCAGCCCAACTGCGTGGAATCCAGAAATCTGGAGTTCACAAGAATTAAAACTCTGGTTCTCAGAGCAGATGCCTTAATTATCATCACAGGTTTGTGATGAGAAGCAGGTGAGATAATAGATGGGGAAGCTTCATGAAGTGTAAAAAGTGCTAGATAAATACAAGAGTTAATTTGAGTAATGATTATGCTTCATATAGAGACAAGCCACAATTATTCATGGGGTGCATATCTGGGCCGGGAATTTCAGCCAGGCCCGCAGGGTGCAGGAGGAGATAGGCTTTGTGATCCCCAGGACAAACACCCTTACTTGACAGATGAGGTAAGAGGAGGGCAAGAAAGGGCAAGGGACGTGCCCAAGTTCAATGGCAGAGCTGAGATGAAAGCCCACATTTCTCCCTCTGATCTGTTTGCTTCTCCTTCTTTCCTTTAGTTAACAGGTCTGTTAGCCATTTCTTGGGTCAGTACCACCTCCTACCTGAAGAAGATCTGGAACAATCAAAAGAGACTAGCTCAACTGCCAGTGTGGCTCTTCCTAGTAAGAAATGGCTTTGCCAAGGAGGAAACATATGCTAACCTGAAGCTTACGGAGGATTAGAGGTTCCACGTTACCTAGAGGATACATAAGACAACAAAAACATGAACTGCAACAATAGCAGCTCACACTGCCTGCTCGATATGTCCCTGGACCTGTGATAAGCATTTTACCTGCATATGTGTCTCATTTTATCCTCATGACTACTTTGTGAGTTGGGTGCTGTAATTGACTGCGTTTTCTGGATGGGAAAACTGAGGCATAGAGATCTTAAGGAATTTGCTGTAGGCCAGAGGCTATAAGAGGTTGTATTAGTTTCCTAGGGCTGCTGTAACAAAGTACTGCAAATTAGGTAGCTTATAAGAAAGGAAATTTATTGTCTCACAGTTCTGGAGGCTAGTAATCTAAATTCAGAGTGTCAGCAGGGCCTTGCTCTCTCCAAAGGCTCTAAGGGCAGAACTGTCCTAAGGGAAGTTCCCTTCTTTTCTGTCCCGGCTTTGGTAGCCCCAGATGTTCCTTGGCATGCAGCTGCAGCCTAACTGCACAGTCATGTGGCCACCTTCCATCTGTCTCTCTGTGTCTCTTCTTCTCTTTTATAGGCCACCACTCCTATTGGTATTAGGACACACCCTACTTTAGTATATATTAAAAAAAAAAAAAAAAAAAAAAAAACTGTTGCCATCAAGTTGATTCTAGCTCGTAGCGACCCTATAGGACAGAGTAGAACTGCCCCATAGGGTTTCTAAGGAGCGACTGGTGGATTTGAACTGCCAGCCTTTTGGTTAGCAGTTGTAGCTCGCCGTAGCTCGCTGTAGCTCTTAACCACTGTGCCACCAAGGCTCCACTACGAGTCACTATCGACTCGATGGCAACAGGTTTGGTTTGGTTTACTTTAGTATGACCTCGTGTTAACTTAACTAATAACATCTGCAAAGACCTTATTTCCAAACAAGGTCACATTCACTAGTACCAGGAGTTAGGGTTTCAAAATAAATTGTAGGGGACATAACTCGATCCATAATGAAGGTAAAAGCAGAGATTCATACCAGACTATGTGACTCTAGGAGCCCTGGTGGCAAAGTGGTAAAGAGCTCAACTGCTAACCAAAAGATCAGCAGTTCAAATCCACCAGCTGCTGCTTGGAAACCCTATGGGTCAGTTCTACTCTGTCCTACAGGATTGCTATGAGTTGGAATTCTGTGATCCAGTTGAGGTTTTTTTTTTTTTTTTGGTTTGTGTGACTCTAAGCTTCCAGATCTTAAGCACTGGACACACATTCCAGCCCAGGGGCCTATCTATGGAAAATAGCACCTATGGCAATTCATTTTAAATTGCTGAGTGATCTCTCACAGCTGGGGATGGAAACTGTGATGACTAATAGGAACTGCTCATTGGCGCCCCTCCTCAAGCAGCACCCAGGGCACGCGCCCTACCTGCCATACCTTAGTTACACCTCTACATTCCACCAAATCCCAAAGTCCCAGCAGCTGCTGTTCTAGCTCCTCACAGCCTGGTCTGCTCAGCTTTCTCTCTTGCTTTAAATCTGAAGAAAACTTTGGGTTTGATCTTTCACTTGCTCACATAGGAGGGATAATTCTGAGCAGTAGAACTCACAGATTCTCTGAATCCTGTCCCTGTACCTTGCTCCCACTTTTCCCCAGGCCCAGGAAGCTCTCTCCTCTTTTCTGCCTGCTCAAATTGTGGTCCCCTGTGAAGTCCCCCCCTTGAAATTCCACCTCCAGCAAGTCTTCCCAGCCACTCACCCCACACTGGCTTCTCTTTCTCCTCTGAGTCTCCCTGGCACTTACCATTCATACCTATCATGTAGCTCCTATCAGGCTTGTGATAACTCCAATTGTTTTAATTGGCTGTGTTGATCTTTATGAACATTCATCTTATATCCTCAACCACCTTAGCAGCTCCTCAAGACTTTCTGCATCCTCCTCTTAGATCCTTCCATGCTTAGCACATGGCTAGCTGGATCATCAGCATTCAATTGACTAGTTGGCCAGCTGCTGTCCAGTCGATTCTGACTCATGGCAACCCCATGTGTATCACAGGAGAACTTTGCTCCGCAGAGTTTTCAATGACTGCTTTTCCGGAAGTAGATCACCTTTTCTTTATGCCTGGGTGTCTCTGGGTGGACTCAAACCTCCAATCTTTTTGTTAGCAGATGAGCATGTTACTGTTTGCACCACCCAGGGACTCCCTACATCCAATAGTCATGTTTAAAATGAATAACTTCAGAACAGGAGAAGGAAGTACAGAGAGGCAATTTTCAGCTAAATGGAAGGATAACTTTCTCCATTGACTTTTTTTTTTTTCCAAACTATAGGAGACCATCCTTGATAGGTCAGGATTTAGCTATTATTGTGGGTGTTCACACAAAGGTTTACTCGGATGGAATTCCTGTTTTGGGGGAGTTGATGGAATGGGCCTTCAAGATCCCTTGTAGATATAAGAGACTGATCACATAACAGAATGAATAAATGAGTGAATGAATGAATTTTCAGGTGTCAGTCATTCACACTTGGGCTTTCCCCCACAGCAACTGAGACATGGTGTTCTGCCTAACTCAGTCTTTTACCTGAAAAATACTGACATGAAGTAAGTGGAGAGCAGATCTTACTTTCTCTGTTTTCCAGATGAGGAAACAGACTTACTGAAGTAAAACTGGTTTGCCTGAAGTCAGCAGTTGGGCACACAGCAGAGCCAGCCTTCAGGATACCAGGCTGGTTCAGTCTTTGCTTCAAAAACCTGGGATAGCTCACCGTGGCCCCAACATCTGCTCTCCTCCTCTAGGGCAGAGAGAAGAAACTGAAAGAAACCGAAACCGTGACTCCTCCCTGTTCAGCACCTGCCACAGTCTCAGTCACAAAACTGTTCTGTTTAACGTCTTGAATACTCCTCAGGTGGGTCCTCTGTCCTCCATAATCATCGCCACTGCCTTCATGTTCGCCTACAAGGAGGCTCTGAATTAGACGTGGTAGATTCACTTGTCAGCTCCAGTTCTTTGGGCATGTCACTTAACGTCTGTCAACCTCAGGGTAAGGCCATAATTACAGTCTGCTTCACAGGGTTGAAGGAGCCCTGGTTGCACAGTGGTTAAGCACTTGGCTGCTAATCAAAATGTCAGTGGTTTGAAGCCACCAGTTGCTCCACAAAAGAAAAATGTGGCAGTCTGCTTCTGTGAAGATTTACAGCCTTAGAAACCCTATGAAACAGTTCTTCTCTGTCCTACAGGGTCACTATGAGTCAGAGTCAACTCAACGGCAAGAGATTTGCCTTTTTTGGTTTTCATAAGGTTGTGGTGAGGTTGAAAGGAAGTTAGATAGAATTAGGTGAATAGATTGAGCTTAGAACAGTGCCTGGCATATAGAATAAGCTCAATATACGTTAAGTGTTGTCTATTTATTTAAGATAAAGAGGGAAAATGCTTTTTTTAAAAAAACTGTGTAACCTTATGCAAGTTGCTTCACCACTCTGTGCCTCAGTTTCCACACCTGTAAAATGGACATCCACCTCCAAGAATTTTTGTGAGGAATAAATATGTCAGTGTATATAAAGAACTTTGAAATTGCCTGGCAAATCATAGGTACTCTAATAGTATTTAAAAAAAACAACAAAAAACTAGCTGCCGTTGAGTTGATTCTAACTCATGCCAACCCCATGTATGTCAGAGTAGAACTGTTCTCCACAGGATTTTCAATGGCTGTGATCTTTCAGAAGTAGATTGCCAGGCCTTTCTTCTAAGGCACCTCTGGGTGGGTTCAAACTGCCAACTTTTTGGCTAGTAGCGGAGTGTTTAAAAATTTGCACCACCCAAGCTATTATTTATTACTCTTCCTAATGAGCGCAGCTACCTGGATGCAGCCTTTTCCATGTGCCTGCCCCTAAGAGTTATCCCAACAGTCAAATCATACTATGTAGACAACAGAATTTGTCATTTTTTCACCATTTAAAAAAAAATTTTTTTTATTGTACTTTAGATGAAGGTATACAGAACAAATAGTTTCTCATTAAACAAGTCATTATACACATTGTTTTATAACATTGGTTAACAATCCCATGACAAGTCAACACTCTCCCTTCTCAATCTTGAAGACCTTTTTTTTTTGGTGAAAATATACATAGCCAAAGTTCCTCCATTTCTAAAGTTTCTACATGTACAATTCAGTGACATCGATTAATTCTTCCATTTGTGCTGTTATTCTCACTGTCCTTTTCCAAATTATTCCATCACCGTTATCTTCAACTCACTGTCCCCTAGCCTTCCCGTAAAACCTTTTGAGTTGCTGTTGTCAATTTGCTCTCACATAGATATTTCTTTTATTTTGTACCTTAGAGGAAGGTTTGCAGAACAAGTAGTTTCTCATTAAACAGTACACATATTGCCCTGTGACAATGGTTAACAACCCCACGACATGTCATCACTGTCCCTTCTCAACCTTGGGTTCCCTATCACCAGCTTTCCTGTCCCCTCCTGCCTTCTAGTCCTTGTCCCTGGACTGCTGTGCCTCATT
>NW_004443963.1:12608495-12672631 GCF_000243295.1 Trichechus manatus latirostris
TCAAACAGAGTCGTATCCAAGTGTTTGTCTTCAATTTCACTGATCCTGTCTTCCGTCATTTCAAACCTGCTCCTCAGCCGTTCTATGACACTGTTCATTTCTGAAATCTTGTTTCTCTTTTGGATTTCTAACTGTTGTTTTTGTATGATTTCTAGTTGTGAATTTATTTTAGCATTTTGTTCCTGTATTATTTTCTTGAATTCTTCCATTTTTTGGTCTGTATTTTCCATGAATTTGTCTGCCTTTTCCATCAATTTGTCTATTTTTTCCTCATTTTTGTCTGTTTTTTGCTTGAACTCTTGGATAATTCTGAATATTAGAGATTTTAATTCCCTATCAGTTAGGTCTAATGCCTTTTCTTCTACTGGAAGTTCATTTGGTGTTTTATTTTGGATGCCTACTGGAATGATCCTGTCCTGTTTTTGTAAATGTTTTGATGTTATCTGCTGTCTTCAGGGTATTCAGAGGTTATTTTCCTCATTTATTGATTGTAGATTTGTTTGTTTTGTCTTGATTTTTCGTTTTATTTGGTTATGTCTGAGCAGGTGGGCTGTGCGTTCTTTATTATTTGCTCATCTGTTGTTTGCTCTCCAATGGGCAGGGTCAGTCACTCAGGTATGGTACAGCAGGGCAGGTCCAGCTGAAGGGAAGTTTCTGGGATAGCTTTTTATGGCATGTACCAGGGCTGACAGTGCGGACCGGGAATCGTTGCAGGGCAGGTTCCAGTAGGCTGTGCCTGTGCTGCTTGGGAGTGTGATATTCAGCACACGGTGCAGGTAGGCAGGAAGGAGGGGGTAGATTGTGATGTGTGAAGCTAAGATGGGTATGGAAAAGATTCGAGAAAGGAGAGAGGAACAGGAGCCAAAAACATACACACAGGTACAAAAAAAAGTGCTAAGCGAGCTTGCTATTGGAGTATAGAGATGAGAGACTGAGAAAAGGGGAAAAACAAAAATAAAAAAAAGGAAAAAGAGAAAAGAAAAAAATGAATAAATCAAGAAACTGGAAATGAAAGACAAAAAGGGAATAAGAGAGAGAAGAAAACAAAACAAATAAACAAAAAAAAAAAGCAAACAAAAAAATCCAAAAAACAAAAAAGAAATGCCCCCAGAGATGTCCCTGTGCATCTGTGCAGAGTAAGGGACTAGCTTCCAAGCCACGTGGTACTGCTGCCTGGCTAGAAGGGGCTCCCAAGCTGAGAAAGAAAAAGAAAACAAACAAACAAACAAGTCAAAACAGAACAAATCAGAGCAAACAGACAAACAAACAAAGAAGCCCTGGGGGTCCCACCAGCGTGATGGCACGGACCACGAAGCAGTTTCACAGTCGAGCCGTGTTTTGCAGCCTTGCAGGAAGAAGCAAAGATGGCGCATGGAGCCAGGTATTTGAGAGAAAGCAGGGGGAGGTGGTGAGAGGTAAGGAAGAAATCTAAAGAAGCGGAAAAAAAGCAACACCAGCAGCCAAAAAATGGCACTCAGGGAGCTGGCCAGTGAGGGCGGGTGGAATCCAAGTGGCACTGGGGGGAAGCTCGTGCTTCCCGACTGATAGACTGTGGCTGCAGGAAGCAGAGGAGGCTAAGTGGGGGTGAAGAAGGGTGGAGGGAGGGAAAGCCTATATGCTGGGTTACTGGTTGTTTTGTCTCCTGCTGGAACCTCCATGAAGCTGCTTTCTCATACCTCCTGTTCGCTGATCTCCAATAGGAGTCCAAGATGGCGGATCCGTGCTGTGGTAGCTGATAGGGGACCTCGGCATGTATGTCTCCTCACTCTCTCTTCTCAGTCAGTTTCTTATTCCATTCAGTGCTTGGCTGAGTTCTTTATCTCTTCATCTGATGCTTAAGATTTCAGGATTGATGTGTGATTCTGTTTGACTTAATTTTTCTGACCTTGGCTGCAGAGGGACGACATGGTGCTTCCAACTGTAGAACCATGTTGCCTGGAAGTTCTCACCACTATTTTTTATCATTTGTACTTGTATAGCCTCCATAATCATGCTCCTTCTCTTACTAGAACTCTCTCTGCTTTTGCCCTTGCCAGACATGATGGTATTAGTCATGTCTGTAAAACACATCATGACCAGGCAAGAATACTGCAAACATGTCATGCAGACTATCGAACAACTCAATGGCAGAGGCTCACTGGGGACACCACCCAAGGATGGCCGGTCTTTGTTCTGAAATAGAGATTTGGGTGTGTTGGGGAAGTCAGGAGTTGGTAGGTAGAGGGCTTAACTTAATAATCATCACTCACCTCTTATTTGTGGTGTCTTGGGGAGGGAGTTGTTCAGAGCCCTGGTGGCACAGTGGTTAAGAGCTTGGCTGCTAACCAAAAGGTCAGCAGTTGGAATCCACCAGCTGCTCCTTGAAAACCCTATGGGGCAGTTCTACTCTGTCCTATAGGGTCAATATGAATCAGAATCAACTCAACAACAATGGGTTCGGGTTGGGGGTTGTTCACTAAGAAATTGCACCCTCTCCATCTTCTTATCCCCAGAGTCTAGCACAGTCTCTGCCCCATAATAGGTGCTAGCTAAAAGTTGATCAGTTTAAATTACTCATCTAGATTCTGTTGTTGCTGTTGTTGTTACGTGTTGTCAAGTCGGTTCTGACTCATAGAGACCCTATGCACCACAGAATGAAACACTGCGGCATCCTGCACCGTGCTCACAATCGTTGTTATGCTTGAGTCCACTGTTGCAGCCACTGTGTCAATCCATCCCATTGAGGGTCTTCCTCTTTTTCACTGACCCCGTACTTTAACAAGCATGATGTTCTTCTCCAGGGACTAATCCCTCCTGACAACGTGTCCAAAATATGTAAGACGTAGTCTCACCATCCTTCCTTTAAGGAACATTCTGGTTGTACTTCCTCCAAAACAGATTTGTTCATTCTTTTGGCAGTCCATAGTATATTCAATATTCTTCGCCAACACCACAATTTAAAGGTGTCAATTCTTCTTCGATTGTCCTTACACATTGTCCAGCTTTTCATATGCATATGATGCAATTGAAAATGCCATGGCTTGGGTCAGGCACACCTTAGCCTTCAAGGTGACAATCTTTGCTTTTTGACACTTTAAAGAGGTCTTTTGCAGCAGATTTGCCCAATGCAATGCGTCTTTTGATTTCTCGATTGCTGCTTCCATGGAATGTTGATTGTGGATCCAAGTAAAATGAAATCCTTTACAACTTCAGTCTTTTCTCCATTTATCATGATGTTGCTTATTGGTCCAGCTGGGAGGATTTTTGTTTTCTTTATGTTGAGGTGTAATCCATATTGAAGGCTGTGGTCTTTGATCTTCACCAGTAAGTGCTTCAACTCCTCTTCACTTTCAGCAAGCAAGGTTGTGTTATCTGCATATCGCAGGTTGTTAATGAGTCTTCTTCCAAACCTGACGCCCCGTTCTTCTTCATATAGTCCAGCTTCTTGAATTATTTGCACAACATACAGATCGAATAAGTATGGTGAAATGTTACAACTCTGACGCACGCTTTTCCTGACTTTAAACCACGCAGTATCCCCTTGTTCTGTCCTAACAGCTGCTTCTTGATCTGTGTACAGATTCCTCAAGAACACATAAGTGTTCTGGAATCTAGATTCTAGCTCCTTCATTTTACAGACCTGGACAGAAATAGTGACATAGGAAGGACGAGTAGTACATTGTAGACAACACATTAAGAGTTGTTCAATCCATTTCCAATCATCAAGGCCTCGTTCAAATGCTAACTCTTCCATGAAGACTTCTTTGATTTCCCCCAAAATAGAATAAATATATTTTCCCCTGAACTCCCTTAACTCCTTTCATGGAGAAAATAGAAGTGTTTTAAGAAGTCTACAGGGTAAGATGGACTAGGAGGAAAGGCCAGGTGATCTACTTCTGAAAATCAGCCAGTGAAAACCCTACAGATCATAGCAGTCTGATCCACAACCGACCAGGCAGTATTTCTTTCTGTTGTGCATGGAGTCCTCATGAGTCAGGGGCTGACTCGATGGCAGTTAACAATAACAACATGGCTAGCATATCATTAGTACAAGACTTTAAAAATCTTTAAGGGCAGCGTCTATGTCTGGAAATACTAGAACAAAGCTTTTTGTATGAATAAATAGATGAGAAACCACATAATGAGGATGAGAATCTGGCCGTCTTATCTCTTCCTAGGAGACTGCACTGCCTCCCACTGAAACTTATCCTGCTGGTCTCCCACCCACTTAGGGCCCTGGCTGAGTGGAAATGCTTCCTGAATATATGCATCAGAGAAAGCCATCTATGCTAATGTGTCATTTAGCTAATGGGACATTCCAGACTGGTGATAACGTGAGGAATTCTATGGCAACTTAAAGTGGAGGAAATTTGGGAGATGGAGTTGGGAGAAGGGCCCTGATCCCATAATTCACTCCGCTTTTCTCACGGTTCAGCTTAAAAGGGCTCAGAATTAAGATGTCCCTTAAGAACTTTTGGAGAATGAAGAGGCATAGCCCTATTAGGATAAATTAGGTCCCTGCAAGAGAAAATGCCCAAGGTAATGACCTTGGAGAGCTTTCAGCTAGGAGATCCGGAATGCAAATGCACTAACGATAAGGGAGTGGGCCTCCTAGATGCTTTGTAAATCTTAGCACGGCCTCTCTGCCTACCCACCACCCCTGTATTTCACAGTTTTAGACGTTAGAAGACCTAATTCAGGGCACTGGCACTAGGGGAAAGCGCTCTGTCTTTCTGCTCTGGGGGAAGATCCTTGTGTCACTTTCAGCTTCTGTAGCCCTGGTGTTCCTTGGTTCCTTGGCAATCAATCTTCACATGGCGTCTCTCCCCACAACCCTCGCCAGGTTGGTTTGCGCTTTCTTATTTCTGTGTCTGTGCTGTTACTAAGGAGCCCTGGTGGCACAGAGGTTAAGAGCTACGGCAAGCTATGGCTGCTAACCAAAAGGTCAGCAGTTTGAATCCACCAGCTGCTCCTTGGAAACCCTATGGGGCAGTTCTACTCTGTCCTTTAGGGTTGTTATGAGTCTGAATAGACTCAACGGCATTTTTTTTTTTTTTAAAGGTGTTACTAGTAACTCAGAAGTGATAGGTTTAGGACATACCCTATACTGATATGACTGCATTAGCATAACAAAGAAAACCCTATTCCCAAACAGGATTACATCCAAAGGTAAAAGGTTGGAATTCCAACACATATTTTGAGGAACCTGGCCTTGGCTGAGGGGGCATGCACCTGTTCCCTGGCCTAGAGTCCCCTTCACCATGCTCAGTCCCAGTCACCCCCTCCCACCCCCCTACTGTCAACCCTGGCTGGGTGTACCTCTACCCCCTTCACCTGAGGCTCCATCTGACTGGCTGGGCTCCTGCCCCTCCTGCCCAGCGAGCTCTGAGGTCCACACTGAGTCCTCTAATGTCTCTTTTGCCACTTCAACTTCTCTGTCTCCACAGCGTTTTCTATTCCTATCAATCTGACTTTAAAGTAAGAAAATTGCATAAGGGTAGATCTTGGTGAGAATACCATCTCACAGACCTGCTATGTGACTCTGGAAAACGTACCTAACCTCTCTGTGCCTCTGGCCCTTCATCTGCTACTTTGAAATAGAAATCCTTCCTTCATGTGGTTTTTCTGGGAATTATATGCAATATAGATGTTAAGAACTGAGCAGAGGGCCTGTTCACAGTAGGAACTGATTAAATGTTGGTTCCTTCTTTCCCTGATGACTACTTTGAACCTTAGTACCCTCATCTGGAGCCAATATTACCTACTGTAATATTGTGGTATTGTAATACCGTAGTAAAGGGCTCTGGTTCCAGACAGATGTGGGTAAATTCTGGCTCCGCCACCTACTATCCTTATGAGCTTAAGAAAACTACTTACCATGTCTTAGCATCAGTTTCTTCAACTGCAAAATTGGGCTCATAACAGAACCAGTCTCGCAGGGTTGTTGCAATGAATAAATGAGATAACAAACATGTCAAGATTTCATTTAATGCTTTGCACATAGATATTCAATAAATGGGCATTACCATTGTTGTCCCTTATGATTATCAGACAGCCCACTGGGCCGGGTGCCTGGCATACATAAAGAAGACAGTAAACACTGGTGGCATGTTTGCCAACACAGTGCTTCCTTAGCAGAAGCTAGCTCAGGCTGCACAAACCTAAAGATGCCTTTTTCAGGGTCACCTGTGTATATGCATCCATTACTCTGCCTTCGCTTTCTAAACTTGTGATTTCACCTCCTCCACATCCCAAATAAATGTGAGTACTGAGAGGGAAGTACAGAAGCTAGTTGACCCTTCTTAAGCACTTAGTCTTACTTTCTCAGACTTGAAAACATCCTCCCACCTCCAGCTGTCCACAATTCTCAGGGGAGCTCAAGGGACTGGGATGTGTCTCAGGATGGGGAGAACAGATCCCAAGGTCAGACTGCCCAATCCAAAGCAGCCATTGGCCTCCACCTTCTGTTTTGGGGTAAGATCATATACAAGGGACTTGAGGGAGCCTGATTCCAGCCATGGAACAGCATGCAGGAGGGCAAGCTGCACTTCCCCACCCGCCTTGTTATTTTAGTCAAATTCTTGGCTTACTGGAGAGTTATGAAGCTTTCTCTCTGTCTATCACATTTAAAAAGAGCTATAAAGGAAAGAGAAAGCCTTTAACTGCAATGTGATCAGATTGTTTTGGTTTATTTTTTTTTCTCCCCATCTGATCTAATGGAATATGGAAAGAAGTTATTGCCTGGCAAAGTGGAGGATAAAAAGTGTGGAAATGTCCCTGCTAGAAGGAGCTGTAGAGCCCCTAGTCTCCCTTACTGTGTAGAAGCCCAGAGAGGGACAGTTGCTTACCCAGTAACACACAGCACTGCAGGGGCACAGACAGACTAGAGACTATTGACTGGAGAGAGCTTACTGGGAAAACCCTAAAGTGATTGGTGATATTTTTGCATCTATGGGCATGTGTATTTGCAGGTAAAGCAGCGACCATCATTTTCATCAGATTGTTGGAGAGGTCTGTAACCCAAACCAGATTAAAAGCCACCAGCATCCTAACTAAGAGTCCTTAATGTTACCCATTGCTGTCAAGTCGATTCCAACTCATAGGGACCCTATAAAACAGAGTAGAACTGCCCCATAGAGTTTCCAAGGAGTGGCTGGTGGATTCAAACTGCCTACCTTTTGATTGGCAGCCCTATCTCTAATGTTAGGAAGTTTATAAAAAGTAATCGAGGCATTAAAAATTATCCCTAAGAAACAATCAGAGAAAAACACCAGATAGTTGATGGTTTGGGATTTAAAATGTTTTGTGTGGACTATTAACACCCTAAAAGGAAGGAAAGAAGATTGTGTATGGTCCCTAAGGAAAATAATAACAACTAACACTGATACCGTGTTTACTCTGTGCCAGACTGTGTTTTATATGCTCTGTAAAGTGCTCCTCATGTGCAGCCAACACCTGTCTGTCAATGGAGACTTGCGTGCTGCTGTAATGCCGAACAAGTTTCAGTGGAGACCTTCCAGACTAAGGTGGACTTGGAAGAAAGGCTTGGTGATCTACTTCCAAAAATCAACCAATGAAAACCCTATGGATCACAATAGTTCAATTCCCAATTGATCACGAGGATGGCAGAGGACCAGACAGTGTTTCTTTCCATGTGCATAGGATCACCATGAGTCGGGGCTCAACTTGAAAGCGTCTAACAACGACAACATATATTGACCAAATTAATCCTCACAGCAACCCTATTAGGTGTGCTCCATTTCATTCTGTTATACGTAAGATCACTATGAGTTGGAGCCAACTTGATGACAACTGTCTTAGTCTAGGTTCTCTAGAGGAGCAAAACCAGTGAAGCATACATAGATATAAAGAGAGAAATATACTTCAGGGAAATGGTGGCACACACAATTGTGAGGAAATGGCTCACAGACTTGTGGAGGCTGGCAAGTTTGAAATCCATGGGTCAGGTGGGAAACTGAAGGCTTCTGCTGATTCACGTGGTTGCAGGCACTGGTGAATCCAAAGTCTGCAGGTCAGGCAGTAGGCTGAAGTCTTCTCAGATCCCAAGTACTGGAGGTCAGCCACAGACGAGGACAGGATTGAGAGAGAAAAAGCTTTGCCACAACATTCATTTATATACTGGAGGCTGGTCCCACTCCCAAGGAAACTCCGCTATCAATTGATTGGCTACTCACTTCAGATCACAAAATGGAAGATGATTACAGAGTGTCCACCAAATCACTGAGAGTCATAGCCTAGTCAAGTTGACACAGAGCATTAACCATCATAGCAACTAACAATTATCATACAAAGTCCCTGGGTGGTGCAAATGGTTAATCCACTTGGCTGCTAACCAAAAGATTGGAGGCTCAAATCCACCCAGAATCACCTTGGAAGAAAGGACAGGCAATCTATTTCTGAAAAATCAGCCATTGAAAACCCTGTGTAGCACAGTTCCACTCTGACACACATGGGATTGCCATGAGTCAGAGTTGACTCGACGGCAACTGTTTGGTATATTATCATACACCCCCACCCCATTTTACAGATGAGTAAACTGAGAACCCAGAGGTTCAGTCATTTGCCGAAGATCAATGGCCAGTGAGGGGCAGAACTGAGATTTGAACCATCCTCTGAAACTGGCACTATCTGGATATATGGGATTCTTTGAAGCACATAGAGGATAGAGGGAGAAATACCATACAGTCCCTGACTCTGGGAGTTCATGGTCTGCTGAGAGAAGCTGATACAAATACACTGACCACCCTGTAACGATACACGGCAGGGAGGAGGAGAAAACTGGGTGTGAACAGAAATCCTCCCGGGCAGGTGATAGGAAAGCATGAGGTTGGACCTGTATGAGGACACTCTGTGGCTTCAGTCTTGGCTGCCAAATGAGCCCTAATATCAGAAGCCGAGCATATCCAGCCAACTAATGAGGTAGACCAGGTAGCAAGCCCAGCCAGTGGCCAAACACCTGAGAGCCAGCAGTTCTCTTTCCAGAGCACCTGTCTACAGGCAGGAAGGCTCCAGGACTAGCCTAATGCATGACAGTTGAGTTGCCAGGGTCCTAGCCAAATGGGCTGGGATTTGGCTAAGGATGGGGAGTGAGTAAAACAGAAACAATTGCTATCGAGTCAACTCCAACTCATGGTGACCCCATGTGTGTCAGAGTAGAACTGTACTCCACAGGGTTTTAATGGCTAATTTTTTTTAGAAGTAGATCACTGAGCCTTTCTTCCAAGGTGCCTCTGGGTGGATTCAAACCTCTAACCTTAGTAGCTGAGCATATTAACCATTTGCACCACCTAGGGACAGGGAATGAATTAAGGGAAGACATGAAGGACACTATTGAGGACAAAATTGATACTAGCACTACCCTTACATATCTACCTGTTCAAGGCTTAGAATGAGGCAAGAAAATTAAGTACAGTTCAGGTTCTGCTTCTACTGGCTGTGGGACCTTGGGCACGTGGTGTAACCTCCATCCTACTCACTTTTCCCATCTATAAAACAGGACACTTTATCACCTCCCTCCTAGGATTATTGGAAAGCTTACATGAAACGGCATATGAAGAGTATTTTTCACAGTGCCTGGCACATAGTAAGTACTCAAAATACTTATCATTTAATTCATCTAACAGCCATCTGTCAAGTACCTACTGTAGTGGGTTGAATAGTACCCCTCCCCCCAAAAAATTCATATCCTGCCCAGAACCTGAGAATATGATCTTATTTGGAAATCAAGTCTTTGCAGATATAATTAGCTAAAATGAGGTCATACTGGATTAGAGTGGGCCATAATCCAGTGACTGATGTCTTTATAAGAAAACAGAGACAGAGACACAGGGAGAAGCCACATGATGATGGAGGCAGAGAATGGAGTGATGCATCTACAAGGCAAGAAACGCCAAGGATTGCCAGGAACCACAGAAGCTAGAAGAGACAAGGAAGGACTCTTCCCTAGAGACTTTGGAGGGAACATGGCCCATCAACACCTTGATTTCAGACTTCCAGCCACCGGACCTGTGGGAGAATAAATTTATGTTGTTTTAAGCCACTCAGTTTGTGATAGGAAACTAATACAGACTTAAAGGAAATAGTGTATGAAGAGTGTTTTTCACAGTGCTTGGCACATAGTAAGCACAGTACTTTCTTGCCATTTCACTCATTTAACAGCCATCTGTTGAGTACCTACTATGTGCCAGGTACTGGGCTAGATGCTGGAGATACACCAGTGTACAAGACCACCAGTTTACAAGAACAGTGTGGTGTCTGTCCTCATAGAACTCACCCTGATTGTTATTCTCATTGAGGACCATTATTAGTGATGGTGGTAGTTGTTAACTGCCATCAAGTCCACTCCAATTCATGGCAACCGTCTGTGTTACAGAGTAGAACTATTCTCCATAGGGCTTTCTGGGCTGTAATTTTAACAGGTACAGATCACCAGGCCTTTTCTTCTGGTAATCGATTGCTGCTGAGCTGATTCCGACTCATAGTGACCCTATAGGACAGAGTAGAACTGCCCCATAGGGTTTCCAAGGAGCAGCTGGTGGATTCAAACTGCTGACCTCTTTGGTTAGCAGCTGCGCTCTTAACCACTGCACCATCAGGGATCCATGGTGAGTTTGAAATACTAACCTTTAGGTTAGCAGTCAAGGGTAAACCATTGGTGCCATCTAAGGACATTGTTAGCGGTAGCTGTAGAGCTATCATCGCCTTTATTGTGAATAACTAGGGAGGCTCTGCTTTCTCCTCTGTGCCCATCTTCCTCTAATTGACTTCCAAGAGTGCCCACATCACACTGCATGTCACTGACTTTTTGGTTTTCTTCTGGCACTAGTGCAGGGCTCTCATTCTTACTCATTATTATCCATTTCTCCACCTCAGAGCCTGACCAGGTGTGTGAATAGCCTGATTGGACCCAGCCTGGTCAGAAGCCCAGACCCGTGGCCAGGTCAGTCTGGTGGGGGGCAGTGGGGAGTAGGAGGCCTAATGAATGGCTGGGGGAGGAGCTGCTGTCTTCCAAGCACTCAGGATTCACCTTTGAGTCATGGAATCCAGTCTTGGTCAGGATGGAAGAAGGCTCCGGGGATGGTAAGAGATCCCAGCAGTCATGCAGGGGCTCAGCCAAGATCTAAGAACCAGAATGAGCCACAAGTCTCTGCAGACAAGAGGAAAGGAAGCCGCAACTGTGCCTCTGCTGGGATTTGCTGGGGAGCAAGTTCAGGAGCAGGTTCAAGCTACAGGCTACTGTGGAAAGCATTGGGGGTCACAACCAAGGACTGGGAGGGAGCCACATTTTATCAGTTTTATGAAGCTTGTACAATCTGGGGGCCCCTTTAAGAAAAAGAATTAGATTTAAAGTGGAATTAAAGATGTAAAACAAAACAAAACAAAAAAAAAAAGTGACAGATACAAAAAAAAAAACAAACCACAACATCAGAAAAATAATATTTTTACTGTCTGACCACTTCAAAAATCTTTTTGTCCTAAACTTTTGGCTCCATACTTCTTGGTAGTCTCTCCATATAACATCGATTTTGTAATATTATTCTGTAGAAAGAATGGAGAGAATTAGGATTCTCTCTAGTTGGTCAAAATAATTTTTATCGATAGTTTGTAATAGTTTATAGAAAGGTTCTTTTAGCTTCACAGTAACCACCTAGCATGATGGGGCATTGGTCTCAACAGATTGGTAACATGATATAAATATTTGGCAGTGGTGATTCTGTGGTAGAATTCTGACCTTCCATGCGGGAGACCTAGGTTTGATCCCAGCCAATGCACTCATGGGCACAGCCACTACCTGTCTGTCAAGGGAGGCTTAAGTGTTGCTGATGCTAAACAAGTTTCAGTGGAGCTTCCAGACTAAGACAGATAGCAAGAAAGATCTGGTGATCCACTTCTGAAAATCAGGCAATGAAAACCTTATGGATCACAACGGTCTTATCCCCAACTGATCATGGGAATGGCGCAGGACGGACAGCGTTTCGTTCCACTGTGCGTGGGGTCACCATGAGTTGGGGGCCGACTCAACAACAGCTAACAACAACAAAAACAACATAAATGTTTATGAGTGCAGTCAAAATTTGTTAATTCTGCTACCACACGTGCTTTCAGAGATAGTTTCGCTGTTTTTGGTACTGCTACAAGTTTGTGCCCTGAAAACATGGAAATTATAATAAACTCTCTATTTTCCACAATTCCCTTTAAAAAGGACGAAAAAAAAAGAGTATGTCATATTTATAATTGTGCTTGCAACATTATCGGGTATATTTCTGACAAAAGGAACTTTCATTTTGACGAGGTGTTGATGGGAGATGACTCCTCCACTTACAATTTTATACCCTCTGACAACTGGAAGAATTTTCCACATACTAATTTCTGGCTCTGTACATTTCAAACCTTGGTTTTTCCCACTACCCATGTACCTCCTTGTCAAGGCGCCGTAGGACATATTCATACCACAATAGGTCCCAGGCCCTGTCTTTGGGTAACAATGCAAAGTGAATTAACATAGTGCACAGTCAATTACCCCCTGGAAGCCATCATACACCATTACGACCAGCAATAACTTAATTATATACAGAAGTGACTGTGACCACATAAACAAAAATCAGTTGATTCCAACTCATGGAGACCCCATGTGTGTCAGAGTAGAACTGTGGTCCATAGGGTTTTCAGTGGCTGATTTTTTGGAAGTAGATCCCCAGTTCTTTCTTCTGAGATACCTCTCAGAAGACATGAACCTCCAGTCTTTCGGTTAACAGCGAAACACATTAACCACTTACACCACCCAGCAACTCCAACCACATAAATAACCAAAAACCAAACCCGTTGATGCCAAGTCGATTCCGACTCATGGTGACCCCATGTGTTACAGAGTAGAACTGCTCTGTAGGGTTTTCTTGGCTGTAACCTTAATGGAAGCAGATTGCCCACCTTTAGTCAAGTACAAACTGCCTGTACCACCTAGGGACCTAACCACAAAAATATCATCAATCCCAAACCAAATGTGTTCCCCATCTCGATTTCTCCTTTGCCAGTGCCAAAGAGGTCCTAGGCCACTCCAACTCAATAACCACCTAGCACAAGAGGACATTGGTCTTAACTATACTTAATGCACCTTTCCTTTGCAAATATATGCAAACATGCCAACAATCATGAGGATGGCACAGGACCAGGCAACCTTTCCTTCTGTGATGCCTAAGGTCACCATGAGCCAACTTGACAGCAACTAACAACAACAAATTTTGCAAATATTACAAAAGCATATGCTTATGTGAACACATTGCTAGGGCATCCCCTAGAGCCTCTAAAGGGTCATGTAAGTGGCAGAGGAGAGTCCTGAACCTTCAGCTTCATTTATTGCCTTCAAGGTAAGCCTACATGGGCTATGAGTCCTGAGGAGGTCAGAGGCCTGGGCTGGCGCCCATGAGCTGAAATTCCAGAGCATGGTTTGCACCGAATGAGGGCTGCCCAGGACAATCTCAGCCTTTGTCTGCTGTGGTCCTACTCGTGGCAATCTGCCCCCATCCCTCTGGAAGAGGCAGATAACTATGATCTTCCCTGAAAACAGACAGAGAAGGGATTGAGAGGACAAATCACTCTGCTCAAAGAGGCAGCATCTCGATTTGAAACAGGCATTTTCATTTCCCTAAGAAATGATGAGCTGAGGATGAGTTCACTGGCTGGTTGTACCCACTGACCCCCCCCCCCCAGCCTACTCAGTCTGAAGTGGTCAATTGGCCATCAGTCCCTATAATTAAAGAATCACATTAGTTGTAATAGAGCTGGTGGAGGGAGCTGTAAGTTGGAAGAACAAATGCAGCCAGCGTCGAACGATCTGTAGAAACATCTGCTATCACATCTCCTGGGAGTCAGCACGTCTGCACTTTACAATTTCATTCTTCAAACTCAGCTCTGATTTTTGAGTACAGAGCCTGGCGTCAGAAGGAAACCAAAGCAAAAATTTGATGGGGATTCCTTGAGCCAAGTAGCACAGCTGGGTGCCATGCAATCCTGAAGTGCCATACTTTTTAAACCTTTTGGCAAAAGCATGAGTTTTCTATTGAGAACAGGGATCTGGGCAGGCAGGTAGGAAGCCCAGGGGTGGGTAAGGGCAACAGCTGGAGTGAGTGAGCCTAGATTAGCTAGCACCTGCAGGGAAGTTTAACACTAAAAGGTGTTGGTGCTCCATAGCCTCCCTATGTAGTTCTCATCTTCAAATGTGTTGTTATTGTTGTTAGGTGCCGTCAAGTCGGTTCCCCGTTATAGCAACTCCATGTATAACAGAACGTTGCCCAGTCCTGTGCTATCCTCACACTAGTAGGTATGTTTGAGCCCATTGTTATAACCACTATGTCAATCCATCTTGTTGAGGGTCTTTCTTTCTCTTTTTTACTGACCCTCTACTTTACCAAGCATGATGTCCTTCTCCAGGGACTGGTCTCTCCTGATAACTTGTCCAAAGTAAGTGAGACAAAGTCTCACCATCTTCACTTCTAAGGAGCAATCTGGCTGTACTTCTTCCAAGACAGCTTTGTTCATTCATTTGGCAGTCCATGGTCTATTTGATATTCTTTGCCAACAGCATAACTCAACTGCATCAATTCTTCTTCCGTCTTCCTAAATCCCAGAATGATTCGAGAAGCCCCACAAAGTTCTGATCATGCCCCATGATAGTGACTTGGATGCATTCACTAAAAAATGTTGAAATATCAAGTTATTTGGAAAACTATTTTAATGGCTACCCTTGGGAGTTCGAGTGGGTGTTCGAGTCCCAGGAACAAGCTGTCTGCCAAGAATCTTAGAGTTCACTCAATCCAGTGCCCTCATTTTTACAGAGAAAGTAACTTACTAAAGATCACGCAGTAAGTTGGCAGCAGAAACTATGTGTCTTAGTCATCTAGTGCTCCTATAACAGAAATACTGCAGGTGGATGGCTTTAACAAACAGAAATTTATTCTCTCACAGTCTAGGAGACTAGAAGTCCAAATTGAGGGTACCAGCTCCAGGGGAAGCCTTTCTCCCTCTGTCAGCTCTGGGGGAAGGTCCTTGTCATCAATCTTCCTGTAATCTAGGAGCTTCCCAGCACAGGGACCCTGGATCCAAAGGACACTCTCCACTTTCTGGCTCTTCTTGCTTGGTGATAATGAGGTCCTCCTCCTCTCTGCTTGCTTCTCTCTTTTATATGTCAAAAGAGATTGACTCAAGATACAACCTAATCTTGTAGATTGAGTCCTGCCTCTTTAACATAACTGCCTCCAATCCTGCCTCATTAACATCATAGAAGTAGGATATACAACACATAGAATAATCACATCAGATCACAAAATGGTGGACAACCATACAATACTGGGAATCATGGCCTAGCCAAGTTGATACACATTTTTTGGGGACCCAGTTCAATCCATAACACCATGTAAATACTCAGAGCTCCAAATTCCTGATCCAGGGCTCTAACTGATTTTTTTTTTTCCATCTGCTTTGCCAAGAATTTAGCGAGAGTTCCTTCCAAAAACATGGCCTCCCACACATCCTTCTGGAAAAGGCTTCTAGTCTTCTGTCCTCCAGAGAACCCCCTCAGCCTTCTGTCTCAAGCTTCAGTGCCTCCCCCACTCCAAAGACATTTGGTTCCATATTTGCTCCCAGCTCTGGCAGAGCTTGGAAATGCACGTTTACCTGCTCACATTTCCAACTGCTTGTGTGTTCTTACTATCTTTAAGCTCACAGCCGGAGCACTTGGCCAATGAACATCAGCAAGCAATAGCTGGGACTTGGGGAACTCTGGCAGGCTGCAGTTCAGGGAAGCTACCAGCAAGGGGGAGGCTTTCTGGGCACTGCTGGGAAGCAAGCAGGTCAGTGCTGGCATCCTCCCCCAAGCCACCTGGGCTTGAGCCTCCTTTGAAAGCATCTGTGGCTCAGCCTTCCCTTAACTCTCACACATCCAGCCAGGAGGCAACTGAGTGTTTTTGTTGCTTTTCTCCTCTCGGCGGTACAGCGGAGGTCATCAGAACCTCCTGCTGGGATCATTTCTTGGCTAAATCCTCATCATTCAGATGTCACTCAAACATCACCTCCTGAGCCAGGCCTTCTCAAAGAACTCTGTCACAGTGACACTGTCTCTACCCCATTCCATCACTCTACCCCATTGCCCTGTTTTGGTTTTTCCATAGCACTTCTCACTCTGAAATTTCTTTATTCTATTGTTGTTAGCTGCTGTCCAATCATCCCTATCCCACGGCATCCCCATTCATGATGGAACAAAATGCCACCTCGTCATGCACCATCCCCATGATTGGTTGGGGATCTGATCCATAAGGAATTCACTGGCTGATTTTCAGAAGTAGATCACTGGGCCTTTCTTCCTAGTCTGTCTTAGTCTGGAAGCACCACTGAAATCTGTTCAGCATCATAGCAACACACAAGCCTTCACTGACAGATGGGCAGTGGCTGTACATGAGGTGCAATGGCTGGAAATCAAACCCAGGTCTCCCACATGAAAGAGAGAATTCTACCACTGAACCACCAATGCCTTATTCTATTAGTGAAGAGGTCATGTGGCTGTGTTGTTCAGATCTTAATCTCTAGGGTTGAGCTGCCTATGTTGAAGTCCTCATTGCACTACTTAATTAGCTACATAACCTTAGGCAACTGACATAACCTCTGTCTCTATGCCTCTGTTTCCCATCTGTAAAAGGAAGGGAATAGTAATACTCACCTCACAAGGTTTTTAGGAAGATTAACACACCAAAAGCACTTAGAACACCGCCTGCTACATAGTAAGAACTCCATAAATGTCAGCGATTATTATTCTTTTTTTATTTGGTTTTGGTATTATAATTTGTCTCTTTCCACTTTAATGTGGTTTCTGTGAAGGCAGGAAATCTTGCCCATCTGGCTCCTTCTCATCATGCATTATCAGATCAGATGTCACCTCTACTGTGGGGCTTTCCTTGGCCACGGCATCTAAAATAACCCCTAGTCATTCCCAATTACATTATGCTGCTTTCTGCCTCCACGGCACTGCTCGTTCTCTGAAGTTCTACTTTTGTTTGTTTGTATAGATATCCATTGTTTATCTTTTGAAGCTGTTTCCTGCAAGGATTTTGTCTACCTTGTTAGCCCCTGATCCCGCATGCCCAGCTCCAAGCCTAGCACAGAGGTGACAATACTTCCTTGCAGAATGAATGAATGATCTTGTCAAGGTCTTTACCTCTTGGATTCTCAGTGTCTGAGCTGTTGAGGGCACACTTAGGCCTTTCTTACAAAGCTGTTGGGAGGATGAGCAGGGACGCCAGGGGAAGTGCCCTTACGCAAAGCCTGGCATGGAATTGGCTCTCAGAGTCTCAGCCACCTCCTCCGACATCCAAGCCCTGCTGGGAACTTCTGAGAGGGGTGGGAGGCAAGCTGGAACCACCAGGGTAGAATCAGCTCTCCAAGACTCTTGGACAGCAGAAGTACATTTTTAGAGACTTTACAAGATGCCAGAGTTTCCTTCAACTAATAGCTCTGGCATGCTATGTACCTTCATCTTCAAAAGTGCTTTCACAACTTCCTTACATGACAATTATTATTTCTTGGTCTTTTGCCTCCCTATCCATCCACAGAGCCAGCGACAATCCCTCAGCCTCTGCCCAGTGCCCACTGAACACGCTGACAATGGCATCCAATTGATTTCCTTGCAGTTGCCTTACAGACAGGGATGAAAAGAAACACCATTTCCATCCTGCCTGGACAGAAGGTGAGTACTGAGCGGAAGATGTGGAGGAATGTTCTGGAAAAGGATGCAGTGGCCTTACACATCTACATACTGAATTTTTACACAAATAACTTGTGCCTTCTACATTTGTTTGCCAACCATGCCTGTCCCCCTAAGCACACTATGCTAATTTTTTTTTACAGCAACATGTAAAAAAATTGCATAGTGGCACTTATGAAAATACTTCAAGGGAGAGGGCACAGTTGGCAAACAAACATAGAAAGCACACATTATTTGCATAAAAATACAGCACTCTAAATAGCAGAGTGAGTCTGGCTCATATATCTTAAGTACAGATCAAAAAAAAAAAAATCCTAAGCAAACCTATGGCTGAAAATGAGGAGCCAGTCAGTGATAATACAATTCACTTTCAACTCTAATTTAGAAAGTAATGAACTCTTGTCCACCTCCCAAGCTGCGTTAGGCATCTATTAGACTACAAAGTGGAATAAGTGGTTCCATCAGAAATGGCCTGCTTCCCTTATTTATCATGCCACACATGTAGAGTGTATTGAATGGAGCCTGAGGGATTACCTTGGGATGGAAGTAAAGGGCCATTTTATTCACAGTTTTTCTGGAAGACAGGAGAAAATGGCCTACAGAGACACACATTAACACAAGTACAAGGTTTCTTCACCATTTTCCGCTGTGGCATCAGCGCTGCTGTATCAGAGATTGTCTTGTCCTTTCCATTCCTTCAGTCTCAAAAAGATATACAACCAGAATGTTCCTTAGGAGCAAGGATGGCAAGACTTCAACTCACTTACTTTGGACACATCATCAGGAAAGATCAATCTCTAGAAAAGGACATCATGTTTGGTAGAGGGCCAGCAAAAACAAGGGAAACCCCCAATGAGATGGCTTGGCACAATAGCCACAACAATGGACACAAACATATCAAATATCATGAAGATGGAGCTTGGCTGTTAACCCCAAGGTCCGCAGTTCAAATCCACCAGCCGCTTCTTGGAAACCTTAAGGGGCAGTGCTACTCTGTTCTACAGCGTCGCTATGAGTCGGAATTAACTGGACGGCAATGGGTTTGGTTTTTGTTTTTGTTTTTCGGTGCAGGGACAGGCAACATTTTTTCAGTTTTACATAAGCTCACCATGAGTCAGAGCCGACTTGATCACAACTAACAACTAGCAATAGGGCTTAGCTACTCCCTATCCTCAGGAAGTTCTCACTTTAGTAGAGAAAGAGACAAGTCACCAGTCAATTTAGTACAATGTGATAGGGACTGGATAGAGGAAACACTGAGTTCTTCTGGGATCATGTGGAAGACCAGAGATGAATACTCAATTCAAAGTTGGTGGAAAGAGGGCAGAGTGTCAGAGAGAGTTTCACTAGGGAGTTCACTTCAGCTGGGACCTGCTGGAAGAGCATATGTTTGTCAAGAGGACAGAAATAATCCTCAGCACCCTTGAGACAAAGCATTCTCATGATCAAAGGCCAGCTAGACAGATAAGAGGTAAATCTGACCCAGACTAAAGATATCAGTGATTGCCCTTTGCTCTTCATCTGAAGAAGACCCCACTCCTTAACACGGCAGACCAGGCCCTGCATGGTCTGGTCTTGGTTAAGGTCCAGCCTCAGTTTCCACCACATTCTGCCTTCCTACCTACTCAAAGAGATGGATTGACACAGTGGCTGCAAAAATGGGCTCAAACATAGCAATGATTATGAGGATGGAGCAGGACCAGGCAGTGTTTTGTTCTATTGTACACGGGGTTGCTGTGAGTCAGAGCCAACTCTACAGCACCTAAAAAAACAACACCTGAGGCTCTGATTGACTGCACTTGCTTTCTCTACCACACTCCTTCCAACCTTCCAGCTAACACTCTTCCTTCTGTCTGGATCACTGTCCTCCCAAACCCCTATCCACCCAATGCATTCTTGTTGTCTTTTAGCTATCAGATCTTAGCTTAAGGAAGCCTTCCCTGGCCCCTAGCCCCCACACCAGATTGTTCAGAAATACCCTCACCTCAACTCACAAACACACACACACACCCCACTTACATACTCTCCTGGCAATCTAAACTTCTGTTTGATATCACTTGCTACAGTTTATAACTGCATTTTTTTTTAAATTAATGCTTGTCTCCCCTAATAGATTATAACCTCCTTTGTGCTAGAGAGTATTGTTTGTTTTTCCTATTTATAATTTTTATTGTGTTAAAATATATATAATATATGCCAACTCAACAATTTCTACATGTACAATTTAGTGATATTAATTACATTCTTTAAGTCATGCAACAATTTTCACTATCCTTTTCCAAATCATTCCATCACCATTAACATAAACTCAATGCCCCCTAAGCAAAAACTCCTCCTTTCTCCCTCCTTCTCACTCCTAGTAACCATTAATAATCTTTGGTTTCTATGTATTTGCTTGTTTCGTTTAAGTGAGGTTATACGGTATTTGTCTTTTCGTGACTGACTTATTTCGCTCAACGTGGTGTTTTTAAGGTTCATCCAGGCTGTGGCATGCATCAGGACTTCATTTCTCTTTATGGCTGAATAATATTCTATTGTGTGTATATGCCACATTTTGTTTATCCATTCAACTGTTTATGGACATTTTTGTTGTTTCTACCTTTTGGCAATTGTGAAAATTGTTACAATAAACGTTGGTATACAGGTTTCTGTTTGTGTTCCTTTCTTCATTTCTTCTGAATAGGTACTTAGGATTGGGATTGCTGGGTCATATGGTAGTTGTATGTTCAACTTTCTGAGGAACCACCAAACTGTTTTGCAGAGTGGCTGTATAATTTTACATTCCCACTAGCAATGCATGAGGGTTCCAATTTCTTCACAACTTCTCCAATATCTGTTATTTGCTGGTGGTTTTTGTTTGTCTGTTCAAGTCCTTTGCCCATTTTTGATTGGGTTATCTGTCTTTTTGTTGTTAATTGGTATAAGTTTTTAAAATATTTTGGTTATTAGATCCTTATCTGATACATAGTTCCCAAATTATTTTCCCCAATCTGTAGATCATCTTTTAGCTTTTTTGGTAAAGTCCTTTGATGAACAAAAGTACTTAATTTTTATGATGTTCCATTTATCTATTTTGTCTTTTGCTACTTGTGCTTTTGTTGTCATATCTGATAATCCATTATTAAAAACTAGGCCCCACAGCCATGCCCCTATATTTTTTTCTAAAAATTTTATAGTTTTTGTTTTCACATTTAGGTCTTTGATCCATTTTGAATTTATTTTTGTATATGCTGTGAGGCTTGAAGAATCTTATTTGTTGTAATCACTTTTAGATCTTCAGTGTTTAATATAATGTAAAACCTCAATAAATGTTATTACATTAATTAAATACTTATCAACCTGTTCCATACAAAGATAAATAACAATATAATAAATTAGTTAGGTAGGCAGCAAAAGAATGGAAGAAACAGAGAGATATCAAGAGCAGAAAAGAGAGAAAGAACATGGTAGTATAACATAAACAGAGAAGGCTTCCAGGATAATGGGACTTGAGGCAAATCTTGAATGGATTTCAACAAACAAAGTCCTAAAAGTAATATATCTGAAACCAGTAACTTTTCAAACTCTTCAACTGTGACCCACAGTAAGAGAAACATCTTACATCATAATCCAGTACCTATATTCATATATGGGTGCCAAAGGAAGAAGAGTTTAATGAAGTAGTTCTTAATCTCACTATGTGGAACATGCCCTGGTATTTTCTGTTCCGCTCTATTCTATGTCATGCTATTTATTTTTCCCTTTCTTCCTCTACCTCCTCCTCCTTCTTCTTTGTTAAATGCTGGACCAAACAAAAAAAAACCTAGCCAGGTGCCACTGAGTTGATTCCAACTCATGGTGGCCCCATGTGATGCAGGATAGAACCGCACTCTATGGGGTTTTCATGGCTATGACCTTTTGGAAGTAGATTGCGAGGCCTTTCTTCAGAGGTGACTCTGGGTGGGTTTGAACTGCCAACTTTTCAATTAGTAGCCAAGCACTTAACCATTTGTGCTCAGATAGACCCATTAAATTCATTTCACAGCTAACTAGCAAGTCATAACCATAAGTCCTAGACTATAAAGTTCATGACAGCAGGGATTTCAACTGTTTTGTTCAGAGCTCCGTCCCCAGAACCTACTACAGTCCCTGGCACATAGCTGTTACTTGGAAAAACTTTGTTGAATAAATGAATTAAAAAAAAAAAATTCAGAGTTTCATTTTGTGGTATCTCCTAAAAAGATCTCTCTTTTCACGTCTGAAGATATAAGCCCATTCCTATCATTTTTCTGAGTCTTTTCAAAATCTACTGTCTTAAAGGTTAAGGTGTATTGCATTTTATTATGTTTGGTGTTCCCTTCCACAACATTAACAACCTAGTCATGTCTATGCATTAAAATGCAAATCTAATAATTTTACTCCTCCATTTAAAATCCTTATGTCTATTTATTTTAAAACTCACATTTATCTAACACTTGGAACATGCGTGAGGGTGGACACTGTTCATATGTTTGCATTTCCGATCTTATCTTGGGCTTCTTCCTTTGTCCTTCTTAATTCAACAACACCATATAGTTCATCTCCCCCAAATACTCCACAACACCCTCTTGTGTCTCCATGCCTGTCCCCAAGCTGTCCCCTCTACTTGGAACTCTTGAAAAGCCCCTGGCCTAGCTCACTCTGTCTAAATGAAAACTCCTATACATTCTAACGGACCCAGTTGAAAGTGGAATCAGCCCCCTAGCCAGTGTCACCCTGTGCACCTAATTCTTTGTATGTAGTGCCATAATTCAGACCCACATAATATAATTTCTTACATTACACCATAGTTATGTTCTGCTAGCTACCTTCCCCCTTGCCTGTCAGCTCCTTGAGGACAGAAATGAATGGACTGTTATTAATCTTCATCTTTGTATCCCTGGCACTTAGTACACAATCAGAGTTGAAGGAGGGTAGGAAAATGGAAGGGAGGAAGAGAGGAAGAGCAGGGAGGACTCAAATGCAGACCCCCACTTCCATATCACTACCCTGTTCTTTGTCCATCTCCATTACATTCACAGTATCCTCCCCTTTATGGTTTATGCCAGCTTCTGAAAAACGAAAAGCTTATTAGACTCTTACAGTAATTTATCAGTTGATGTGTTTTCACAGAGTTAGACCTCTAGCAGATGTCTGCTTAGTTGAAATCCCTACTGGTACAGGATCTTAATTCTTTGCAGATTTTGAAACCTATATAGAAAAGGCATCATCTGTTATTTTTCATCTGAAATTGTCTAACCCCTAACCTTCTTTTCCCTTGAAGTGATACTTGTATAACTTGATTTTTTTATCATAGGAAGTTTTGTAAGAACATTACATTCCTGTTCTAGCAGAACAGAGTGCATTGTGTCTTTCCTTGGGTTCTTACATGCTGTTCCCTCATTCTGGAATTCTTCTTCCTCTCCCCTTCACCTCTTCCCCCATCCCTGCACCTCTTCAACTCATTCGCTCCTATTCATTCCTCATGTCTTGGTTTGGCCAAGTGAGCTCTTTCAGACTCCTGCAACACCTCATCTGTTCCTTTTCTCTTTTAACCTCACCAAAATTCTCTCTTTTGTCAATGCACTCGTTTAATCAGTATTAATTGTGCTTGGAGTCTCTGGATGGTGCAAATGGTTAAGCACTCAACTAGTAACAAATATTGGCAGTTCGAATCCACCCAGAGGCACCTTGGAAGAAAGCCTTGGCAATCCACTTCCAAAAGGTCATAGCCATTGAAAACCCTGTAGATTACAGTTCTACTGTGACACACATGGGTTTGTCATGAGTTGGAATTGACTCAATGGCAACTGGTTTGGTTGGGTTTTATATTGTGCTTGGTATAATATAAACAGTAAACAAGACACAGTCCCTGCCTTTTAGAAGCATGAAATCTAGTTCAAAGGGAGTGACCAAAATGTGCATTCACAAAAGCAACCCAATGTGGTAATAGCCTAACCTTGGAGGGGAGATGGGGAGTGTGCCCCAGAGAATGAGATCCAAGGTAAAATGATGAACAGAAAAGAAGGGCCTCAGTACATTACAGGTTCCGTGAGCACTCTTTGAGAAAGAAATAACTATTTCTTTAGGAAGGAAGGAAACTGAGTAGAGAATTTCGGACTCAAAATAACAAAGCTATTTTTTCCTACAAAAATTTCAGTAAAGGAATTTTTGGTAGCTCAAAGTTGATCTTGTATTGCAAGTTAAGTATAATAAATTGGTTAATAAAATATTTTAGAAACTTACCTCTATGCAGCTTACCTTCAATTTACAGGTAGTCTCCCTTATCATCCTTGAGTGATCTTGCAGTTGTGCATGTAGCATATACCCAGTTAAACTAAAAGGCCAAAAATCACAAAAGTTAAAAAAAAAAAAGGACAACCTCAACATTATTATTTTTTTGCTATGCATTATTAATTCCCAACTATGTTATGACCAACAGGGGACTATGCAATGCAAATTGTGCATCTAATTAATTAACTGGAGGTTTTATAGCCACTTTGCCTCCTGAAGATGCTGTTGTATGAGAAGACTTAGAGTTCAGTATGATAAAACCCTTGCTTCAACTTTCACAATGAACTTCTCCACCCAGCAGTTCATTATCTGGATGGAACTGCTACTCCACAAACCCACCTTTCAGGACTATTTCTTTTAAACAAGTTATATCCTTACATTTTGTATTTAGGCATGAGCCCCACCCTTGTGGAAACCCAAGGCCTTCTGATTATTGAAGACCAGGGTCCCTTCTCTGGCTCAGACTAGCTTATGAGCTCCACTCTTCTCCTTGTCGCTAATTCCACAGCCCGTTCTATCCCCGGAGGTCCTTCTCCCCAAGCCTGGCTGAAGAGCAGGACAGAGTCTCCCTAGTTCCTCTTCTCCCAGATGCTCCCAAAGAAACTCCCAGGTGGTTGCTTTTTATGAAGTTTACTATTAATCATGATGGAAACAAATGGAAATGGAGGAAGAAGTTAGAGGAATAAAACATTACAGAAGAATGTTACAGAGGTCCCAGAATTTGCCAAATCTCACAACCATGGCTCTTGACCTCCAGTTCCCAACTTCCTTGCCCAGAGAATCCTTGGAATCCACCCTGAACTTCTGATCTCTTCTTAAGTTCCTAAGGATGAATTTAGTTCAACAAATAGTTTCTCTTCTCTGCCTGAATATGCAGTCAAGCTGGATCTGTAAGTATGAACTGGTGTACATTGGAATGTGCACTGGTCTTACTGAGCCAGCTGGAATTTCTGTGGACCAGACTGGGAGAAACAGATGTATCTTGGAGATTCACCATTTGGCAAATATTCACTGAGCACATAGAATGCTTTAGATGCCCGTGAGATCCCACTCATTTTCTGTCTTAGTTTCTTAGTGCTGCTGTAACAGACATACCACAAGTGGGTGGTTTAATAAATAGAATCTATTTTTTCACAGTGTAGCAGTCTAGAAGTCCAAATTCAGGGCACCAGCTCCAGGGGAAGGCTCACTCTCTGTGGCTCAATCCCTGTCAGCTCTGGGGGAAAATTGTTGTCTCAGCTTCCCTAGCCCCTACGTTCTTCAGTTCCTTGGAGATCTTCACATGTCATCTCTTTTCCCCCAGTTCTTGCTTCTTTGCTTGCTTCTCTCTGTGTCTAATCTGCTCTTTTATATCTGAAAGTGATTGGCTTAAGACACGTCCTACACTGATATAGTGTCATTAACACAACAAAGAAAACCCTATTCCCAAATGGGATTCTAGCCACAGATGTAACACATTACCCGCTGCCATAGAATCAATTCTGACTCATAACGACTCTATAGGACAGAGTGGAACTGCTCCATAGGGTTTCCAATGCTGTAATCTTTACGGCAGCAGGTCGCCAGGTCTTTCTTCCTCAGAGTAGCTGGTGGGTTCAAACCACTCACTGACCTTCCGGTTAGCAGCTGAGTGGTTAACCATTATCCCACCAGGGCTCCTTATCCACAGGTATAGGGGTTAGAATTCCAACACACATTTTGGAAAGACAATTCAATCCATAACACCTCCCTATTTTAATTTCATTCCTTGGTCAGCACAGGACATAAATATCATTCCCAATCCTTTCCCATTTTTTAACTTTTCATTTGGATGAATGAGGGAAGAGCATGTTTTCCTCCATTGCTAATCTTTCTACTGTCCCCAAAGAGAAGGACTGGCCTATCTAATTGGTGCTTTTGGGAGAACACACTGGCCTTTGTGGCTGATCTGCTCCCCTGCATGGCGGCTCATGTTAGGAATGCAATGTTGGCAAATCCACACAACTAAAAGACCTGAAGCCGTGTTTTCCAGCCAGCTTTGATTTGTAATAAAGGTGCTATTAGATGTCCTTTCTGACTTTTTTATGCATCTCTAAATTTGTTCCAACTGTGGGAGAGAGTGGAGCTTTATTTATTGAGTCCTCTCAAATTCTAACCTGCCTCTTCAGAGATTTGTAAAATTGTGGAATACTGGAGGTGGGTGGGATTCTATAGAGCTGTTACATTCTTCTAGATCAATGTTTCCCAGTTGGGGTATCACAGGTCACTAGCTTTGTTTTTGTTTTTTTATTTGTTTTTAAATGATATATTAAGAGATACCAGAGTCCTGGGTTGGTGCAAAGGGTTAATGTACTTGATTGCTAGCCGTAAGCCATCCTCAAAAGAAAGGCCTGGCAATCTCTTTCCGAAAAAAAAAAAAAAAATTAGCCATTGAAAGCCCTATGGAGCACAGTTCTACTTTGACACACATGGGGTCACTATGAGCTGGAATCAACTTGACCGCAACTGGTCTGGTAACAGGTGCCAGTGGAAAAAGGATCCTGTTGCCAAAGAAATTATGGAACACTTTGCTCTCTAAACCCCTCTCAAAGATTCATCATGCATGTTGGCAGGAGAAATACTTCCCTGAAGAAACCTAATTCGGTTTATATAGCCTAGCATTTCTCCCTCTCCCTTCATCACAGAATCCCTTTTTAGATGAACATCAATTAACCTCACTGGAGAACTGAAGGTCCTCACATTTGGGAATCACTGTTCTAGACAGTGTCCTTCATCCTCCACAGCTGCGTGGTGTGCAGTTTATCTGAGTCCTTCTTATATCTCTCTCAAATTCCAGTTTAAAGCCCCGTTGATCAGGGAAGTGAGTTTGCTTTTAACACAACCCCTGCTTTCTGGTAGCCTCTAGCAGTAGCTGCCTCAAAACACAGTTCAGAAGGCCACAACCTGTTTTTGTGAAATTTTCAACAAGGTTCACTCACTACACCATCCTTTCTCTTCTAAATTATCATCCTTGAGTGGGGGGGGGGGGGCGGAGAGAAAAAGAAATGTCAATATCTTGCATCTTGAGGGCCTTCAGTCTTCTTCTCCAGACATCAAAGTATTAATACTAGAGACATATTTCAGGCTGCTCAAAGTTGGATCAATTTTACCCACACATTTTGGAAGAAATGGGTAGTGGTGCTAGGCCTGCTACATGTTGGCAGGCACTCAGTCACTGCAGGAAGTCAGCTCCCCACCAGATCAGGCAGGTCCACATCCAGACAGCTCAGCAGGCTCCCAGACTACCCCCAGAGTCTTTTCCTCCTGGACCTGTACTCAAAAGACTCCTTGAACTTTCTCCTTTATTACTCTCCAGACCCTAACTGCATTAGCTCTCTGAAAAGGTGCAGCTTTACCTTCTGCAGGCAGAGCCTCAGACCTGCCGGCAGTCCAGTTCAAAGCCTTCCTCCTCCTCTTGCTCTTCTGATATTAATTCCTCCTCTGCTTCCCCTGAATCTTTTTTTTTTTTTTTTCTTTCCCCAGCTGCTTTATTGGATTATGTCTCCCATACAGACTGGGACCGATTCATCCTCACTAATAAGCAGGAACCTAGAGAGAAATCCCTAAAGCCCTTTCACCTGTTTACATTTATAGAATCCATAATTGACGAGCGCCTTGGGGCAGGCCACTGGGGATCAGTCCACACCTCCTGGGCAGCAGGATGAATGGCAGTCTTCTGTGGCACCTCGTGACACTCCAGCACTCTTAACTGCTAAGGCAAACTCTGATGTCCCGGCCACTGGGACTCTGGCAGGGCGGAGGCTCATGGACACACGACATACTGGTCTGCTGGAGACAACCTGTCCAGCCCCTACCTACTCCCTACTAACCAGCCCCCATGAGTCAGATAATGTGGTATTTCCCGTACTTGTTAAACCTTTTGTCAGTCTGAATACTATCACAACTTGTATGCATTGATGGAATACCAACAAGGGCTCATGCGTTATAAAGTGCAATTGTCTGTCTTCACTTGGAAAAGCATTCTGACTTTTTGTTTGTTTGATTCAGATACAGTTTGAAGAACAGGCGTCTCTATAGTCAGTTCAAAGCTTCTTTCTTTCTGTCATGGTTCCATGGGGAATGAGTTGGAATCATAAATATTTACCATGCAATAGAATTTGAATACTACCACAAAAAAGTGTGTTGACACTAAAAGACAATATACCTAACAAAGATGGCGTTACTGTGGTGGCCAATTGGTGCGGCAGGATACCTTTTAAAGACAGTTTATCACATAATTGTTAAAACAATTCCATTTAATAACATTCTTACTCTTCTTATGTAGAAAAGTAATCATAGATAAACTAAACCTTAAAAAAATAAATTTTGTGATTGTCCTGCTAGGTTCATGGGGCCAAAATTATACAGCAGTTTGGTGGTGGCTCATTCGTCTGAAGGGAATTAGCATTTGCCTTGCCATCCCAGGGCAAGAAATGAAGAAGGCTTTTGCAATAGAGGAAGGAGGAACTTCCTCCTCTCTGCAGCCACGAGGAGTGGAGACATGTGGAGAGGTCTAAAGTGGTCCAGATGGTTGAGGTGAACAGTTCCTGGATATGTGGAGACAGGTATAAGTGGTGCTACTAAGCATTCTGTTTTCACAGAAACTCTCAACTGGAGGCAGCACCAACACTAGAAACACAAGAAAGTGGCTAGTTTCTGAAACAAGCAGCAGTTGTAAAATCTCCAGTTTCAGTGGAGTAAATCTGATTTCTTGCCCCAGACAAGTCATAAGAGTAGCCAAAACTGACACTATGGACATGACAAAAGTAGCGTCTTCTCCCCAGGGCCGTGTTGAAGTCATCACCATGAGTTCCACTGGAATCAACAGGATGTAGCTGTTTATCATGAGAATCAACAACAGAAAAATATCAGAAACAAAACTGGAATGGGGGGGCCAGAGGAACTTGCCCTTCCACGTAAGTATTGCTATACTATAAAAAAAGCTCAGAAATAAAGAGGGGAGGCTTTGACATGAAATAATCTCTAACAAGTAGGATACCAAACCCATTGCCATCAAGTCAATTCCAACTCAAAGTGATCCTATAGAGCAGAGTAGAACTGCCTCAAAGGGTTTCCAAGGAGCAGCTGGTGGATTCAAACTGCCAACCTTTTGGTTAGCAGGCGAGTTGGATAGTAGGATATTAATATTTTAAAGAAAGCTTAAGGCTACATTCCCATTATCAGCAGGTGAGAACAATAACCAAAGTGTTACATTTACGTACCCATAACCAGTCAGTTGAAAGCACTGAACTTGGTAAGATGCAAGCAGAAACCCACTGTGTTCTTCTGCAACACGTTTTCTCTCAACCTCTGTCTTGACTCATTCCTCCTTGTCTCTGGATGTAATCTCAGACACATCTCATGGTTTCATAACTCTGTTATTAAACAAATAGTCTTTGTCCCAGTATTAAAAAATATAGTCCAGTGAAATATCAAAACCCCAAACTTTAGACAATCTAAAAACTTTCTCTGCCCACAGCTCAGGTTCACTGTAGGCTGAGAAGGTGAGATGAGAAGAGGAGGTGAAGCTCCTTTTTCTCTATTTCCCCACCTCATATTACTTTTTCTACCACTCACCAGCTGCTATGTGAGACCCTTGCAGATTTGAGGGGGTAAGACATTCTGATCTGACAAGTACTGTCTGAGTTTGGTGTTGGAGCCCTCCAGATAAGACGGATGTCCAAAGGTGACTCTTTCTTTCTCAGGGTATCTTTAGGTTCTTTGTAAACACCCTCAGTCACTGGGGCTTCTCAGCCATGGTTCCCTTGACAACTTTCCCCTGGGCTCCTTGGTTTCCAATGTCCCCTTGGAAATTCTGGTTGCCTCACCACCCTCCTCCAGATGACATTTTTGGGGATAGTTCCTCTCAAGATCGCCAAGGCAGACTCCCTACCTAGGGGTCCTCATTTGACCCTCCAGAAATATGCAGTCGTTCTTATACCTCAAAACTCTAGAAGTGTAGGCCCTTCCCAGACAGCTCTCCTTGCTCAGCTGCCATCACTGGATACTCCAGCACCAGCTCTCATCTTCAGAGTTTTCAAACATGAGTCATATACCAGGTTCTGCATCCTTCAACTCCAGGCAATGCCAGTCAAGTTCTCCAAATGTCCTCTTGATGCCCTCTTAGCTTAACTGGAGTTGTGGGAGAAGCACCCCTGGCTCTATGATGGAGAGAAGAGTGGGGACTCACAGGTCATTGGCAGCTTTTTCTTTGAAAAATCTTCACTCTCCAATGCCTGCAAAGTCTTTTATTCCACCCACCTCCCCTAATACTGAAGCTAAAAGGTGTGTTGGGCTAGTGCATGCAGAAATGTCTTCACACTCCTAGAAGCACTTCCCTTTAGCATGTGGGAGTACTAGGACTATTAAGTTGTCCTTGGCATTTGGGGCCTCTGAGAAAATAGGAAACATCTCATTTAACATTCTATTATAGAAATGTTAGAACAATTTATTATTACATCGTGTGTGTTGTTGTTGTGTGCCTTCAGGTCTATTCCAACACATAGCAACCCTACTTCACAAAGCAGAACTGCCCCATAAGTTTCCCTAGGCTGTAGTCTTTACAGAAGCAGATTGCAGGTCCTTTCTCCTGCAGAGCTGCTGGTAGGTTCGAACCTTTCGGTTAGCAGCCAAGTGGTTAGCAACTAAGCACTTAACCATTGAACCATCAGGTTTCCTTTGTGTGTGTGTAAAATCCACATTAATATCTTGCAGAACTCAGTCTGGGAAATCCAGGATAAGAAATTCCTGAGCAACTTGCACCACATAGGAATCAGCCCAACTTCCTTCTGAGAACACTTACTCAAGGAGTCTTAGGCTGAATGATTCAAACACCTACAACATTTTCCGAAATCAAACCATAGGCTGCAAAGATGCCATTGAGCTTGGCATGTTTTTCTAACAGAGGGGATTGAATTTGAATCACTCAGTTCTATTTGGAACCAACAAAGCGCAATTATTCAATAGTCATTCTGGGCTTCTAAATGATTTCAGAGGATGGGGAACATGTAAAACATAATCGTCCTATTTAGAGAAATAACCTAGGATGTCAACCTCCCCAGCATGGCTTACTCACCAGTTCCATGTTCTGAGATTCCATTAGCCTTTACAGAGATTCTGTGGGAACTGGAAAAGGCACCCCCTCTGGGAAGATAGTTCCTGGGTGGCACAAATGGTTAACGCACTCAGCTATTAACCAAAAGATGGGAGGTTCAAGTCCACCCAGAGGTGCCTTGGAAAAAAGACCTAGTGATCTACTTCTGGAAAAAAAAAAAAAAAAAACAGCCACTGAAAACTCTTTGGAGTAGAGGTCTACCCTAACAGACATGGGGTCTCCAGGAGATGGAATCAACTTGACAGCAACTGGTTTTCTGACCAAATAATTCTGACCAAATAAATTAGAAAGAGGTAGCACTGTGGGCAGGTGCACCTCCATGTCACACAGAGCTTAGTCTAGATTTCAATTCCAGCTCATTTCTTCAGCCACGTACCCTAAGAAGTATACAAACTATGCAATTGCAAATGGTGGCTCTAAACCTATTTTATTTATTTTAAATAAAGTTAATATTTACATTATAATAGCATAATACTCTTTATGAAATTTATTTCTAAAATATATAATAATAAAAATTCACTCATTTGCCACAAAAACATGTCTGTTGCTATATGTCCTGAGAATTTTTAAATGGTTGTGATCATACTGTATATATGGCTTTGTATCCTGCTTTTTAAATATAGTGTAATATAACCTTTTTCATTTTTTACAAATTCCTCACCAAAATCACTTTACATTCTTCAGCCATAGACATCAACCATAAAGATATCATCAAATTTTAGGGAACTCAGCTGAAAATGAGCAATAAACTCCAGGGGCTAACTTTCTGGAAAAGATTAAAAGAGAGAAACATATACACAGATGGAAACTTTGAAACACAGACCTTGGTGGTACTTTCCAGGGTCAGAGTGCAAGTCTTGAAGGCACATAGGAATGAGGCTCAAGAAATCTGGTACTCACAGTGGTCCAGGGCTGTCTCCACTTGTGGAAAGCTGGATCAAAAAGTGCCTCACTGGGCCAACTCACGCCAGCTTCTCAAAGCCAAGGATAGCATGTTATCCAAATATTTTGCTTTACAGTCAAGCTTTAAAAATAGCAAGAAGCATTTTGAAAGCCTAATTAATCCTCTCTGAGATGCTATGAGGTACACTGAGTACCATCAGCTTGCATTTGGCCAGCAGGAATCCAGAGTTATAGAGGGGAAGAAATAACTCATCTATGAGCTTCCAGTTGGTAGAGGGTCAGTCTTTGATGGATCTCAGGAGAAAAACAGATAGCCATCCCACTCACTCACTTGCCTGAGAGAAACCAGTGGTGAAGTTCAAGGACAGCCTTTAGGAATAGTTCTTGAAGACATTTTAGTTTAGCATTCCCAGTCTTTTCACATCTCCCACGATTCGTTTGTGACTTTGTCATACAGTGGTGGCTTGCGTGTTGCAGTGATGCTGGAAGCTATGTCACCAGTATTTCAAATCCAGCAGGGTCACTCATGGTGGACAGGTTTCAGTGGAGCTTCCAGACTAGGACAGACTAAGAAGAAGGACCTGTCTATCTACTTCTAAAAAAAATCAACCAGTGAAAACCTTATAAATAGCAGTAGAATGTTGTCTGATATAGCATTGGAAGATGAGCTACTCAGGTTGAAAGGCACTCAAAATATGACTGGGGAAGGGCTGCCTCCTCAAAGTAGAGGCAACTGTAATGACATGGATGGAGTAAAGTTTTTGGGATCTTAATTTGCTGATGTGACACTACTCAAAATGAGAAGAAACAGCTGCAAACATTCATTAACAATCCCAAAGTGGAATGTACTAAGTATTAAACTAGGAAAATAGGAAGTTGTCAAGAAAGAAATGGAACACATAAAGATCAATATACTAGGCATTAGTGAGCAGAAGAAGACTGGTATGGCCAGTTTGAATTGGACAGTCATATGGTATACTATGCCAGGAATGACAAATTGAAGACTAACAGCATCACATTCATTGTCAAAAAGAACACTTGAAGATCTATCTGGAAGTAAAATACTGTCAGTGCTAGGATAATATCCATACATCTATCCATAAGCCAAGACTATTACGACTATTATTCAAATTTATACATCAATTACTAATACTAAAGATGAAGATTTTTACTAACTTCTGCAGTCTGAAATTGATCAAACATGCAATCAAGTTGCATTGATAATTACTGATGATCGGTAGCAAAAGTTGAAAACTAAGAAGGATCAGTAGTTGGCAAATATGGCTTTGGTGATAGAAAGGATGCCAGAGATCTAGTGATAGAACTTTGCAATGACCTATTAATTGGAAATAACTTTTTTCAGCAACATAAATGTTGACTATACATGTGGACCTCACCAGATAGAATACATAGGAATCAAATCGACTACGTCTGGGGAAAGATACGATGGAGAAACTCGGTATCATCAGTCAGAATAAGACCAGGGCTGACTGCAGAACAGACCATCAATTGCTCCTATGCAAGTTCAAGCCGAAGCTGAAGAAAATTTAAACAAGCCCACGAAAGCCAAAGTATGACCTTGAATATATCCCACCTAAGTTTAGAGACCATCTCAAAAATAGATTTGATGCATTGAACACTAATGACTGAAGACCAGACCAGTTGTGGGACAACGTCAAGGACATCATACATGAAAAAAGCAAAAGGTCATTAAAAAGACAGGAAAGACCAAAATAATGTCAGAAGAGACTAAAATTTCCTCCCAAACGTAGCAAAAGTGAAAGGCATTTGCCTGTGTGTATCTTAACAAATTATAGATAACATTTCAAAGAATGAGAATTCCAGAATACTTAATTGTGCTCCTGAGGGATCTGTACATAGACTAAGAGACAGTCATTTGAACAGAAAAAGGGGATACTGCATGGTTTAAAATCAGGAAAGGTGTGCGTCAGGATTGTGTCCTTTCACCATATTCAATCTGTAGGATGAGAAAATAATCTGAAAAGCTGGACTATATGAAGAAGAATGTGGCATCAGGATTGCAGGACTATTCATTAACAACCTGTGATATGTAGATGACACAACCTTGCTCGCTGAAAGTGAGGAGGACTTGAAACACTTATTGATGAAGATCAAAGACTTCAGCCTTCAGTATGGATTACACCTCAACATAAAGAAAACAAAAATCCTCCCAACTGGACCAATAAGCAACATCACGATAATCAGAGAAAAGATTGAAGTCATCAAGGATTTCATTTTACTTGGATCCACACTCAATGCCCATGGAAGCCACAGTCAAGAAATCAAATAACATATTGCATTTGACAAATCTGCTGCAAAAGACCTCTTTAAAGTGGTGAAAAGCAAAGATGTCACTATGAGGACTAACGTGCGCCTGACCCAAGCCATGGTGTTTCAGTTGCGTCATATGCATGCAAAAGCTGGAAAATGAATAGCAAAGACAGAAGAATTGATGCCTTTGAATTATGGTGTTGGCAAAAAATATTTAATATACCATGAACTGCCAGAAGAATGAACAATTCTGTCTTAGAAGAAGAACAGCCAGAATGTTCCTTAGCTGTGAGGATGACAAGACTTCATCTTATATACTTTGGACATGTTATCAGGAGGGACCAGTCCCTGGAGAAGGACACCATGCTTGGTAAAGTAGAGGATCAGCTTAAAAGAGGAAGACCCTCAATGAGATGGATTGACATCGTGGTTGTAACAATGGGCTCAAGCACAGCAGTGATTGTGAGAATGGCACAGGACCAGGCATTGTTTCATTCTGTTGTACATAGGGTCACTATGAGTCAGAATCAACTCAACAGCACCTAACAACAACAACAACATGAAAGCACCTCACCAGAGAAGGTCATCACCCCTACTCTCTTCCCATCTCTGTCTCCTGTCTCTATCAAACTAAGTTCTGTAGCGGACTAAATTTTTTTTCAGTTCTCCATCTGAGGAGAATTCAGAGCTCTGTATCCTATGACTTGAGTTCTCCAAGTCATTGAATGAATGATGGCCAGTCAGGTAAATCCTTCTGGAATCTGGCAATGACTTGTGATAACTGAAAATTCCTTAGATTTTTGTCTTTATTGCAAGGAATTGTCAGGTTAGATTTCATGCCACAACCCATACATTCAATTCAAGGGTTTATTGAGCACATTTTAAGAAACACAAAACATATTTTAGAATAATCTATACTAAATAATTCATGAACACAACTTAATTCTTGAATATGAGCATATGACTAGAACTTAAAATTATATATATATATTTTCTGAATGGAAAAGAAAACTAAACTTGTTCATAAAAACTCCTCACGAGTCACTGTTACTGAATTGGTCATGATCTCAACGTGAAACAGATAAAACCAAACCAAACCCGTTGCTGTCGAGTCAATTCCGACTCATAGAGACCCCGTGGTTCACCAAAAAAGGATAGAATTTAATAAAGAGACTATTTATAAATGGGTGGGTAGGGCTAAGGGAAACCAGCAGGGGACAGTGAAGCACCTTGGGACGAGCATCAGTGGAAAATTTTGACCTCCTCTAGGCCAGAATGGTAAGGAAGAGGCTTTACCAGAAATGATGAGAGCTGGAACGTCAGGATATGGCTATCAATTGGAACTGTAGTTTTCTTTAGAAGAATTGTAATTTTGTTGTCATTGCCAAATTGTGACCCAAAAGGGATGCGTGGGAATTACTACTCAAGCTCTCTCCTTCCAGCCTCTAATCTTCTGCCAATGACTCTCATTGACTGAGCCCAATAGAAATCCACAGGGTGAGGGAAGCAAGTTGCTACAATCCTTAGAGGTCAATCTGTAAGTGCACGGAATAGTAATGGAAAAGTGTAGAGAGTGGATGTGGAAGAGCAGATGAAAAACATTCAGCATAATCCACTCTTCCTCTTTTGTCTCTTTGCATTCACTTTTTTAATTATTATTATTGTGGTGAAAATATACACACCAACACATTCACCAATATAATTTCCACATTTATAGTTCAATGACATTGATTACCATTGTGGCTATCCTCCTCCAAAATATTCCACCATGATTAACATAAACTCAATGCCTCCTAAACAAAAACTCCCCCTTCCCCTCTCCCTTTCACCCCTGTTAGTCATTAATCTTTGGTTTCTATATATTTGCTTATTTCATATAAGTGTATTTGTCCTTTTGCAACTGAATTATTTAGCTCAGCATAATGTTTTCGAGGCTCATCCATGTTGTGGCATGCATCAGGACTTCATTTCTCTTTACTGCTGTGTAATATTCTATTGTATGTATATACCATATTTTGTTTATTCATTCATCTGTTGATGAACATTTTGGTTGTTTCCATCTTTTGGCTTTTGTGAAAAGTGCTGCAATGAACATTGGTGTATAGGTTTCTGTTTGTCTTCCTACCTTCACTTCTTCTGGGTATATACCTTGAACTGGGATTGCTGGATCACATGGTAGTTCTATGTTCAACTTTTTGAGGAACTGCCAAACTATTTTACTGTTATAGATGCATTTGTGATGTCTTCCCCATGTGTCTCTGTGTCTATTCTGCTCCTTTAATAGGACACCACTCAGAAGGGATTAGGTTTAGGGCCCATTCTACTTCAGTATGGAGCCCTGGTGGTGCTGTGGTTAAGAGCTCGGCTGCTAACCAAAAGATCGGCAGTTTGAATCCACCAGCCACTCCTTGGAAACCCTAGGGGGACAGTTCTACTCTGTCCTATATGCTCACTATGGGTCGGAATCAACTCAAGGGCAATGGGTTTGGGCTACTTCAGTGTGATCTCATCAACATAACTAAAGAAATCCTAGATTTCAAACAGGGTCATATTTACAGGTACAGGAGTTACAACTTTAACATAACTTTTTGGGGTATACAAGTCAGTCTATAACAATGTGAATATATATTGCTGTTCCAGCCACATAAAGGCAAACTGCTTCTAACCACCTTCATCAATGGATGTTGAAAAAAAAAATAAAACCTTTATTATATCAACAGCTACATACTAGGTGCCAGAGACTGTATTAATTTGCCTCAGTAAAGATTACTCATCTCTAACAACTGCTGTGATTGGCATTGTTACCTGATTATATTTGTGATAACCTACAGTTATTCTCCAAGGCTATTTGGATTTTGTATTGGACAAGAGTCGATTTAAACAGGGAATCATCACACTTGGATCTTTCAAGTCGTCTATAGTGGCATCAATCTCCACAATTTCCCCTGGGCTACAGTATCGATTTTTGTTTGGATGATGAGGTGGGCAATGCCTTTCTATTAAAATAGCCCTCACTAAATGGATCAGTGAGTCATAGAGGAATTCTGCCAATTACTAAGTACATCTATTGCAATTGTATTCATTTTTTTGTTGCTGAATAACAAATTGCGATAAATTTAGTGGCTTAAAACAACACTCATTTATTATCTCACAGTTCTGTAGGTCAGAAGTGCAGGTGGGCTCAACTGGGTTCTCTGTTTGCGGTCTCGTAACGTCAAAGTCAAAGTGTTGACTTGAGTTCTTAATGTGAAGGATCTGGTGAAGGATCCAATGCCAAGCTCATTCAGGCTGTTAGTAGAATTCTGTTTCTTGCCATTGTAGGCCTAAGTTCTCCGCTTCCTCTGGCTGCCAGCTGGAGGTGAATCTCAGTTTCTAAAGCCCTCAGCTCCCGGGAATCCCTGGCATGTGACCCCCTCCATTTTCAAAGCCAGTAACGGCACTTTGAATCATCCTCATGCCTCAAATCTCTGACTTCCTATTCTGCCACTAGCTGGGGAAAAAATTATCTGCTTTTAAAGAACCCATGTGATTAAATGAGGCCCGTCCAGTTCATGTCCCTCTTGCCATATGAGGTAACATAATCACAGGAGTGATATCTCATAATATTCACAAGGTCCATCCACACTCAAAGGGGAGGGTATCATACAAGGGTGAGGGTCATTGGGGGTCATTCTTAGAATTCTACCTACCACTTCAATGTACATTTACAGTCCCAGAGAAATAACCACAGTATGGGTCCACAGCCTCCTAGTGCCCTGGAGGATGGATTCAAGCCTAAACTTAATTCATAGCTTGACTTCCATAATCCTCCACTCCAAATGGTGGGACCATGTGGTGTTCAAGGAATAGCGATCAGTTCAGAGCCAGTACCTAATAACTTTTGGAAAGTTCTGATATTTCTTGTTCACTAGTTTATAGTTACAGGAGCCCTGGTGGCACAGTTGTTAAAGCACTCAGTGGCGAACCGAAACATCAGTTCAAACCCATCAGCAGCTACCCAGGAGAAAGATGTGTCAGTCTGCTCCTGTAAAAATTGTTGTCATTAGGCGCCGTCGAATTTGTTCTGACTCATAGCAACCCTGTGTACAACAGAACAAAACATTGCCCAGTCCTGTACCATCCACATAATAGTTGTTATGCTTGAGCTCATTGTTGCAGTTATTGTGTCAATCCATCTCATAGAAGGTCTTCCTCTTTTTCACTAACTCTCTACTTTACCAAGCATGATGTCCTTTTCCAAGGACTGGTCCCTGCTGATAACATATACAAAGTATCTGAGACGTAGTCTTGCCATCCTTGCTTCTGAGGAGCATTCTGGCTTTACTTCTTCTAAGACAAATTTGTTCATCCTTCTGGCAGTTCATGTATATTCAATATTCTTTGCCAACACCATAATTCAAAGGCAGCAGTTCTTCTTCGGTTTGCATTTTCCAGATTTGCATGCATATGAGGCAGTTGAAAACTCTATGGCTCGGGTCAGGTGCACCTTAGTCCTTAAAGTGACATCTTTGCTTTTTAACACTTTAAAGAGGTCTTTTGCAGCAAGTTTGCCCAATGCAAACTTACAGCCTTGAAAAGCCTATAGGGCAGTTCTACTCTGTCCTACAGTGTTGCTATGAGTCTGAATCTACTCAGTTGCAATGGTTTTTTTTTTTTTTTTTGGTTTTAGTTTACAGTTGGGGGCAGTAGTGGTTCAGTGGTAGAACTCTTGACTTCCCTGAGGGAGATCTGGGTTCAATTTCTGGCCAATGCAGCTCATGTGCAGCCACCATCTGTCTGTCAGTGGAGGCTTGTATGTTTGTATGATGCCGAACAGGTTTCAACGGAGCATCCAGAATAAGACTAGAAAAAAAGCCTGGAAATCTACTTTCTAAAATCAGTCAGTGAAAACAATGGTTTGATCTGCAATCAATTTGGGGGATCATGGGGATGGTGAAGGACCAGGTAACTTTGGTGAAGGGTAAGACAGTACACAATACTGGGGAAGCCAGCACAGCTTATCCAAGGCAAGGTTATGGAAGCTCCATAGACACATCCAAACTCCTTAAGGGACCAAATTGCTGGAATGAGGGCTCTGGGGACCGTAGTGTGGGGGAACATCTAGCTCAGTTGGCATAACATAGTTTATAAAGGAAATGTTCTACATTCTACTTTGGTGAGCAACGTCTGGGGTCTTAAAAACTTGTGAGCAGCCATTTAAGATACTCCACAGGTCTCACCCCTTCTGGAGCAAAGGAGTAAGAAGAAAATCAAAGACACAAGGGTAAGATCAGTCCAAAGGGACTAATGGATCACAACTTCCACAGCCTCTACCAGACTGAGTCCAGCACAACTAGATGGTGCCCAGCTACCACCACTAGCTGCTCTGACAGGGGTAACAATACAGGATCCTGGATGGAGCTGGAGAAAAGTGTAGAACAAAATTCTAACTCAAAAAAAAAAAAGAAAGAAAGAATAAACCAGGCTTACTGGTCTGACAGACTGGAGAAACTCTGAGAATATGGCCCCAGGACACCCTTATAGCTAGTAATGAAGTCACTCCTGAGTTTCACCCTTCAGCCAAAGATTAGACAGGTCCATAAAACAAAGCAAGACTAAATGGGCACACCAGCCCAGGGGAAAGGATGAGAAGGCAGGAGGGGACAGGAAAGCTGGTAATTCGGAACCCAAGGTAGAGAAGAGGAGAGTGTTGACATGCCGTGGGGTTGACAACCAATGTCGAAAAACAATATGTGTATTAATTGTTTAATGAGAAACTAGTTTGCTCTATAAACCTTCATCTAAAGTACAATAATTTTTTTTTTTTTTTTAAATGGGTGTAAACTTGGCTAGGCCATGATTCCCAACATTGTGTGGTCGTTCTCCATTTTGTGATCTGATGTAATTACCTATGTGTTGTAAATCCTAACTTCTATGATGTTAGTGTCTGTCAGTGTGGGGGCTTGCATGTTGCTGTGATGCTGGAAGCTATGCCACTGGTATTCAGATACCATCAGGGTCACCCATGGTGGACAGGTTTCAGCTGAGCTTCCAGACTAAGACAGACTAGGAAGAAGGACCTGGCAGTCTACTTCTGAAAAAATTTAGCCAGTGAAAACATTATGGATAGCAGTGGAACATTGTCTAGTGCCTGAAGATGAGCCTCTCAGGTTGGAAAACACTCAAAAGACAACTGGGGAAGAGCAGCCTCCTCAAAGTAGAGTTGACCTTAATGATGTGGATGGAGTCAAGCTTTTGGGACCTTCATTTGCTGATGTAGCGTGACTCAAAAATGAGAAGCAGCAGCTGCAAGAATCCATTAATAATCAGAACATGGAATGTATGAAGTATGACTCTAGGAAAATTAGAAATTGTCAAAAATGAAATAGAATGCATAGACATCAATATCCTAGGCATTAGTGAGCTGAAATGGACTATATTGGCCATTATCGAATTGGACAATCATATGGTCTACTACGCTGGGAATGACAACTTGAAGAGGAGTGGCGTTGCATTCATCATCAAAAAGAACATTTCAAAGTCTATCCTGAAGTACGACGCTGTCATTGATAGGTTAATATCCATACACCTACAAGGAAGACCAGTTAATATGACTATTATTTAAATTTACATACCAACCACTAAGGCCACAGATGAAGAAACTGAAGATTTTTACCACCTCCTGCAGTCTGAAATTGATCAAACATGCAATCAGGATGCATAGATAATTACTGGTGACTGGAATGCGAAAGCTGGAAACAAAGAAGAATCGGTAGTTGGAAAATATAGCCTTGGTGATAGAAACAATGCCAGAGATTGCATGATAGAATTTTGCAAGACCAACAACTTCTTCACTGCAAACACTTTTTTTCACCAACATAAATGGCGACTTTACACATGGACCTCGCCAGATGGAATACACAGAAATCAAATCGACTGCATTAGTGGAAAGAGACGATGGAAAAGCTCAGTATCATCAGTCAGAACAAGACCATGGCCAACTGCAGAACAGACTGTCAATTGCTCATACGCAAGTTCAAGTTGAAACTGAAGAAAATTAGAACAAGTCCACGAGAGCCAAAGTACGACCTTGAGTATATCCTATCTGAATTTAGAGACCATCTCAAGAATAGATTTGACAAGTTGAACACTAATGACTGAAGACCAGATGAGTTGTGGAAGACATCAAGGACATCATACATGAAGAAAGCAAGAAGTCATTAAAAAGACAGGAAAGAAAGAAAGGACCAAAGTGATGTCAGAAGAGCCTCTGAAACTTGGTCTGGAATGTCGAGTAGCTAAAGCAAAAGGAACAAATGATGAAGTAAAAGAATTGAACAGAAGATTTCAAAGGGCAGCTCAAGAAGACAAAGTATTATAATGACATGTGCAAAGAGCTGGAGATAGAAAACCAAAAGAGAAGAACATACTGGGCATTTCTCAAGCTGAAAGAACTGAAGAAAAAATTCAAGCCTTGCGTTACAATAGTGAAGGGGAAAATATTAAATGACTCAGGAAGCACCAAAAGAAGATGGAAGGAATGCATAGAGTCATTATACCAAAAACAACTGGTCAACATTCAACCATTTCAAGACGTAGCATATGATCAGGAGCCGATGGTACTGAAGGAAGAAGTCCAAGCAGCACTGAAGGCTCCAGGAATTGACGGAGTATCAATTAAGATGTTTCAACAAATGGGTGCAGCCCTGAAGTGCTCACTTGTCTATGCCAAGAAGTTTGGAAGACAGCTGCCTGGCCAACCAACTGGAAGAGATTCATATTTATGCATATTTCCAAGAAAGGTGATCCAACTGAATTTGGAAATTATCAAATAATATCATTAATATCACACGCAAGTAAAATTTTGCTGAAGATCATTCAAAAGTGGCTGCAGCAGTATATTGACAGGGAATTGCCAGAAAATTCAGGCAGGATTCAGAAGAGGATGTGGAATCAGGGACATCATTGATGATGTCAGAAGGATCCTGGCTGAAGGCAGAGAATACCAGAAAAATGTTTACCTGTGTTTTATTGACTATGCAAAGACGTTCGACTGTGTGGATCAGAACAAATTATGGATATCATTGCGAAGAATGGGAATTCCAGAACACTTAATTGTACTCATGATAAACCTGTACATAGATCAAGAGGTAGTTGTTTGAACAGAACAAGGAGATACTGCATGATTTAAAGTCAGGAAAGGTGTGAGTCAAGGTTGTAACCTTTCACCATACCTATTCAATCTGTATGCTGAGCAAAGAATCCGAGATGATGGACTATATGAAGAAGAACAGGAAGTCAGGATTGGTGGAAGACTCATTAACAACCTGCATTATGCAAATGGCACAACTTGCTTGCTGAAAGTGAAGAGGACTTGAAGCACTTACTGATCAAGATCAAAGACCACAGCCTTCAGTATGGATTACACTTCAACATAAAGAAAACAAAAATCCTCACAACTGGACCAATAAGCAACAGCATGGTAAATGGAGAAACGATTGACTTTATCAGGGATTCCACTTTACTTGGCTCGACAATCAACACTCGTGGAAGCAGCACAAGAAATCAAGTGACTCATGCATTGGGCAAATCTGCTGCAAAAGACCTCTTTAAAATGTTAAAAAGCAAAGACATCACTTTGAGGACTAGGGTGCACCTGACCAGAGCCATGGTGTTTTTAATTGCCTCATATGTATGTGAAAGCTGGACAATGAAGAAGGAAATCTGAAGAAGAATTGATGCTTTTGAATTATGGTGTTGTCGTAGAATCTTGAATATACCATGGACTGCCAGAAGAACGAACAAATCTGTCTTGGAAGAAGCACAGCCAGAATGCTCATTAGAAGCAAGGACAATGAGACTTCGTCTTACATACTTTGGGCATGCTATCAGGAGGGATCAGTCTCCAGAAAAGGACATCATGCTTGTTAAAGTAGAGGGTCAGGAAAAAAAAAGGAAGACCCTCAATGAGATGGATTGACACAGTGGCTGTAACTATGGGCTCAAGCATAACAATCGTTGTGAGGATGGCACAGGACCAGACAGTGTTTCGTTCTGTTGTACACAGGGTCGCTATGCATCAGACTCTACGGCACCTAACAACAACAACCTCACAGGGGTGTGTAAGTGAGGAAATATAAATATGATTCACACACACACATCTTTTAATTTATAGTCATTTAGTTCTACAGAACTGTAAGTTAAATATTATTTTCTCCACTCTTCTATAAATAAGGAAACCAAAGCTCAAAGAAGTTGGATAATTTTGTGGTCCAAATCCAGGTCTCTCTTTCTCCTTGTCTTATATCCTGCTGTCCTGAGGGTCAAGAGACCTGAGTTCTAGATGTGGCTTTGTCACTAGAATGACCAACTCACCTCAGTTTTAAAATTGAGAGTTCCATGTCCTAGGAATTCACTCAGTCCTGGGCAAACCAGGACACTTGGTCACCCTACTTATCACTCACTCACTTACCTTGGACAAGCTGTTTGCCTTCTTAGAGCCACAATTTTCTTATCTGCAGATTGAATCTAGAATTAAATGATCTCTGAGTCTCATTTTCTCTGAAGAACAGAAGTATGTCCAGCTTCTGAAATGCCAAGGAAGCCAAAACCAGCCTATAAGAGGTAGAAGGACACAGTAAGAAAGGAAAGGGGTGAGAGACTGAGGGGCAGAGAAACCTGAATGTTGTGGGTTGCTGGATCACCTGACCATGCTGAGAGGAGCAGCTCCTGCCAAAGAATTAGTTGCTTCATTAGTCACGACCAGGTTCGGTCAAGGAAGTTAGTTAAAGTCTGTATTCCTGTGCTTTCAGAAAGGATCCTCTGTGGCCACATCCAGGGGGTTGAGCTGCAGACAAAATACTTCCTGCCCTCTCTGCAGCTTGTTAAAAACCAGTTGTCATCCAGTTGGTGCCAACTCATGGAAAGCCTATATGTGTCAGAGTAGAACTGTGCTCCATAGATCTACTAATTTTTAAGAAGTTGATTGCCAGGTCTTCCTTCCAAAGCACCTCTAGGTGGACTCTAACTGCCAATCTTTTGGTTAGCAGCCAAGCTCATTAACTGTTTGCACCACCCAGAGACTTCTCTCCAGTTAGTTAGAGAAGCCCAATATCATGTCTTGGAGTTCCTGAGTGGTGCAAATGGTTAACGCATTCTATTCTGACACAGTTCTACTCTGACATAGAAAGTGTCGCCGTGAATCAAAGTCAACTAGACAGCAATTGGTTTAATATTGTTTCTTAAAGGGGCAGAGCTTGGTTTGCTTGGAAACTTTCATCTTGAGCCCTCTCAAGCAAAGACTTATTGTCCCAAAGATAAAATAACTCAGGGATAATTCCCTTCAAGAGTGTGTGTATGTGTGTGTGTGTGTTAGTGTGTGTGTTAGCATGTGTATAAATGAACGAATGAGCCCAGGAGGCATGTAAATAGGCATGGGACAATGGTTGGATCATGTCAAACATCTGCCTTGGAGTCAGGGAAGGCTGCACTTTCCCTGAAGGTAAGCAAGGACTGATCTGGCCTTCCAGGTTGGGTAGGTAAAGGCCCTCTGAGACCATAGTGGAGCCGTGTAAGTTTCATTTCACTTATAATTGTATATAAATGACTGTGCTTGCGAAACAATGATTAGCTCTACAATTCTTTGAAAAGAAATGCCTACATGGATCTATATATTGTATCAAACTCTTCTGGAAGAGAGTGTTAGATATCACGGCAAGTTTTTGGAGTTTTTCATCCACAGTATCAGTAGCAGAAATGGCACTTCCTCCACCCCAAACCACCAACTCATCTCTAACAAGTCAATCACAACCACCAATACTGTTCTGCAAGAATCTTTTGTCAATTGGCTTAACATAATTCAGCTTTCAGGTTCTGGCACCCTTTTGTGTCTGATCTGGATTGAAGCTGGTGTTCCCTGGATAATTTTTCTAAAGCTGTCTGCAGGATCTCAGTTGTTTGAATTCAGAATTGATCTCCCAGCTGGCCTCTATGATCACATGACTTGCCTTCTCCAGGGTTCATAGGGATTCCCAGTTGGGAATAGGTCATGGCCAATGGTGCCATAGCCAGTGGTGCATCTACACCACGCTCATCGCTCATGACTTGCACTCTTAGAACCAGCCCTATACCTGCTAGGCCCTTTCTCAGGAATCTTCAGAGGAGTCAGAAATAGCTCCTCATGAAAACCTTTGAGAATGGCCTCTCAGCTTCAAAGCCACCATGATGGGCAAAGCTTCAAAGCCACCATGATGGGCAAAGCTTTAAAGACAGGACACTGTTAGCCTTTTGAGGTCTAGTGTCTTTGAAGTAGTGGTCTTAACGTTTTCTACGTCACAGACCCCTCTGGAAACCTAATGAAAGCTACGGAGCCACATGTCATAAACACACACAAGCGTAATGAAAAATCTGCCTACAATTTCAGGGGGCTTGTAGTCACCATGAAGACTATCCGTAGACCTCAGGATAAGAATTCTTACTGTAATATAGCCAAGGTATCCACATCAGGATGTCTTTCCAAGTCTTCTCTGATGGACTCCAATGAGCAATGATCTTTCTTACTTCATTTCTCAATATTTTTACTCTTCCTTATTTCTTAGGGCTAAACTGCATCCATCTATCTATCCATCCAGGGCTGATGTTCACCAAGTACATACCTTTTTGCTTGTATTTTTATTGTTGTTTTTATAGTCATCATTCATTCTGATTGGTAGGTGACCATGCCCCAGAAGTTTATTTTGGAAAATTACCTCTGCATTCATTCATCCATTTACATCTCTATATCCTTCCATCCAACAATTTATCCTTCCCCATTTTTTAAAATTTAATTTTTTATTTTTTATGAAAATATATACAGCAAAAGACACACCATTTTAACAACTCCTACATGCACAGCTCAGTGTCAACGAGTACATTCTTCAAGTTGTGCAACCATTCTTGCTATCCTTTCCAAAATTATTCCATGACCATTAACATAAACTCACTGACCCCTAAGCTTCTCATCTAGCCTTTCGAGTTGCTGTTGTCAATTTGAACCCACATAGATAATTCTTTAATAACATTCCCATTAATTTTTGTTTTACAATCATCCACATTCCAGGAACTGAACCAAGCACTTGGAGACAGCAGAAAACCAGACACACATTCCTTGTCTTCATGTCATTTACAGTATAGTGCTGGGATAGACAAAACACCAATTACAATGTAATGAGATAAATGTTCTATAGAAGAACAGGACACTTTGAAAGCATAGAGAGAGGCAACTTAACTCAGATTTGGGAACAGGGGATAAGGAATGGTTTCTGAAGAATATGTATAGCTGAGAATAAAGGATAAGAAGTTACCCAAATATAGTACAAGGGAAAGAGCAGATGAAAGAACATGCAGTTGTCCAAAGGCTTTGAGCTTCATCCTAAAGGCAATGGAGAGTAACTGTAGGGTTTTAAACAGGAAAATAGTGATTAGATTTGAGTTTCTGTAAGATCATTGAAGCTCTCCAGAGAGGAGAATGGATTGAAGGAACTGAGATTAAAGGCAAGAAACCAGTTAGAAGGCTGCTGTTGCAGTGATCCAGATGGTGGCCTCATCTTGGATAACAGCTGCAGAGTTGGAATAATGTGAGTGCTTCAGTGAGATATAAAGTGTAGAATTGATAAGATTTGATAACTGATTGAATTAGAGAGTGGGGGTGAAGGAGAGGGAATAGCTAAGAATAACACACTGGTTTCTAGTTTGGGCAACTAGTGGCTGGGTGTGCTATTTACAGGAGTGACGACAAAGTCAGGTTTGTCAGGGATGTGATAGGAAAAATTCAGCTTTGGACATCTTGAGCTTGAGTTGTTTTCGAGACATTCAGTTGGTGACGTCTAGTGGTCAATTGTGTCTAAAATGCAAAAGATACCCAGCCTAGATATTAGAAGTCCCTAGTGTATGGTGTAGTGTATGGAGCCCTGGTGATGCAGTGGTTAAGCATTAGGCTGCTAACAAAAAGTCACCAGTTCGAATCCACCAGCCACTCCTTGGAAACCCTGTGGGGCAGTTCTACTCTGCCCTGTAGGATCACTATGAGTCAGAATCGACTCGATGGCAGTGGTTTTTTTTTTTTTTTTTGGTTTTAGTGTACAGACTTCCTAGTCTCTAATGTACGGATTTCCCTTAAAGCCTGGGGAGGAGAGTCCAGAGCAGTAGTTTTCAACAAGAGAAGCACCACAACCCCCCCACCCAGGGCATATTGTGGAGATGTGTACAAGCACTTTTTAGTTGTCACTATGACTGCAGGCACTAGTTGGCTTTTATGGGATGGGGCCAGGGATCCTAGATATACTACAGTGTTGGAGACTTTTCTCACAAAGAATCTTTCTCCATCCTACATGACTCTCGTGCTGTATATAATTATCTGAGCTTAGATTCTAACCCATATAATCACAAAACATTTTTTTACACATTAGTATACATTGAATTTTCTAGGAATGTAACTACAAGGTAAGTTGAGAGAAGATTTTTCTGTAAATGCAACTCCTATATTTTTATCTTCAGCCCAAAATTCTCTCCTGAAATCTTGACTTATGTATCCATCTGCATGTTCAACATCTCTGCTTGATGCCTAACAAGCAGCTCAGACCTGTATATCCAAAACTCGACAGCTAATCTTTCCCTTCCTGCAACACCTGCTGTCTACCCAATCTTCTCCATCTCCATGAAGAGCAACTTCCAGTTTCTTGGACCAAGACCTTTGACTATCCTGGACTCTTTTTTTTTTTTTTTTTTTTTCTCATACTAAGTATCCAGGTCATCAGGATATCCTATTGGCTGTACTGTGGAAATATCTCCAGAATCTGACCACATCTTGCCATCTTCGTACCATCATCCTCTTCTGAGCCACAACCATCTATTGCTTGATTTATTGCAATTGTACCAAATCGGCCTCCCCACTTTTGTTCTTGCTTTTCTGCTACGTATACTTAACAGTAGCCAGTATGATCCTGTTGAAATCTAAGCTGAGTCACATCACTCCTCTGCTCTAAACCCTCCAAAGGCTCCTCATTTCATTTAGAGAAAAAGCTGAAATCTGATAATAACTGTAAGGCCCTCCAAAATTTTCCCCTGGGCCCTACTTACCTCTCTGCTCTCTTTTCTTTTACTCTCCCCTCTCATTCACTCCTTCCAACCATAGTGGCCTCCTTACTTTTCCTTAACACAAACATGCCAAGCACACTTGTGAATTTCAATCTTTGCATTGACTGTTCCCTCTGCCTGAAATGCTATTCCCTTAATTATTCACATGACTAACTCTTATACCTCTTTAAAATTTTAACTCAGATCTCAACTTCTCAATAAGGCCTAACTGACCACCATTTTAAAAACTCCGATTCCCTTCCATACAGCATTCCTGGATTCCATAGTTCTCCTCACCTTCTAATATAGCATGTAATTTATCTATTGTTCAAGTTTATTTTTTGCTGCCTTTCCGTCCTATTAGATATAAGTTCCGTGAGACCAGGGATCTTTGTTTTGCTTGCATCTATTTCCCAAGTGGCTAGAACAAGTGGCAAACAGTAAGCATTCAATAAATATCTACTGAATAAATGAATGAATGGTGGTAAGATTAACTTTTACGTCATCATGCTTTCCTTCCAAACTATTGATTCTGGCGTAAATTACCAGAGATGTTTTTCAGCATAGTCAAAACTTAGCATTCAATTTTTTTTTTTTTTTTAAATCTCACTTTGTCTTTCAGAACAACAACAACAGAAAACTTCTTTTTTCAAAATTTACATCTCTACTAGGAGTTCAGATCCATTGAGAACCTCAGCTGAATTCTTGGTTCTAGGCCATATCTATAGTAAGGTAGGGAAATGAGTCCAAGGTAGTGCAACAGTATAGGGGGATATTGGCGTAAATAACCTTCAACTGATATCTCAAAATATTATCCTCTATACATCTTTGAGGAGCCCTGGTGGTGCAGTGGTGAAAGTGCTCAGCTGCTAATCAAAAGGTTGTCATTTCGAACCCATTAGCTGCTCCATGGGAGAAAACGTGGCAGTCTGCTTCTGTAAAGATTTACAGCCTTGGAAACCCTATGGGGGCAGTTCTACTCTATCTTATAGGGTCGCTATGAGCTGGAATCGACTCAAAGGCAGTGGATTTGGGTTTTTTTTGGTATACATCTTTGAAGGAGCCCTGGTGGTACAACGGTTAAGGTTAAGTACTCAGCTGCTTAACCTAAAGGTTGGCTGTTGGAACCCACCCAGTGGCACCATGAGAGAAAGACCTGGCGATCTGCTTCCATAAAGATTATAGGCAAGAAAACCCTATGGGGCAATTCTACTCTGTCACATGGGGTTGTTACAAGTTGGAACTGACTCGATGACACCCAACAACACAACAACATACATCTTTGAGTAGCAGTGATCTTTGGCAGGTTCTTTGGTTAAGCCAGTCTTACTCCCTCTAACTTCCATCCCTTCACCTTTCTAGAGTGAATGAAAAAGGACATAATTCTACCTTCTTTTATGTGAAAGTCCTTCCAAAGTTTGAAGAATAGATGGACTATATCCCCTCAGTCTTCACATTCCCTCTTGCTGTCCCATCTCCAAGTCTTTTTATTTTGATATCTCCTAGTCTTTATCCCTTCCTCCTATGACACAGTTTTAAGTTCTTTCAATATCCTTGTAGTATCCTCTGCATGGCCTGAAGTTTGCCTCTGTCGCTCTTATACTACATGACCCAAGATTGTACATGATGTTCTAGAAGTAATGTAACCAGTGCATGGTTGAACAGGAGCAGAATTCCCTTCGCAAAGTTTTAGCTATTTATTTGTGAGCCACATCACACTGTTGGTTCATATGGAACGTTAAACCCCTAAGTCCTTTTGACACATGTTCTATAAGCCTAGATTACCTCCATCTTATGCCTTCAAACTTGGATTTTGGTTTCCTTTTTGCAGAGGTTGGGAGACAAGGGCCCTCAGTTTTTTCCTTAATCCTTTAGTAGTTAATTTGGGCAAAGGTAAAATGTTTCCTCCTTTTTGCTCCTCTGGTCCCTGAGTAAGAAGCCCTGTTGGTGCAGTGGTTAAAACACTCAGCTGCTAACCAAAAGATCAGCAGTTTGAGCCCATCAGCCAATCCACAAAAGAAAAACCTGGCAATCTGCTTCTGTAAAGATTACAGCATTGGAAATCCTATGGGGGCAGTTCTACTCTGTCCTATAGTGTCACTATAATCAGAATTGACTCTACAGCAGTGGGGTGTTTTTTTGGTTTTTGGTTTTTTTGATCCCTGGATGGTGCAAACAGTTTGCGCTTGACTATTAATCAAAAAATTGTCAGTTCAAACATATCCAGTGGTGGTGTGGAAGAAAGACTGGTGATCTGCTTCTGTAAAGATTTATTCTTGTTCAGTGCCATCAAGTCTATTCTGACTCATAGTAACCCCATATGACAGAGTAGAACTGCCCCATAGGGTTTTGTTGGCTATAATCTTTATGTAAGCAGATCGCGAGGTCTTTCTCCCGCAAAGCTGCTAGATGAGTTCTAATCTCCAACCTTGCAGTTAGCAGGTGAGTGCTTAACCTTTTGCACCACCAGGGCTCCATAAAGACTGTTGTTGTTGTCAGGTCATTAAGTCGGTTCCAACTCATAGATACCCTATGTACAACAGAGCAAAACACTGCCTTGTCCTGCACCATCCTCACAATCGTTGCTACGCTTGATCCCATTGTTGCAGCCACTGTGTCAATCCATCTCGTTGAGGGTTCTTCCTCTTTTTCGCTGACCCTGTACTTTACCAAGCATGATGTCCTTCTCCAGGGACTGATCTCTCCTGATAACATGTCCAAACTATGTGAGACGAAGTCTCGCCATTCTTGCTTCTAAGGAGCATTCTGGCTGTACTTCTTCAAATACATAAAGAGTACACAAAGATTACAGCCAAGAAAACTCCATGGAGCAGTTCTGCTCTGCAGTACATGGGGTCACCATGAGTTGGAATCAACCTGACAGCAATGAGTTTTGTTTGGATTGGTTTTGTGCTCATCTAACACGCTATTAAGGAGCCCTGGTGGAGCAGTGGTTAAAGCACTCAGCTGCTAACCAAAAGGTCAGCAGTTTGAACTCACCAGCCACTCCATGAGAGAAAGATGTGGCGGGCTACTTCTGTAAAGATTTACAGCCTTGGAAACCCTTTGGGGAAGTTCTACTTTGTCCTATAGGATCACTACAAGTTGGAATCAACTCTATGGCAATGGGCATGTATAACATGCTGTTAAAATTTTACTTGGCATTGTTTTTCTGTGTATTCAGCTTAGTCATTTCCATGCCACTGACACCCCCCATCCCACCCACCCAAGAGCCTGGGAGTGCTTAAAAGGTAGACAGACACTGAGCCTTTTTCCCTTACAGCCTTGTAACATAGCTTGTAACAAAGTGCTTTATAAGCAGCTAACCTCACCGTATTTGTTGAATTAAGCTGAGGTAAATGGGACTGAATTAAAAGCTGCTGTTAAAAATGCAAATATGCTATCTGGGCTCCACAAGACATTAATGTACCCATTAAAACCTTGGCACAGAGTAATTTATTGGATCAGCTAATAACCACCTGGTAGGCAATGAAGGGCTGAAACACAGGAGAGTACAGTTTAAACTTGAGAGCATCATTGAGAGAGAGTTGTGGGGTACAGAAATGGCACACAAGACTGGTCAGGCTGAGGGGCAAGCACCCAATAAAGGGAGCATAGACTTTGAAGCCGAGTTCTTGTTTTATGAGCTCTGTGACCTTTGGAAAGTTAATTAACCCCTCTGGACCATGGTCTCTGCCCGAAGGAGCTCACAGTCAAACGGCTAAGACTTGTCTAGCTTGTCTTTCATTTCCTAAGATTACACGCATTGTAATCAGTTGCCCATGTTCCCTGAATGTTTTTGTAGACTGGTGCCTGGTACACAGCAGGCACTTAACAAGTATTTGTTGAATAAATGAACGTAGCTCAGGGGCATTAGCCAGGCCCAACATTCTCTACCAGATTCCCATCATGGTTAAATTACTTTGGCTTCCAAACCCTCACTTTTTTAATCTATGAAGTGGGAAGTATAAAGCCTTCCTCTCAGGTCATTGTAAAGATTTAATGAGAAAGTTTCAAAGTACCTTGCTCATAGTAAAAATTCAATAAATATTGGTTCTCTCCACCTCCCATAGGTAACACGCGTAAAGGAGTTCCTGAGTGGCACAAACTATTAAGCGCCCAACTACCAATGGAAAGGTTGGCGATTTGAACCCACCCAGAGCCACCCTGGAAGACAGACCTGGCAATCTACTTCTGAACAGCCACAGCCTGGAAAGCCCTTTGGAGCACAGCTCTCCTCTGACACACATGGGGTGGTCATGGGTCAGAATCGACTTGATGGCAACTCACATCAGCACCAACACACCTAAATGCCGTGTTCATGTGTGCTTTTCACAAAAAAAGAAATTGCTTGACCTTTAGCTTTTCCTGAAAATCTCCCAACCAAATGAATTTCTGTCTGAATAAGACACAAATTGTTTTCTGGTGGGCTTTCCCTAATCCTCAGAATGTGAGGTTGGACTGAGGTTTTATGCACGCCAGTGCTTTCATTTGCTTTTCTCCAAAGAAAAGGACAAGCATATACATACGTTCACTCACCCCCTCAGCAAGAGCAGTAAACAACCAACATTCTGTCTGAGCCAAGTGCTGGCCCTGGGTGGCTATGAATTTCTAGCAACCTTCACTTCAATGGGCATGAAGCCCCCACCGGAGCAGAGTTTACAACTTGCAGGTGCAAGAACCATTCTTCAACTAGACATAATATTGTTCTTCATCATGTTTTTCTGGAGCCATGAGAGAGGAAGGACTTTGGCAAGGCGAGAACTTAGCATAACAGTTACAGTTTAGCAGTCTGAGATATGTTTTCCCCAAAAGAGCTGCTGATTCCATAGCCTGTAAAGTTCCTTGGTGATTATTGATGCCTATTTAAATGAATGAGGCAGTCTCGGTAGTGACTTTTTAAAATTCCTGCAAATGGATGGACTTATTCTCAAACCTGGCCCCTTTCTATCTGATCAGGCTGAATTGTCCTTTTGGCTCAATTGTTATTCTCCAAACCCCATTGATTTTCTCTTTTAATGTCTCTTCTGTCTATCTTATCCTTTTAAAGCAAGCCTATGCTCCTACTGTTCAAGATAAATAGATACAGTAGTAGGGCTTGAGTTCTACCTTAAAAGGAAGGGTTTGGATAAATAGAGAGGATGCAGACAGGCATTCCAGGTAGGGAAGATAATGTGAGAATTTACCTGGCTTGGAGAGAAGACAATGAAGAAACCAGCGTGTGTGGAGCGAAAATTGGTGGGAGGGCAGTGGGAGATGAAGTTGGAAACACAGGTTGGAGTCAAATTGTCAACAAACGTGATTGCCCTATAAATGTGTTTTTTGCTTTATTATGGAGTCAAAGGAGAACCACTGAAGATTTTAGGGAAGAAGAATTTTGTGATCAGTCTGGTGTCTGTACGAAGGACAGACTGGGGTAGAGGTTAGAAGCAGTGTGATCAGTTAGACATACTCAAGTTTCTTACTCAGGGAAACAGATGGACTGTAATTCAACCCAAAGTGTTTTGAGCCTAACTATATAACAGGTACTGTTCTGAAAGATGGGGAGAGCCTAGATGTGAATAATATTAGATTTTATCTCAAGACTCAAAATGCAATACAGATTCATATTCAGTAAACACTTACTGGGTATCTACACTATCAATAGGGAATGTCAAAATAACAGTGGCTTAAGTAACAGAATACCCAAATATTATGAGCTTAAGCAATAAAGACATTAGCTACCTCACATGACAAGAAACCTAGAGATCATCATTAGTATGTTAATTTATTGTTCCATCCCTGTATATAGCTTCTCCAACTCCTGGCACTGAACAGAACCTCCCAGAAGACTTTCATGCATGTTCCATTGATCCTTCCTATGTTACATGGCCAATACTAGCTGCAAGAGAGACTGGGAAAGTGAATATTCAGTTTTTATAGCCTATAGAGTGGAAGAAGCCAGGGAGAATTTAAAATGTTAGTTCCAGGTGAGGGTAGGGCCATGACAGTGAGTGACTAAAGTTGGAAAAGGAAGATGTCCCTGAAGATCAGGAGGTGGAGGACCTGGAAGACTTGGAGAGGGAGGTCCAAGGCTTTGATGAGAAAGGCAGTGTGACTAGGGCGGTGGCTGAGGATGCATATGTTCCAACAGATGTCTGTTTAAATTATGACCCATTGGAGAACTTTATTCCACCCTCAACATGGGCAGTTTCTAGTGAGTAACCGGACTGTCACCTTCTCCCAGTTCTCTGTCCTGCTTCAAGCTGTCAGTCATCTTCCTCAAAGTAGTTACCACAAAGTGAGGCCATGGCTCCAAGCCAGTCAGGACCTGCTATTGACTATTTTGTTGTTGACTATTTTGTTGTTTCTCAGAAATCCCTACCCATAAATCTGACCAACCTCCCCAAGAGGAAAATAAATCATCCAACTAGCATTCATCACGCCCAAATGCTCACACCCCCTAACCCCTTTCATATTTGTACATCGCAGCCTAAAGATTTAAAGTATGAAGACTCTTTTTTAATCTAAAACATAAAAATGTAGCCAATGTCCACCCCCATGGTGGAAGTCATATGTTTAATGTTCACTAACTGAGGAAGTGCATATTGACTAAAATCTATGATGAATAATACATAAATCCTTTTAAAGGAATTTATGCTTCATTTACCAGAAGACCATTTCATGTGTGCATAGTGACTCTTTATATATTTGACCAAAAGACGAACATATGAATTTGTAAGCCACTGTATCTATCTATTCTACAGACAATTCTGGAATGTCTATGAATCTGAGAACCCTAAACAACAATCCCACAACGACTGAGAGGTCACTGAACCACAAGTTGGGAACCATGGGTTTAAAACCATGTGTTTAAAATCTCTACAGAGATTTTTTTTTAATGAGAAAACCAAGACCCAGACATAATAAGAAAAGTAGATCATCTAAAGAAGGGGCTTGGGCAACAAGCAAATGTGTATTCAAGCCCTGTCCTCATATGAACATGGCTTGGAAATTTGTCCTATTCTTTTTATACCCCTGGAGCCCTTGGCCCCATTGCTGGAGTGAAGTTAACCTCTGTTGTTTTATGTCTGACCCTTTGCATACCCACATCCTCTGCCTGGCATAAGGTTCTGGCCTGGAGCATACTAGGGTGATTTATCATTTTTACAAAACAGATACAGTTCGGGTGAGAAAAGAGCCAAGTGATAAATAATCCCAAACCAGAAAGCTACTGTGGAAGTTTGGAGCAAAAGAGAAAAACAAAAACAAACCCCAAGAAAACATAAAAGCTCAGGATGATTTATTTCATAATTTAAAAATCAAAATTGCCTTCAGGCTTTAGGACTTGTTTGCCCAGTTTTACCCTAAAGTGAGTCATAATAGCTAAGTTATATACCTTGGAAAAACCAGGGTTTTTCTGGCCAGAGAACTAAGATGTCATTAAGCCCAGCACTGTGTATGGCGGTGCCAGAATCAAATGTCCTTTGAAATTGAGACCAGCAGAGAAAGCCTCAGGGCCAGTGCTGGGTTTCTCTAGACCACATCTGTTCCCCATGGTCTCATCCAGGACGTGGCAGGGAAAGAACTGTGGGGAGCAGAAAAATCACTTCAGCCTTAGTGGCAAGGCTCAAGAGAGGGGTGGGGGAGGCTTATCAGTTCAGAGCTGGCTAGGAGGCTGGATAAGGGGGAGATTAATGACATGGAATTAGGTTGATTTCTGTTTGTAATAAGAACACAGTTTGGACACAGCCACTGATAAGTCTAGACCTGTATCAGTTATCTACCTCCATGATAATGCAGCATAACAAACATCCTCAAATCTCAGAAGCAAGCAACAGTAAGCATTGAGTTTTCCTCACAAGTCTTTGAGCAGGGCTTGGCTAATCTCAGCTGGTTTTGCTGTTAGGTTGGTGGTAGAATGGCTGGCCTAGGATGGTTTCACTCACATGTCCAGCAGTTAGCTATCAGTTAAAGCAATCAGGATAACTGGGCCATGTGTCTGCCATCATGCAGCAGGCTAGACTGGGCTTGTTCACATGGCAGTGGCAGGGTTCCAAAATGAATAGAAACACAAAGGACCACAAAGTCACAACGCTAGCCAAGATGCAATTCTACCTCTGGACGGGAGGAGAAACGAAGTTAAGTTGCAAAGGGCACACGGATACAGAGAGGGACGGAAAATTGGGGACAGTTTTGCAATCAATCTAGCACAATAAAAGCCTAACTGGAAATGTTGCGGAAGAGAGCTTAGACTTCATCTAGAAAGCCAGAGAGTTTGGTGTGAAGATCTGTATGTTAGAAGATAAATTTCATCTCAGAATATGGGGGAGGGGGAGTAGTCCAAGCCTTTGGACAATGAAATGGGCTGACACCAGAGTTAATATTTTTACATAATAATAATTACTAGTGTTAACTGAGTGCTTATTATGTGTGTCAGACAATGTTCTGGGGTGGCACACAGGTATTAATCATCTCAATAACATTGTGAGCATGACCTTTATGCAGCTATACTCTGCAGAAAGGGGCCTGGCTGGGGGATACACTTCTTGACAAGTCTTGAACCCAGGTGTGGAGTTGTGTCCACTTGGAGGAAAGAGCTTCTTTTTCTAATTCTTATCAAGGTGCTGTGAAAACTGGCAGTAGCACCGCCTGCTTATGAGATTGGCATTATTCTAACACTTATTTTGGAGCTAGTCAAAATGAGGCTTAAGGGAGTTTAGATAAATTGCCCAGGAATATACAGGCTATGAGCAGAAGATCAGGGATTGGAATTCAGACAGTCTGGCTCCAAAGCCCATACTCTTAATTTTAAAACTACTATGCCTTACTTGATCCTTAAACAACTTCCTAGAAAGAGAGTGACATTTCCATTTTTCAGATGAGAGATCTGAAGCTCCAAAAATCTAGAGACTTGCTAAAAAATTAAGGCACTCAGGTAACATGTGGTAGTAGAAGGATTTGTTCCCAGGTCTGTCTAATTCCAAAGCCTATTTGCTTTTAATCTTAGATTGTCTCCCCATCAATGGGCTAAGAAGTTTGCCATTACTGAAGGCATCCAGGAAGAAACTGGAAAGCTGTACATCAGGGATGCTGGGAGAGATTAGTGCATCACCTAGAGAATTAAAGTTTAATGTCTTTTTAACTTTGAAATCCTGTCAATAGGATTGGCCAAGAAGGCTCTCTGGGATCTCCCATTCTTGACCTGGTCAATTCCCAGTATTCAGAAGTAAGATCAAGGTAAGGAGTTCCCTTAGGCAGAACAAGTATCCAAAGCTGAGAAAAGCATGGACATCTGGGAAGGACCTCTATACCTGGTCCAAGCTAAGGAACTCTAGGCAGCCACAGGGTCAGAGGTCTCAATGGAACTCCTGTTAATTGCCTGCTATATAAAATGGACCCAGGCTGTACCCTTCCTTCTGGGGGTAGTCATCCCAAACCAGTCAAACTGTTCTGATGATCTCCCAATGGAATCATAAAGAGAATAATTTAAAGTAAAATGTCTACCTCTGTGTGTCAGGCTCACCAATGTAGGTCTGGTAAGCTCATGAGGAGCAGAGACACAGAGGCTGCGCTTACGAAGACCACAATATCTTAGAGGCATATTATGACCCCTGATTCCTTTCTGCATCCATCATTCCCTGACTTTAATCCCAACTCATCTTAACTCTGGTTTAGCAGCCTACGATTCTTTGGAATCAGATACCTAGCTCATCCCACCCACACGAATGATATGTTTTTTTGACCCGCCAGAAATTTTAACTGACCCTGCACCATCAAAATAAACGTGTCTTTGACCCCAAGTTCTATTCCAATGCAGTTTAAAAGTTGATGTCATGCCTGAGAGGACTGATTGCACCAATGGCCACTATTCATCCCAAAGTGACATTGAGTTTGAAACCTGACTCTATAATTTATTATTTTTGTGACCTTAAACAAGTTGACTGAAACTACCTAAGCTTCAATCTCCTCATCAATAAAATGGGGAAATTTTATTTCCCAGGGTCATGTTAAAAATTCAAATAAGGAGCCCAAGATGGCAACTTAAACTGACATAGCAGAACATTCTCCTACATCAAAGACTTGAGAAACCACGTGAAACAGGTACAGATGACAACTTTGGAACCCTGAACATCAAACTGAAGGATGAAGAATTAGACTAAGCTCTGAGTAGAAAGACAGACAGAAGAAAACAGTGGATTCAGAGATATACGGATCCTTGGTCCCTTGCCAGCTGGCCCTGCATAGCATGGCTATATTGGGACAAAGCGGGCAGCATTTCTGGGTGAGGAGCACAGAAGCAAAATATATGGAATTCACAATGAGAGAAAGAGATAATGTGCAAACAAACCTGGAGTGAAACAAAGTGAGCCGGGCATAAGCTGGGGCTACAAAGGGCAAGTACAGGAAGACTGAGCTGGAGCTCCAGTGATCGCTGACCATGGAGAAGGTAGGGAACCTAGAACTGGAGAAGGAGCTATTCACCAGTGGCAGTGCCTAACCATTTGGCAGGAAAACATCCACTAAATAGTAAAACTACAGAGTAGCAACTAGAGGTCCCCACCCAGCCAGTCTTCATGCAGCACCCCCCACCACATTTAAATGGACCAGGCCCCAATCACCTGGGGAAGCCAGGCAGGAGCACCCTCTGCACCCACTCCCAGCAACCAGTGGGAACGAACCTGTGCCTGCTGTCCAGAGACTGGCAGGAGCACACCTGCAGCCTGGTAACTGGCAGAGGTGCCCCAGCACCAGCTGGACCAGTGAGAACTCACCCACAGCCTAGCAAACAGTGGGGGTGTGCCTGCTGCCCAGCAACTGGCAGGAGTGCACCTACAGCCCAGAGACAAGTGGGACACAGCAGTGTCCACTGCCCAGCAACAGGCACATTAACCCCCACACCCACACAGTAACCAGAAACACACTCAGCACCGTTGCCCAGCAACCAACAGGTGTGCCCCACTCCCTAACCCAACAACTAGCAGATGCACCCCTGTGCACTCTTCCAATGACCACCCAGCAAGGCTCAGCAGGCACATCCCATCACCAGTGACCACCAGGTGCACTCCAACATACTACAACAACAAGCGGCATTCCCTGTGCTAACACCCAACAACTGCTCAGCTGTAGCAACACTTGTTCTACACCCAAGCTGTTCCCACAGGCTGACCCTACAAGCACTGAGACCCCTTGATCTCCCACCACCTACTGAGACACCAATTTGTGCCTGCACAAAGGATCTACACCATCTATTTGGGTAGCATTGCCACCCTGTGGCTATGAAGATGTCCTGGCTTGCTCTCCAGCAGACGCATTAGCAGCTAGCACCAACCTGGAAGGACCCCATTATCCCACAATGGCTGTAGAGGGACCCAGAGACCACCCAACACTTGTCACCCAATATAAGGGAAAGAACCTGCTATACCATCAGCACTCAATCTGGTAAGGGGAGACATACAAACCTAACCACAGAGGACTTACAAGTGTGTGTGACCTACCACATCCACTAATAAGAGATAATCACACCCAGCTAACACACACCACCAAAGTCACACATAAACCAGAACTACAGATGGATATGAAGATGTCCTGCCCTTATTTCCAAAGAATGCAGTAACTACCAGCATCAACCTGACACCTTAATGCCTCAGAGAGAGCAGACAATATAAAATCATGTAAAGAAGCAGGACAAAATGGCTCAAGCAAGTGACCAAAATAAAGGAGCAGAAAAACTTCTTTAGTAAGAAATGGTAATGGAACAACCTGATAAGAAATTCAGGAGACTTATATAAGACTCCTCAAAGAGATAAGGAAAACACAGACAAAACTCTAGAAGAATTCAGAAAAAAAAATCTAGAAAAAAATGAAAATAATAATAGACAATTAGAAACCATACAAAAACAGTAACTAGAAATCCAGAAGGTTAATAATAAAACATCAGAAATAGATAACTTAATGGATGGACAGAGAAATAGAATTGAACCGATGGAAGAAAAAATCAACAAAGTAGAGGATAAATAACTTGATACTAATTTGTTTGCAGAACAATCAGAAAAAAAATGAATAAATCATAAGTTATGTGGGACGCTATAAAGAGGAATAATTTAAGCATGACCCCAAAAAAAACTTCACCAAGACTTCATAATCAAACATAACCAAACCAAAGACAAAGAAAGAACTCTGAGAGCAGCTCAGAAAACACAAAATATCACCTACAAAAGGGCACCAATAAGACTAAGCTCTGATTTCCCAGCAGACATCATTCAGGCAAGGGACTTCCGGAAAAATGCTGCTCTAGGCAGAAGCACCACGCTGTCCCTCCACAGCAAAGATCCGAAAAACTAAGCCAAACAGAGAAAACAGCAATCCTGAAACCCTAAAACATCAAATGAAGAGATAAAGAACTCAGCCAGGCACCAATGGAGTGAGAAAACTGACAGAGAACAGAAAGCGAGGAGAGATTCATGCAGAGGTCCCCTATCAGCTAACGCAGCGTGGATCCACCATCTTAGACTACTATCAAAGACCAGCAAATAGGGGGTATGAGAAAGCAGCTTCACAGAGCTTCCAGTGGGAGACAGAACAACTGGTAATTTGTGATATACGCTTTCCCACCCCCTACCCTTCTTCACCCCCACTCAGACTCCTCTGCTTCCTGCGGCAACAGTCTTTTGTCTGGAAAGCACCGGCTGCTTGGATTCCACCTGCCCACACTGGCTGGCTCTCTGAGTGCCATTTGTTGGCTGCTGGTGTTGCTTTTTTTCTGCTTCGTTTGATTTCTTCCTTACCTCTCACCACCTCCCACTTGTTTCGCTCAAATACCTGGCTCCATGCGCCATCTTTGCTTCTTCCTGAGGGGCTGTGGAGCTCTGTTCAGGTGTGGAGCTGCTTCCTGGTCTGGGCTGCCATGCTGGTGGGATCCTGGGCCTTTTTTGTTTGTTTGTTTTGAATTGTTTGTGTGTTTTCTTTTCCTTTTCTTGAGTTGGGAACCTGTTCTGGCTGGGTGGTTCTGCACAGTTTGGAGCCTACCCACTTGGCTTGCACAGACACCCATAGAGATCCCTGAGAGCATTTCTTTTTTTGTGGGTTTTTTTTCCTGTTTTTGGGGCGGCTTTTCTTTTTCTTTTTTTTTAATTTGTTTTGTTTTCATTTCCCTTTTTGTCTTTCTTCACTACTCAGTTTCTCATCTCTCTATATCTTCATTCTCCTTCTGTTCCCTAAATACCTAGCTCTGAATACCTCTATGCCTTCTAGCCAGGCTGTACTGCAACACCTGAGAACAACTTCCCCAGACCTTGTAGCTGCACTGGAGGGATCCCTGGGAGCTTTGCAGTTCTTTTTCCTTTCTAATTTTTATTTATTCATTCTTTTATTTTATTCTTCTTCCCCTTTTTGTTTTTCTCCATTTCATCGTCTCTCATCTCTCCACTCCAACAGCAAGCTCCCCCTAGCACTCTTTTTGTTTGTTTGTAGATTTTTTGCCCCTGTTCCTTTCTCCTCTCTCCCATATCCATCTTAGCTCCACACATAACAATCTCCCTCCTACAACACATCTACCTGCACTGTGCGCTTCACATCACCACACCAAGCAGCACAGGCACGGCCTACTGCAATCTGCCCTGCACTGATTACCAACCCCCCTGGTGACTGTAGTAAGTGCCACAAACAACCTGTCCCAGTAACTCCTCTTCAGCTATATCTGCCCTGCTGTACCATATCTAAGTGACTGACCCTGCCAATTGGAGAAGGAGGCAAAATGTATCATTCCCACAGACAAACAAACAACAAAGAACACACAGCCCGCCTGCTGAGACATAGCCAAATTAAAAAAAAAAAAAAAAGGATGAAACAAATAAATCTACAAACAACAAATGAGAAAAATAACTACTGAATGCCCTGAAGACAGCAGAAAATATCAAAACATTTACAAAAACAGGACAGGATGGTTTCAGGAGGCGTCCAAAATAAAACACCAGATGACTTTCCACTGGAAGAAAAGGCACTAGAACTACCTGATAGGGAATTCAAATCTCTAATATTCAGAATTATCCAAGAGTTGAAGCAAAAAGCAGACAAAAATGAGGAAAAAATAGACAAATTCATAGAAAATACAGACAAAAAATTGGAAGAATTCAGGAAAATAATGCAGGAACAAAATGCCAAAATAATTTCACAACTAGAAATTATACAAAAACAACAATTAGAAATACAAAAGATAAACAACAAGATTTCAGAAATGGACGGTGTCATAGAAGGGCTGAGAAGCAGATTTGAAACAGTGGAAGACAGGATCAGTGGAATTGAAGACAAACACTTGGATACAACTCTGTTTCCAGAAAACTCAGAAAAAAGAACAAAGAAAAATGAAGAGACCCTGAGAGTTATGTGGGATACAATCAAAAGCAAAAATTTTCGAGTGATTGGAATTCCAGAACAAGGGGAGAAAACAGAAAACACACAGAAGATCACTGAAGAACTAATGAAAGAAAACTTCCCCAATATCATGAAAGATGAAAAATTGGCCATCCAAGAAGCTCAACGAACCCCATATAGTATAGACCACAAAAGAAAATCACCAAGGCCATAATTACACTCACCAAAACCAAAGACAAACAAACAATTCTGAGAGCAGCTCATTAAAAACAAGAAGTCACATACAGAAGAGAACCAATAAGACTAAGTTCAGATTATTCGGCAGAAACCATGCAGGCAAGAAGGCAAAGGGATGACATATATAAAATATCGAAAGAAAAAAATTGCCAACCAAGAATAATGTATCCTGCAAAACTCTCCTTCAAGTATGATAGTGAAATTAGGACATTTCCAGATAAACAGAAATTAAGGGACTATGTAAAAACCAAACCAAACCTACAATAATTATTAAAGGGAGTTCTTCGATCAGAGAACAAACAACTTCAGCTCACAGGCAGAATCTAGGATGTAGGATCCAACCAGCCAGATACCAATCTAGGGAATGAACACTCAAGGACTATACAAAACCAGAAGAAATACAACAGGGAATCAGGGCAGTTAATCAGCAAATGACAACAACATCAAAACAATAAAAGAGGGAATAAACGGCATAGGTATAGAACCTTCTAATGGAGAGGAAGGCAAGGTGATACCAAGTAATAATAGACTGCTTCAAACTTAGAAACAAAGGGGTAAATTTCACTGTAACCAAAAAGAAAGTTAATAAACATACTCATAAAAAAAAGAGGAAAAACATAAAGTCTCAGCAAAAAAAAAACCTACAAAAACAAAAGAAATGAAAAACAAGTCCACAAACAAAAGTAACTCAGCACAAGAGAGTAAGAAGAACAAAGAAAACCTCAGCACCACAAAAAAAAGCACTACAAAAGACAGCAATAAACACACATCTATCAGTAATTACACTGAATGTAACTGGACTAAACGCACCCATAAAGAGATGGAGAGTGACAGAAGGGATAAGAAAACAGGATCCATCAATATCCTCTCTACAAGAGACACACCTTAGAAACAAAGATGTGAATTTATTAAAAGTCAAAGGTTGAAAAAAAATATATCAAGCTAACAACTACCACGAAAAAGCAGGAGTGGCAATTCTAATCTCAGATAAAATAGACTTTAAAACAAAATCCACCATAAAAGACAAAGAAGGATACTATATAATGATTAGCGGATGATCCATCATGAAGACATAACCATAATAAACAT
>NW_004443963.1:12677159-12686360 GCF_000243295.1 Trichechus manatus latirostris
AGAGGGTTAACATGTCGTGGGGTTGTTAACCAATGTCATAAAACAATATGTGTACTACTGTTTAATGAGAAACAATTTGTTCTGTAAACCTTCACCTGAAGTGCAATAAAAATAAATTTTAAAAAAGACCAAAAAAAAATCATTCAGGCAAGAAGGCAATGGGATGAATGTATAAAACCCTGAAAGAAAAGAATTGGCAACCAAGAATCATATATCCAACAAAACTGTCTTTCAAATATGATGGTGAAACTAGGACATTGCCAGATAAACAGAATTTAAGGGATTTTCTGAAAGCCAGACCCAACTGACAAGAAATACTAAAGAGAGTTCTTCAGACAGGGAATCAATGACATCAGACAACAACCTGAGATTAAGACACACGACAGCATCAAGCAGATACCAACCCAGACAAAGAAATCTCAAAAGTAAAATAAAGATGCAAAACTGAAACCTGGGAACCAGAGATGTCAATTCGTAAATGCCAATAACTTCAAAACAAAATGGAGGAATAAATGGTGTAGTTACAGAAATTCCACATGGAGAGGAAGTCAAGGCGATATCAAGAAGTAACAGACTGTTTCAAACTTAGGAAAATAAAGGTAAATTTCATAGTAAACACAAAGAAAATTAATAAAGCTACTCACTAAAATAAAAAAGAAAATCATAAAGACTCAGTAAACACAAAATCAACAACACTGAGGGAAATGAAAAGAACATCCACAAACAGAAAGAACTCAACACTGAAAATTAAATGGAACAAAGAAACTGTTAACTCCACACACACACATACACACACACACACACACATACACACACACACACAAGCACAACAAAATGGCAGCAGTAAGCTCATACCTATGGATAATCACACTGAATATAAATGGTTTAAATGCACCAGTCAAGAGACAGAGAGTAGCAGAATGCATAAAAAAACAGGATCCATAAACATGTTGCCTACAAGAGACACATCGTAGACATAAATAAGTAAAAATCAAAGGATAGAAAAACATATATCAAGCAAACTGTAACCAAAAAAGAGCAGGAGTGGCAATATTAATCTCTGATAAAATAGTCTGTAAAGCATAATCCATCATAAAAGAGAAGGCAGAGCATTATATAATAATTAAAGGATCAATAGACCAAGAGGACATAACAATAATAACAATTTACGTACCCAATGTCACAGCTCCAAAATACATTTTTAAAAAACTCTAACAATTTTGAAAAGAGAAATAGAAAATTCTGCAACAGTACGAGACTTAAACATACCACTTTTGATGGACAGAACAAATATAAATAAACTCAATAAAAGTACAGAAGATCTAAATAACACAATCAACCAACTTGACCTCCTTGACATATATAGAACACTCCATCCCACAGCAGAACAGTACACATTCTTCTCCAACACACATAGATTATTCTCTAGAATAGACCATATTTTAGTCCACAAAGCAAGCCTCAATAAACTCAAAAACATTAAAATAATACAAAGCATCTTCTCTGATCACACTATAAGACTAGAAATCAATAACAGGAAGAACAAGGAAAGAAATCAAATACATGGAAACTGAATAACACCTTGCTTAAAAACCACTGGATAATAGAAGAAATTAAAAATTTCCTAGAATCAAATGAAAATGAAAACACAACATACCAAAACCTTTAGGACACAAAAAAAGCAATGCTCAGAGGTCAATTTATAGCAATAAATGCACACACAAAAAAAGAAGAAAGGGCCAAAATAAATAATATAACCCTATCACTTGAACAAATAGTAACAGAGCAGAAAAAAAGCCCACAGTTACCAGAAGAAAAGAAATTATAAAGATTAGAGCAGAAATAAATAAAACAGAAAAATACAAAGAATCAACAAGACTAGAAGTTGGTTCTTTGAGAGGATCAATAAAATTGACAGACCACTGGCCAAACTGACAAAGGAAAAAAAATTAGAAGATGCAAATAACCAAAATAAGAAATGGAATGGGTGACAATAAAACAGAACCAACTGAGATAAAAAATATCATAAAAGAATATTATGAAAAACTGTACTCCAACAAATTTGAAAGCCTAGAAGAAATGGACTAATTTCTAGAAACACACTACCTACCTAAACTAACATGAACTGAGGTAAAAAAATTTGAACAGACTTGTAACAAAAGAAGAAATTGAAAATGTCATTTAAAAAAAACCAAAAAACTCCCAACAACAGCAACAAAGATCCAGCTCAGACAGCCTCACTGGAGAATTCTACCAAACATTCAGAGAAGAGTTGACACCAATTCTAATCAAACCATTCCAGAACATAGAAAATGGAGAAATACTTTCTACTTCATTCTATGAAGCCAGCATAACCCCAGTACTAAAGCCAGGCAGAGACATCACTAAATAAGAAATCATACGCTGATATCCCACATCAACATAGTTGTAAAAATACTCAACAAAATTCTAGCCAGTAGAATTCTACAGTATATCAAAAATAATAATAAAATAATGCACTGTGATCAAGTGGAATTCATACCAGGGATGGAAGGATGGTTCAACATTAGAAAATGAATAAACAAAATTGACCATGATAAATAAAACAAAGGAAAAGAGTCACACGATCATTTCAATCAATGCAGAAAAGGCATTTGATAAAATCCAACACCCTTTCTGATAAAAACTCTCAGCAAAATAGGAATTGAAGGGAAATTCCTCAACATAATTAAGGGCATGTATACAAAATCAAGAACGTGGAAATTATTGAACTATATCATTAATATCATATGCAAGTAAAATTTTGCAGAAGATAATTCAAAAATGGTTGCAGCAGTACATTGACAGGGAACTGCCAGAAATTCAAGCCACATTCAGAAGAGGAGGTGGAACAAGGGATATCATTGCTGATGTCAGATTGGTCTTGGCTGAAAGCAGAGAATACCAGGAAGATGTTTATCTGTGTTTTATTGACTATGCAAAGGCATTCGACTATGTGGATCATAACAAAATATGGATAACATTGAGAAAATTGGGAATTCCAGAACACTTAATTGTGCTCATGAGGAAAATGTACAGTAGTTCAAACAGAATGAGGGAATTTTGAGTGATTTAAAATCAGGAAAGGTGTGTGTCAGGGTTTATTCTTTCACCATACTGATTCAGACTATATGCTGAGCAAATAATCAGAAAAGCTGGACTATATGAAGAACACTGCATCAGGTTTGAAGGAAGACTCATTAACAACCTGCAACATGCAGATGACACAACCTTGCCTGTGGAAAGCAAAGAGGACTTGAAGCACTTACTGACGAAGATCAGACACTACAGCGTACAGTATGGCTTACAGCCCAACATAAAGAAGACAAAATCCTCACAAATGGACCAATAAGCACCATCATGATAAACGGAGAAAAGACTGAAGTTGTCAAGGATTTCATTTTCCTTGGATCCACACTTGATACCCATAGAAGCAGCAGTCAAGAAATCAAACGTATTGTATTGGGAAAATCTACTGCAAAAGATCTCTTTAAAGTGTAAAAATCAAAGGTGTCACTTTGAGGACTAAGGTGTCCCTGACCGAAGCCATGATAGTTTCAATTGCCTCATATGCATATGAAAACTGGACAATGAATAAGGAAGACCAAAGAAGAATTGATTCCTTTGAATTACGGTGTTGGCGAAGAATATTGAATATACCGTGGACTGCCAGGATAACAAACAAATTTGTCTTGGAACAAGTACAGCAAAAATGCTCCTTAGAAGTGAGGATAGCAAGACTTCATCTCATGTACTTTGAACATGTTATCAAGAAAGACCAGTCCCTGTGGAAGTATATCACGCTTGGCAAAGCAGAAGGTCAGCGAAAGAGAGGAAGACCCTCAGTGAGATGGATTGACACAGTGGCTGCAACAATGGGCTCAAGCATGATGCATGTCTTAGCTATCTAGTGCTGCTATAACAGACATACCAGAAGTGGATGGCTTCAGCAAACAGAAGTTTATTCTCTCACAGTCTAGTAGGCTAGAAGTCCAAATTCAAGGTGTCATCTCCAGGGGAAGGCTTTTCTTCTATCAGCTCTGGAGGAAGGTCCTTGTCATCAATCTTCCTCTGGTCAAGAAGCTTCTCCGCACAGGAACCCGGGTCCAAAGGACACAGTCTGCTTTCTTGGTGATATGAGGTCTCCCGTCTCTCTGCTCACTTCTCTCTTTTATATCTCAAAACAGATTGGCTCAAGACACAATTCAATCTAGTAGATTGAGTCCTGCCTCATTAACATAACTATCAATAACCCCATCTCATCAACATCATAGAGGTAGGACTTATAACATACAGGAAAATCACATCAGATGACAAAATGGTGGACAATCACACAATACTGATAATCATGGCCTAGCCAAATTGATACATATATTTTTGGAGGACACAATTCAATCCATAACAGTGCAGGACCAAGCAGTGTTTCGTTCTGTAGTACATAGGGTTGCTATGAGTTGAAACCGACTCAACAGCACCTAACAACATACAAAACTAAAGCCAATATTACTCTCAATGGAGAAAGACTGAAAGCATTCCCCTTGAGAATGGAAACCAGACAAGCATGTCCTTTGTCGTCATTTTTATTCAATATTGTACTGGAAATCCTAGCTAGAGCAATAAAGCAAGAAAAGCAAATAAAGGGCATCCAAATTGGTGAGGAAAATTAAAACTATCCCTGTTAGCAGAGGACATGATCCTATACATGGAAAATCCCAGAGACTCCACAAGAAAGTTACTGGAACTAATAGAAGGGTTCAGCAAAGTAGCAGGATACAAGATCAACATACAAAAATCAGTTGAATTCCTCTACACTAATAAAGAGAACTCCAAAAAGGAAATCAGGAAAACAGTGCCATTTACAATAGCCACCAAGAGGAAAAAATACTTAGGAATAAATCTAACTAGGGATGTAAAAGACTTATACAAATAAAACTACAAAACACTACTGGAAGAAACAAAAATGGAAAAACATACCATGCTCATGGATAGGAAGACTTAACATTGTGAAAATGTCATTACTACCCAAAACAATCCACAGATATAATGCAATTCTGATCCAGATTCCAACAACATTCTTTAATGAAATGGATAAACTAATCTCCAGTTCTGTATGGAAAAGAAAGAGGCCACAGATAGCTGAAACATCATGGAAGAAGAATAACAAAGTAGGAAACCTCACACTTCCTGATCTCAGAGTCTACTATATAGCCACAGTAGTCATAACAGCCTGGTACTGTACAATGACTGACACATAGACCAATGGAACAGAGTTGAGAATCCAGAAATAAATCTATCCAGCTATGGACAGCTGATCTTTGACAAAAGGTTGAAGTCCATTAAGTCAGGAAGAGATAGTCTCTTTAACAAATGGTGCTGGCAAAACTGGATAACCATTTACAGAAAAATGAAACAGGATCCATACCTCACACAGTACACAAAAACTAACTCAAAACAGATCAAAGACCTAAATGTTAAATCTAGAACTATAAAGTTCATGGAAGAAAACATAGGGACAAAACTAGATGCCCTGATTTATGGCATAAATAGACTATCAAACATAACTAAAAACATACAAACAGCAGAAGATAAACTAGATAATCGAGATCTCCTAAAAATTAGATACTTATCTCATCAAAAGACTTCACCAAAAGAGTACAAAGAGAACCTCCAGACTGGGAAAAAAAAATTGACAACGACATATTTGACAAGGGTCTAATACCTATAAAATATAGTAAATGTCAACAGCTCAACAACAAAAAGACAAACAATCCAATCAAAAAATGAGCAAAGGATATGTCTTAGGCTGGGTTCTCTAGAGAAGCAAAACCAGTAAAGCATATAAATATATATATAGAGAGAGATTTATATCAAGGAAACAGCTCACGTGATTGTAGAGGGTAGAACATCCAAAGTCCATGGATCAGGGTAGAGGCCTCTCCCAACTCATGCAGCTGCAGAAGCTGGCAAGACCAAGATCGGCAGGTTGGAGAGCAGGGCTCCCGCTCACAGGCTGTGAAAGTTGATGAATTCCAAGATCAGCAGGCAAAAACACAAGGTTTCTCCTGATTCACATAGCTGCGGGGGCTGGTGAACCCAAGATCAGCAGGTCAGAGAGCAGGGCTCCACTTAGAAGCTGTGAAGGTCAATGAATCCCAAGTTCAGCAGATAAGCTGACACCTCAAGTCCCAAGAACTGAAAATGAGATGACATGAGGCAGCCACAGGATCCAGAGAGAGCAAAAAGCCAGAAAGTCTGCTTATATTCAGACACAGGCCACACCCCCAATGAAACTCCGTTTCATCTGATTGGCTACTCACAGTATATTTAATCATGAGAGTGATCACATTTAAACACTGAGAATCATGGCCCAGCCAAGTTGACACACAATCTTAACCATTACAGGACACGAGCAGACACTTCACCAAAGAAGACATTTAGGAGGCTAACAAACACATGGAGAGATGCTTGTGATCATTAGCCATTAGAGAGGTGCAAATCAAAACTACAGTGAGATACCATCTCACCATGGCAATAATGGCACTGATTAAAAAAATAGAAAATACCAAATGCTGGCTAGATTGTGGGGAGATTGGAACTCTTACACACTGCTGGTGGGACTGTAAAATGGTACAACCACTATGGAAAACAGTATGGTGCTTGCTTAAAAAGCTAGAAATAGAAATACCATACAATCCAGTAATTCCACTCCTAGGTGTATATCCTAGATGAATAAGAGCAGTGACACGAATAGACATATGCACACCCATGTTCATTGCAGCATTATTCACATAGCAAAAAGATGGAAACTACCTACATGACCATCAACAGATGAATGGATAAACAAATTATGGTACATACACAATGGGATACTATGCAACAATGAAGAATAATGATGAAATCGTGAAACATTTCACAACATGGATGAAACTGGAGGACATTATGCTAAGTGAAATAAGTCAATCACAAAAGGACAAAAGATTTATGACACCACTATTATAAAATGTCAGGAATACATTTACACACAGAACAGAAAGAGACACTTTTGATGGTTATCAGGGATAGGAGGGAGAAGGAGGGAGAATCACTAAATATATAGCATGCCAAAAAAAATATCTGACTCATAGCAACCCTACAGGACAGGACAGAACTGTCCCATAAGGTTTCCAAGGAGTGGCTGGTGGATTCAAACTGTCAACCTTTTGGTTAGCTGCCTAAGCTCAACCACTGCACTGCCAGGGTGTTAATTATGGTGAAGGAAAAGGGAATATACGATATAGGGCAATTATGGTAAATATTATAATATATACAATCCTGCAGTGACAGTAATAACAGTTATTTATGAGTGGATACATAGGTAGATATGTATGCTAAATAGGGGAGATCATGGGGGTTACATCCATGTGCACATATATGTATGGTTGTGGATATTTCTACATACATGTTTTTATATGCTGCATGTATATTCATATATACAATATAATAGAGCACACGGGGGCACATTTATGGAAACTTCTTGTTGTTGTTAGGTGCTGTCAAGTCGGTTCCAACTCATAGTGACCCATGTACAACAGAATGAAACACTGCCTGGTCCTACGCCATCCTCACGATCATTGGTACGCTTGAGCCCATTGTTGCAGCCACTGTGTCAATCCATCTCATTGAAGGTCTTCCTCTTTTTCACTGACCCAGTACTTTACCAAGCATGATGTCCTTCTCCAGGGACTGATCCCTCCTGATAACATGTCCAAAATGTGTGAGACATTCTTCTTCTAAGGAACATTCTGGTTGTACTTCTTCCAAGACAGATTTGTTTGTTCTTTTGGCAATCCATAGTATATTCAATATTCTTCACCAACAGCACAATTCAAAGGAATCAATTGTTCTTCAGTCTTCCTTATTCATCGTTCAACTTTCGCATGCATATGAGGCGATTAAAAACACCAAGACTTGGGTCAGGCGCACCTTAGTCTTCAAAGTGAAACTTCTTGGACATATCCAAACACCTCGTGGGACTGAGCTACTGGGCTTGAAGGTTAAGGACCATAGTCTTGGGTGACATCTAGGTCAATTGGCATAACATAGTTAATTAAGAAAATGCTCTACATCCTAGGCTGGTGAGTAGCATCTGGGATCTTAAAAGCTTGCAAGCAGCCATCTGCGATAGAACTAGTGGTCTCTTCCCATCTGATCAAAGTGGAGTGAAGAAAACCAAAGACTCAAGGAAGCAATTACTCCAAAGGACTGATGGCCCACATGAACCACAGCCTCCTCTAGCCTGAGACCAGAAGAACTAGATGGTGCCTAGCTATCACTACTGACTGCTGTGACCAGGGATATAATCGAAGTTCTCAGTTAGAATAGGTGAAAAATATAGAATAAAATTCAAATTCATAAAGAAGACCAGACTGGTCTGATAGAGACCGGGAATCCCTGAAACTATTGCCCTAAGACACCTTTCAAACCTGGAACTGAAGCCACTCCTGGAGGCCTCCTTTCAGCCAAATAAAACACTGGCCTATAAAATAAACAACAGTACTCATGAGTAATATGCTCCATAGAACAATCAACTAACTATGTTACCAAAAGGGCACCGTTTGCCCAAAAGCAAACATGAGAAGGCAGAGAGGGGCAGGGAAACCAGACGAATGGAAACAGGGAACCCAGGATGGAAATGAGAATGCTGACACATTGCAGGCATTGCAACCAATGTCACGGGACAATTTGTGCATGAATTATTGAATGGGAAACTAATTTGCTGTGTAAACTTTCACCTAAAGCACAATAAAATGTTCAAAAAAAAAAAAGAATTCAAATGAGATGATATACAGAGATAATGCTTAATACCCAAACCAAACCAAACCCATTGTCATCAAGTTGATTCCAACTCACAACAACCTTATAGGACAGAGGAGAACTGCCCCATAGGGTTTCCAAGGCTGTAAATCTTTACAGACACAGACTGCCACAAAGCTGGTAATGGGAAACCCAAGGTGGAGAAGGGAGAGTGTTGACATGTCGTGGGGTTGTTAACCAATGTCATAAAACAATATGTGTACTAACTGTTTTTTGGTTTTTTTAATTTTATTGTTGTAATTAAATGAAGTTTACATTTCAAGTTAGTCTCCCATACAGAATCTTTTTTTTTTTAACATACATTGTTATGAGACCCCAACCGCTCACCCC
>NW_004443963.1:12689883-12719810 GCF_000243295.1 Trichechus manatus latirostris
ATTCTTTTTAATTCTTTTATCTGATTTTTCCTCAAATAAGTTGGCATCAAGATCTTTATCTTCAGTGTCACTAATTCTAACTTCTCCTCCCTCAGTTCTGCTCCTACGACTTTCTATTGAGTTGTCTAATTCTGAAATTTTATTGTTAATCTGGATTTGTGATTGCTGTCTCTCTATGGATTCTTGCAGCCGATTAAATTTGGCATTATGTTCTTGAACAACTTTTTTAAGTTCTGCTACTATTTTGTCTGTATGTTCCCTGACTATTTCTGCATTATGTTGAATTTCCTTTCTAATTTCTAGAAGAGTTCTGTAAAGTAATCTTTTGTATTCTGTCTCTGGTAATTCCAAGAAGTTCTCCTTCTCCAGAGAATTTATTGATTCTTTATTCTGGGAGCTTGCTAAACCCATCATGGACTGCCTCTTTATGTGACTTGATATTGACTGTTGTCTCTGAGCCATCAATAATTTATTATAATTTTAGTTTCTATTTGTTTAGTGAGACCTAGCTTCTTATTTTGTTTTATTTTGATATGCCCAGATAGGCTGCTTATGTGCACTAGTTTGATTTTTGACACCTTTGGATCTCTATCGTCCTGTCACCAGGTAGTTAGTTCTGTAACTAAGTATGTGCACACAGGAGTCCATTAAATTTTCCTATACGGGTTCAGCTCGGGTGTTCAGGCAGTTGGTCACCAAGTGTGTGATGCAGGCTGTCACCTCCAGTCCTACAGAGGCATGGGTGATTGGTGCAGGCACTGGACTCTGGCTGTGGTAGGGTATCACGCGCTGAGCCAGGCAGGGGGCTGACGGCTGCCCGAGAGTCTGAAAGGAAAGTGTGTCCCTATTCTCTAGAGTGAGTAGGTAGGTGAGTTTTGCAGCTAGACAATGAGTACCCCGCTCTGTTGGCTGTAAAGACTCAAAGGCACCACTTTTTCTTGGACCCCTGTAGCAGGTGGCTAGGCACTTTAGGTAATACCACCAGTCCTTAAGCCCCTGCTGCAGATTGATAAAAGTGCCTACTTAAGGGGCAGGGCTGTTTTGAGGGTCACAAATCTGCCAGTTCACAGCTGAAGCAGTTGAAGTTAAACTTCAGATGTTTGCCCTGTTGTGCTGTGGTAGTGAGGACTAACGCTGTTGAGATGGGTCCCCACAAGTCTATACAGGTGTGTAAGGCACTCAGAGTCTGTGGGCCCCCAATACCTGTGCCCAGCAAAGGAGCTATGCCGACCCTGTTTTCCTGGCTTAGGGGAGCCAGCAGCTTATTTGTTCCCCCTCCAAGGCCAGGAAAATGTGTCAGGGCACCTTTGGGATCTACTTCTGGCCCAGCAGACTCCCAGTGCAGAGCGTGGAGGGAGGAGGTAAAAGGGAGAGAGGTTTTTCCCAAATGGGCTTTTTTTTTTTTAATCCCTGTGAAAGGGTGCACGCATGTACTTATCTTAGCCTCTTGGGAGCTGCTTTTCACTGGTTCGTAGTGTCCAAGCAGAATCTCTGCTGCCAGGTCTCTCTCGATGTGGAAAGTCCTTCCTGAGCACACGCATAGCACAGCTGTTTGCCTGCTTCACTGCAGACTGGTGTGGCTGCGGTATTGCAGTTTTACCACCGCAGCTCTGGTGTTCTTCACCTCTTCCAAATTGTCTGCCTCTCCCCTAACACTCAGATGGATTCCTCAACTTTGCCTTGTTCAGGGCTCCTGGATATTCATATAGAATCAAATCACTTGTTTTTCCAGGTCTTTGTTATAAGATGGATATAGGAAGCATCTAACTACTCGCCATGTTGGCCACCTGTACTAATTGTTTAATGAGAAACTATTTGTTCTGTAAACCTCAACTAAAGCCCAATTAAAAAAACAAACAAACAGAAACAGACTGCCACATCTTTCTCCTGCGAAGCAGCTGGTGAGTTTGAACTGCTGACCTTTGGGTTAGCAGCCGAAGCTTTAATCATTGTGCTGCCAGGGCTCTTTGTACTTATTATAGTGCCTGGTATTTAGTTAATGCTTGCTTAATTTATGTCTCCAGCCTAACCCTCCCCTTCGCTCCCCACACACTTCCTTCTTAGCTTGGACGCATAATGGGCATGTTTGACATGTCCAAAACAGAACTAGTGATTTCGCAGTGAAACTTGTTCCCCTGCATAGCTTTCGCAGTCTCAGTGGATGGTAACTCTAAATTTCGAGGGTCTCAGGCTAGAATTCTGGCTCCTCTTTTTCTCTCACATCTCATATCTGATCATCCGGACATTGCACTGATTCTACCTTCAGGGTATATCCAGAATCTGAACACCTCTCACCACCTCCACGGTATCAGGCTGACCTGAGTCATCATCATCTCTCACCTGGACTATACAACAGCTTCACTGGTCTCCCTGCTTCCGCTCTTTTGGAACTTGTGATTGATCTCCAGTTGTAAGTCCGATCACATCACTCCTTTGCTCAAAACCCTCCACCACTCCCCCTTGCACTCAGAATTAAAGCCAAAGTCCTGGCAATGGCCTACAAGCCCTAAGTGCGGTGCCCACCTCCATTTCCTCTTTGATCTCACCTCTTGCTCTCCCCTTGTGTACTACTCTCCAGCCTCAGGGGACACCTTGCTTATCTCAAAACACACCAGGCACCCTACACCTAAGGTCCTTTGCATGGGCTATTGCCTCTGCTTGAAATACTTGTTCCCAGGATACCCACAAGGTTCATTCACTCCTCCTTCATATTTTCTATCATATGCCACTTCCTAAAAAATGTCCCAATGCACCTCATGTGCAGCCACCACCCATCTATCAATGGAGGCTTGCATACTGCTGTGATACTGAACAGGTTTCAGCACAGTTTCCAGACTAAGACAAACTAGGAAGAAAGACCTGGAGATCTTCGGAAATCAGTGAAAATCCTATGGACAACAACAGTCCAATCCTGTTGTGCATAGGGTTGCCATGAGTCAGGGGTGGTTTTGATGACACCTAACAACAACAACAACAACACTACCCACTGCTAACCAAAAGGTTGACTGTTCAAATCCACCAGCTGCTCCTTGGAGACCCTATGGGGCAGTTCTACTCTGTCCTATAAGGTGGCTATGAATTGGAATCAACTCAACAGCAACAGGTTTGGTTTTTTGGTTCTCTCACCCTCAGCATTCCCAATCTCCTTAACCCTTTTTTTTTTTTTTTTTTTTTTTTCATTTTCTTTAGCACTTACCCCACTCTAAAATATTTCATAATTTACTTATGTATTGTGTTTATTATTTACTATGTCTCTTCCTCTGCTAGAATATAAGCTGTAGCAGAGCAGGGATTTTTGTCTATCCTATTCATTGAAAGAGTCCCAAATGTCCAGCACAGTGCCTTGCACAGAGTAGGCATGTCACAAATATTTGTTGAAAAAATGAATGGACTGACAGTAGCTATTAGCATTATCATTTTTTGATCCCCTTAAAACTATGTACCATGTCTTATTCTGGTCTGAATTCCCAACCCTTACATTGGGTCTGGGCACTGCCAAGAAGCTCAACATAGATTTTCTGAATGAATGAAACTAAGAAACTCCCCATTCCTCTAGACAGGGCAATGCTAAGCACTGAGCTTTTATTGGCTTTCCTGAATGGACAGTCCCTTATGTCACATCCAAAAAGCAAAATTGTCTCTGACATGTGATTTAAAACCTGAGACGCCTGGATATAAAGTGTTACTCAAGTAAATGGGATCAAACATCAGGGTATTTCTACACTACCAAATGGATATTCTGGGCTTAATATAGTCTCACATTCCTTCCCGGGCCTCTCAGGCTGTCTCCCTGGGGGAAGGGAGAAGGTGGATTTGACAGAGTTGCCATCCAGAAGTTGATAGCCTTACTTCAGCCAGGTACCCCCAAGTCTGTTGGAGTCTCACTTTAATATCCGATCAGGAAGAGGCCATTGCCTTCCTAATTCTCATTCTTTGTCTCCTCCATCTACCCTAGACCTGGAAGACCCAGCAACCTCTAAGACACTCTCAATCCTAAAGAATGTGGATTCTATCCTATCTCATGTGGCTATCAGAATCCTCAAGACATTGTATTGTATTCAATTGTATACATAGAACAGTGAGAAGAATATTGGGTTCTGTTTGCATCTCCTGTCTGATGGTTACTCACTGTGACCTTGAGCAAGTGATTTTAACCTCTGTGAGACTCTGTTTCCTCATCTGTAAAATGGGCATAATGAAACTTAGTATTCAGTATTTGTGTGGAATCTAAATGTAATAAACATCCTTTCCCTGTTAGACCCTGAGTTCCTCAGGACAGAGACTACCTTTTCATTCTTTTACTCATTCATTCATTTAACATCTATATACATTGTTTTAAAAGACAAATATTAAGGTATGATCTCTGCCTTGGTGGAGCTCATAGCTCTAGGTAATAAACAATTACAATCTAGAGTGATAAGTTCTATAATGAAACTATGAACAAATACTAAGAGAACACAGAGGAAAGAGAATTGTGCTTAAACAGAACAAGGAAGGACTCAAACAGAATACGATGTTTCAACAAAGTTTTGAAATAGCACTTTGCCAAGCAGACAAAGGGGTTGAGGAGAAGGATACACAACACAAAGAGAACAACATGAGCAAAGTCAAGGTGTCATATGCTCTTCACCGCTGAGTGTGACTCTCCAGCCTCCAGCGTTAAAACCCAACACATGGAGGTTCTAAGCAAACGTGTGTTAAATGAACAAATCTTTATGGGCATCAGGTGATTGTCATGGGCTGTTCTTGGCATTCAAACAGTCCAATTTTGATTCACACTCAACTCTCAGTAGTAGGGGGAATTTGCACTCAACTTCTCTATCCCTGTTTTCTTGTATTTGTTAAATAACTGGTAGAACTTGGGAAGAGAGCACGTGGATACTGAGAGAGTCTAAGCATTCACATGAGGAATGGCCCTTCTGTTTTCTCTAATTAGCTGTGCTGCGAAGACATTGTTATAGTTTTAATCCACACACCTGGCCTGAAAACCTTTCCAGTTTGATTCTACCATTATTTATAACTCTAATCTGGTGGAGTAAAGCTTAATACTCAAAGACAAATGCTAAAGAGAAGTATGAACTAGGATCCAAGGGAAAGACATGCAAAACGGCATCCTCTGAGCACTTAAACATGCAAAGACCTCCAAAATAAATGCTCACACTCCCATTTTATAGATGAGAAGGTCCTTAGGTGGAACAAATGGTTTGTGATTGGCTACTAACCTGAAGGTTGGTGGTTTGAACCTACACAGTGGTACCACAAAAGAAAGGCCCTGTGATCTGCTTCCTTAAAAATTACAGCCTAGAAAACCCTGTGAAGCATCTCTACTCTAACACATGAGGTAGCCATGAGTTGGAATTAACTTGACCGCAACAGGTTTGTTTCTGGTTTTTGTTTTGTTTCGCCTTGTTTTGGCTCAAAATAGCCTGGAATATGGTCAAGAAGTTGGTACTTAGATCTCAAAACAATGTTAGAAGAAGAAAGTTGAAAGAACAGAGAACATTTAGCCAAGTAAGTGGTAAAGTTAGGATTCTAAATTGACTCTGTGAAAGAACAGACCTATTGTCATATCCTCTTAAGATATATGTGCCAGACAGACACATACTGAAAGCACCTGTCTTACTCTGTTCCACTAGTGAGTACCAGGCGTCTCTCAGATTTCCTAATAATGGTGAAATCACTGGATCTTTCCCTCTGTCTACCTCTTGTGTCACCTTTAACATTCTTCACTCTTGGTCACTGGACTACTGAGTCTTCTTGACTTCCAAGGAGTTCTAGGGAAGGTTACCAGTCTGTAGAATGTCTGAGCACATCAGGATTGTAGATACTGCTCTCTACTGGGAAGCCAGAGAATGGCCTGGCCAGGGATGAGGTTTCCCTGGAGCCAGGTATCAAAAGAAAGCACCAGGGAATCCCTAAGCAGAAAGAGAAAGGATAGCCAAAAGCAAAGCTGAAAACTTCCTGAAGGCATAGTCTTGGAAAACAGAACTTCCTGGCTGTGTGTGTGAATGCATGCTTGCACGTCGGTGTGTGTGAGTGTGTGCGTGTGTAAGAATGCACACAGTCATATGCAGTAGGAAGAAACAGGGTATAAAGGTGAACCTGAAGAAGGTATAGGTGAGGTAAACGTTTCCAAGGGAAATTTCACCTCAAAGTGTTCTTTCATCTGCAGATATTTTTAATACTCTTCTATACCTTGTCAATTCATTCTAGTAAGACCCTCTAAAGTGTCTTTAATTTTTATTAACTGAGCTGTTTACTTCACTAAATACCAGGAAATTATTCAAACCTGTGTTAGAGTTTTAAAGGCTTCATACTGAATATAACATAGGCTTTTTTTTTGTTTGTTTTTTAGCCAATCACTATAGACAATAATAATCTTAGTAACTTAGTTCTCAGGGTCAAGTAAGTCTTCTTGTCTAATATTAGATACACCATTTTTTCATGCATATGAACTAAATACTAGATCAGAGATTAATGATGTAGCTCGTGTCCTTTCAGTCTTGGGGTTAGTGGACGAGAAAGTGAAGCTTTTTATTCTTTAGAGGCTCTCTGTCAAGCCTTTCTGTAATTCTCCATCATCTTCTTGGAGGAAAATATAGGATGATAGAATCACCAGGGACAATATTGACTAAACAGTGTGAGGGACTAAATATCTAAATGTCTTCATATGAAATCTAACAGGGATATTTGTTAGGTCTTGCACTTGTCTCCAAGAAACCAGCTGTACTTACACAGGACAATGAGGATAATACAACAGAGCATCCCACAGAAGGCTCAGAGTAAATCAACCATGCTAAGCATCTAGCAAAACCATGTCTACTCACTCCAACCATCCATGAATACAGAGAAAGCTGGATTAATGCTTGTTGAATTTAATATAAAGATGAATGAATACAAGCATGAAAATGAGACTAGTTGTTCCATTATTCCCTGTGATGATCAAAGCACGCGTTCAAAGTTGGGATTTGTTCTCAGTCACTTTCTTTTGAGGACTATAGACACCCTGGAATATGGTCAGAAAGTTGATCCTTGAATCTCAAAACAGTGTTATAAGAAGAAAGTTGAAAGAATGGAGAACATTTAGCCCAAGAGAACACTCATGGGGCATGGTCACTGTCTTCATAAAATGGAAGGCTCTTGCTGTAGTAAAGGGAATCATGATTGCTTTATATGGCCTTAAGGAGAAATGGAACCATCCATATGAATTACTAAGATACATTTTAACTTAGAATTTAATTTTAAAATTTTTTTTCTAATAGTAGGGTTTTTGAAGATAGACTGGGTTGACTCAATACAAAGTAAGCCATCTACTACTAGTGGTCTTCAAGAGATGCTCTATCAGGTAGTAGGTTCAAAAATTAGTCTGGATCATGTTTGAAGGCAAAGAATCGTGGATTCTATGAAAGGGGAAAAAATCATTATATTTAGTTGGAGTAAGGGTTAGTTTTCCACAAAAAAGAGACTCATAATTCCAGTCACTTACAGAGCAAAGAAATGTATTACTCTTTCATGTAATAGCATAGGGCAGATAGGCAACCTCTGCTCCAAAATATCATCATGAGAGTCAGGCTAAGGTGAGAATGGCAGGTGGCTCTGCTCTCAACATGAGACTTTCAAGGTGGCCCCATTCATCACCATATCCAGCCAGGGGTGAGGAAACTGGTGAAGTTCAGGGCTAATCAGTTGCTGTTGAGTCGATTCCAATTCATGGTGATCTCTTGTGTATCAGAGGAGAACACTGCTCTGTAGAATATTTAATTGCTGATTTTTCGGAAGTAGATCACCAAGCCTTTCTTCTGAGATGACTCTGGGTGAATTTGAACCTCCAACTTTTTGGTTAGCAGCCAAGTGCATTAACCATTTGCACCACCCAGGGACTCTAAAGTCTAGATACTTCTTATTAACCAAGGGAGACAGAAGTAGCACACATTACTTTCATAAAGATCAGTATCATAGGCATTAGCTGAAATGGACAGATATTGGCCATTTTGAATAGGACAATCATATTGTCTGCTATGACAGGAATGACAAACTGAAGAGGACTAGTGTTGCATTCATCATCAAAAAGAACATTTCAAGATCTTTCCTGAAGTAAATGCTGTCAGTGACAGCATACTATCCATATGCATACACAGAACACCAGTTAATACAATTATTATTCAAATTTATGCACCAACCACTAACGTCAAAGATGAAGAAATTTAAGATTTTTACCAACTTCTGCAGTATGAAATTGATCAAACATACAATCAAGATGCATTGATAATTACTGGTGATTGGAATGCAAAAGTTGGAAACAAAGCACAAGGATCAGTAGTTGGAAATATGGCCTCGGTGATAGAAATAGTACCAGAGATTGCATGATACAATTTTGCAAGTCCAACAACTTCTGCTTTGCAAATACCTTTTTCAACAACATAAAACATGCACATGGACCTCTCCAGATGGAATACACGGGAGTCAAATTGACTACTGCTGTGGAAAGAGACAACGGAGAAGATCAATATCATCAGTCAGAATAAGGCTAGGGGCTGACTGTGGAACACCATCAATTGATCATACGCAAGTTCAAGTTGAAGCTGAAGAAAATTAGAACAAGTCCATGAGAACCAAAGTACAACCTTGAGTATATCCCACCTGAATTTAGAGACCATCTCAAGAATAGATTTGTTACATTGAACACTAACGACTGAAGACCAGACGAGTTGTGGAATGACATCAAGGACATTATACATGAAAAAAGCAAAAGTTCATTAAAAAGACAAGAAAGAAAGAAAAGACCAAAATGGATATTAGAAGAGATTCTGAAACTTACTGTTTGTGATGGTTAAGATGGTGTGTCAGCTTGGCTGGGCCATGATTCTCAGTGTTTTGTCAGTTGTATAATATTATAATCATTTCCTTGTTGAGATTTGATACGTGATCACCCCCATAATGAGATCTGCTTTGAGTATCCAATCAGTTGAAAGGAGTTTCCTTGGGCGAGTGGCCTGCATGTTGTTCAGGCAGGGCTCGGTGGGCTTTTGCTGGTTCTGGATCCTGCAGCCGGTTTCTGTTCATATGACTTGTGGTTCTTGGGACTTGAGCTAGAAGCTTACCTGTGGTCTTCCCTGTCAATCTTGGGATTTATCAATCTTCACAGCCTGTGAGCAACAGCCCTGCCCTCAGACCTGCTCATCTGGGGTTCGCCAGCCCCTTTGGCTACGTGAGTCAGTAGAAGCCTCTTTCCTGACCCATGGACTTTGGACGTTACAGCCTCTACAACCATGTGAGCCATTTCTTTGATATAAGTATCTCTCTATATATATATATTTATACATTTGATTGGTTTTCCTTCTCTAGAGTACCCAGCCAAAGACACTCTTGAACGTAGAGTAGCTAAAGCAAAAGAAGAAATGATGAAGTAAAAGAACTGAACAGAAGATTTCAAAGGGTGGCTCCAGAAGACACAGTGAAGTATTATAATGAAATGTGCAAAGACGTGGAGATAGAAAACCAAAAGAGAAGAACACCCTCAGCCTTTCTCAAGCTGAAAAAACAGAAGAAAAAATTCAAGCCTTGAGTTGCAATATTGAAGTATTCTATGGCATAATATTGAACGGCACAAGAAGCATCAAAAGAAGATGGAAGGAATACACAGAGTCACTGTATCAAAAAGAGTTGGTCAACATTCAACCATTTCAGGAGGTAGCATATGGTCATGAATCAATGGTACTTAAGGAAGAAATCCAAGCTGCACTGAAGGGAATAGCAAAAAACAAGGCTCTAGGAACTGAGGGACTGTCAATTGAGATACTTCAACAAATAGATGCAGCATTGAAGGTGCTCACTCAACTAGGTCAAGAAATTTGGAAGACAGCTTCCCGGGACAAGTGACTGAATGAGATCCATATTTGTGCCCATTCCAAAGAAAGGTGATCCAACAGAATGTGGAAATTATCAAACAGTATCATTAATATCACACACAAGTAAAATTTTGCTGAAGATTCAAAAGTGATTGCAGCAGTACACTGACAGGGAACTTTCAGAAGTTCAAGCCTGATTCCAAAGAGGATGTGGAACAAGGGATGTCATTCTTGATGTCAGATGGATCCTGGCTGAAAGCATAGACTACTAGAAAGATGTTTACCTGTGTTTTGTTGACTATGTAAAGGCATTCGACAGTGTGGATCACAACAAATTATTGATAACGTTTCAAATAATGGGAATTCCAGAACACTTAATCGTACTCATGAGGAACCTGTAGATAGATCAAGAGGCAATCATTCAATCAGAACAAAGGAATACTGCGTGGTTTACATTCAGGAAAGGTGTGCATCAGGGTTGAATCCTTTCATCATACTTATTCAATCTATGCTAAGCAAATAATATGAGAAGTTGGACTATAGAAGAAGAATGCTGCATCAGGACTGGAGGAAAACTCATTGACAACCTGTGATATGCAGGTGACACAAACTTGCTTGCTGAAAATGAAGACTTGAAGCACTTACTGATGAAAATCAAAGACTACAGCCTTCAGTATGGATTGCACCTCAACATGAAGAAAACAAAAATCCTCACAACTGGGTCAATAAGCAACATCATGATAAATGGAGAAAAGATTGAAATTGTCAAGGATTTCATTTTACCTGGATCCACAATCAACGGCCATGGAAGCAGCAGTCAGGAAATCAAAAGATGCATTGCCTTGGGCAAACATGCTGCAAAAGGCCTCTTTAAAGTGTTGAAAAGCAAGGATGTCACTTTGAGGACTAAGGTGCACCTGACCCAAGCCATGGAATTTTCAGTCATCTCATATGCATGCAAAAGCTGGACAATGAATAAGTAAAAAAGAAGAATTGATGCCTTTGAATTAGTGTTGGTGAAGAATATTAAATATGCCGTAGACTGCCACAAGATGAAACAAATCTGTCTTGGAAAACGTACAGCCAGAATGCTAGAAGCAAAGATAGGGAGACTTCGTCTCATGTTCATTGGATATGTTGTAATGAGAGACCAGCCCCTAGAGAAGGACATCATGCTTAGTAAAGTAGTGGGTCAATGAAAAAGAAGACCTTCAATGAGATGGATTGACACAGTGGCTACAACATGGGCTCAAGCATAACAAAGTTTGTGAGGATGGTGCAGGACTGGGCAGTGCTTCATTCTGTTGTACATAGGGTGGCTATGAGTCAGAACCACCTGGACAGCACCTAACAACAACAACAGGTTTTATTATTTCTTGCTATTTAAATATCCACCATCTATCTGTTTGTCATACAGTAGTGGCTTGCATGTTGTTATGATGCTGGAAGCTATGTCACTGGTATTTCAAATACCAGTAGGGTCACCCATGATGGAGAGATTTCAGCAGAGCTTCCAGATTAAGACAAACTAGGAAAAAAGGTCTGGCAATCTGAAAATTAGATAATGAAAACTCCACGGACCACAGCAGAATGTTGTCTAAGATAGGGCTGGCAGGGCTCCTGACCCAAGCCATGGTGTTTTCAATAGCCTTGCATGTATGCAAAAGCTAGACAATGAATAATAAGACCAAAGAAAAATTGATGCCTTTGAATTATGGTGTTGGCAAAGAATATTGAATACACCATGGACTGCCACAAGATAAAACAAATCTGTCTTAGAAGAAGTACAGCCAGAATACTCCTCAGAAACAAGAATGGGGAGACTTCGTCTCACGTACTTTGGTCATATTATCAGGAGGGGCCAGGCCCTGGAGAAGGACATCATGCTCGGTAAAGTAGAGGGTCAGTGAAAAAGAGGAAGGTCCTGGATGAGATGGACTGACACAGTGGCTGCAATAATGGGCTCAAACATAACAGCAGTTGTGAGGACCGGGCGGTCTTTCATTCTGTTATACATAGGGTCGCTATGAGTTGGAACAACAACATAGTGCTGGAAGTTGAGCCCTCTGGGTTGTAAAGCAACAATGCACTCAAGGAGGCCAGCAATCATAAGGATGAGCTGGGACTGAGCAGCATTCCGTTCTGTTGTAAGTGTGGTCATCATTAGTTGAAACCAACTGGGTGGCAACTAACAGCAACAACAACAATATATAAAAATAGGAAGAGAGAAGTCATTTTTTTAGGTATCCCTCTAATAGAGATGTTCCATCTCTTTGTTTGACCTACATGAACAAAATGTGAAGTGTTCATCATGGTATGTGATGAAAAGGGATTATTTTGCCTTTCACAAGTGGACCCACCTATACCTTCTGGTCCCCACTTACTTATCAATTCAAAGAGGCATGATTGCTTTGTAATGTCTTTTTCATCCACCTCCCTGACTGCTTTGGAAGAGGAAAGGAGACTAGAAAAACAGCAAGGTGCCATCGCTGGCTGTTCTATAATGTAATTAGAAATGAAGCAAATAAACCCACCCCACTTGCTGGATGGGCTCCAATCAGCCTTTGGAAGAAGGATAAAAACATCATCACAAGAACAAACACCGACCCACAAGTAAATAAATATAAGCGTCACCCCTGCCTCACTGCCAGCTAGCATTAGCATATGGGTAATCAGGGATTTCCAGTGGAAACACACTTTGCCGTCTCATTCAGATTTTTTATGATGAATTGCGCACGACTCCCGAGTCTGCCTTACAGGAGACCTGGAAAGGCCTTTGTTGATTAATGGGGCTGGTGATCGCCTCAGAGAGGTTAAAGTTGCTTGAAAATTCAACCCATTAATTAGCGAGAGCCCTGGCTGCCTGGGTTAGCCTAGGCCCTGTGGGGAGTTGTAGAGTTGGCCACATAGGAAGATTCGAGCAGGGAAGATGTGGGACCTTAGGCAGGTAGAGGGCTAAAAGTGGAAACTGATGGTAAGGGAGATAAGACCTAATTGTTTTGAGTGCCTCCCTATGCTAAGCACTTTAAATGGAATTGCATTTAACCTTCATCACAACCCCACAAGGAAAGTGTTTCAATTCCTATTTTATGTATAAGGCCACTGAGGCCCAGAAAGGTGAAGTGACTTGCCCAAGTTACACAGCTGTTTTCGTCCTAATCCTAGAGTCTGTTTTCAATCACATTTCAAAATACTGATGTAAAATTGGGCCATGTCTTGAAGAAGCTCAGGACCCGATTGGTGAAGTAAGTCACCTGAGATGCCAAGATGACCCCAGATATCACGTTAATAACGTGTAGTGCAGATCATAGGAGCCACACGGACTCTGAGAGGGGACTCTGCAAAGTCATACAGCTACTAAGGCAAAAGCAGGACTAGAACCAAAATTTATGAGATTCCAAAGCCCATGGTGGACAGTTTATTAGAGAGGTGGGATTTCGACTAACCTGAGGGGATGTGTGCTGTTTGGAATGGAGGAGAGAGGAGAAGCATGAGAGAGATGAGAGGCAGATGGGTGGGGATTCAAACAATCACTGGATGAGGTGAGTTTTCTTAACATATGAATGCCCCTCCCTTATTTTGGCCACTGCCTTAGTCTCCTGGGGTTTCCATAACAAAATACCATGAAGTGGGTGGTTTAAAAGAACAAATTTATTTTCTCAGTTCTGGAGGCTAGAAGTCCAAATCAGAGTTTCACCATGTTGATTCCTTCTGGGTGCTTTGAGAGAGGAACTGTTCCATGCCCCTCTCCTAGTTTCTGGTGGGTGCCAGAAATCCTTGATGTTCCTTTGCTGTTTATAGATGCATCTGGTTCCATTGTCATATGACTTCCCTCTGTGTGTGTGACTCTGTTTCCATGTCTGCCCTTCTCTTCTATAAGACCACTCAGAAGGGTTTAGGATTAGGACCTACCCTACTTCTATATAACTTCATTAATTTAACTGCTAACATCTGCAAAGAAAAAGCCCATTTCCCCAAACAAGGTCACATTTATAGTTATAGGGGTTAAGAAGTCAGAATATCTTCTGGGAGGACACACAATTCAATCCATAACAGCTACCAACCTTCTTCATTCCATTATCTTAATCCCCCTACCTCCTGCATTTCTCCTGCACTTCTCCTGCACTTTTTGGTCTTCTTACTTTCCCCCACATTAGGGCTTCCTCCTAGGATGCCACCCAATTAAATCCTACCCATCCTTCAAGGTCAGCTCAAAATCTACTATCTCCTTGACACCTTTTGTATCATTTCTCCATTCATTTAACAAATATTAATTTAGTACCTCCTATGCCCCAGGTAGCCCTGGTGGTGCAGTGGTTAAGAGCTCAGGCTGTTAACCAGAAAGTTAGCAGTTCAAATCCACTAGCTGCTCCTTGGAAACTCTGTGGGGCAGTTCTACTCTGTCCTGTAAGCTTACTGTGAGTCAGAATTGACAAGACGGCAATGGATTTGGTTTGGTTATGTGCCAGGTGGAGCCCTGGTGGTGCAGTGCTTAAGAACTCAGCTGCTAATCTAAAGGTCAGCAGTTCGAATCCACCAGTTGCTCCTTGGAAATCCTTTGGGACAGTTCTACTTTGTCCTGTAGGGTCACTATGAGTCAGAATCAACTTGATGGGAAAGGGTTTGGTTTGGTTGGACGTACCAGGTAATTTTCAAGGTGCTGGGAATTCAGCAGTGGACAAATATGATGGCTTACATTCTGGATGGAAGAGATAAAAAACAAACAAATATATAAGTAAACACGTATAATACATTAAATGGTGAAAATGAGTATAAAGATGAATAATCAAGACATGGTGATAGAGAGTGATAGGGTAGAGGGAAAGGTTGAATTACTGTAGACAGGATGGTTGAGGAAGACTTCTTTAATGAAGTGGCTGACAGTTTAGTGAAGACCTGAAAGAAATGAGTGAGAAAGTTACAAAGACACGAAGGAAGAGGATCCTACCAGATCCTGAAAAGATTCCTGTTTAGGAAACAATAAAGAGGCAGTACACTTGAAACAGAGTGAGTGGGAGAAATAGTGGTAGGAGATGATGGCTGAGAAGAAGCAGGGGCCAGATCACGTAGAGCCTTGCTGCCTTTGACCAGAATTGACCCCTCTCTACTTTCCACCTTCTCCTTCCTAGGTCATTTACGTTTACCTCTTCTACTCTGCTTCAAGTTGCACCCGGGTCAACTGTGTACCTATCAGTCCTTCACTAGACTGTAACCCATTTAAGGCTCAGGACTCAGTCTCTTCATCATGGTAGCCCTAGTCCCTTGCACAGAATGACCCTCATAGTCTGAATGTCAGCTATCAAGCCATAGGTTAGGAGGACTCAGCTGCAAGGTATGTGAGTAACTCAGCAGCACACATAGTGGGGAAGAGAAGGAAGATGGGCCTAGGTAGGAGTGGGGCATATAGCATCAGCCATCATGGCATCCTGTGGTCTAATACACCAAATAGGAAAAAACTCAACAACCTAGTCTAGTGGGGTCTGATCCAGTGCGTGTGTTATATTCAGAGCCAGCTGGTATGTGGTGTCTGTGTTCTGTATCTTAGTTATCAGCAAGGGGACCAGGGACAGGACCAAGACTCAAGGGAGAAGGCGCTAAGAGGTAAATAATGGTATCGGGAGACTGAGATTCAGGGTAGGGCTCCAACTCTAGCCAGGAAGTGGTGTGTTGAATAGGAAACTGAGGCAGGAAGCCTGTTCACAGGACTGAGCCAACAAAACCAGGTTAGAAGAAGGCTGTAGCTTGATGCACCCTCAGATTCCCAGGTACACCCTCTCCTGGACTTGTAGCTGATGCAAGGGCAGAAACACCCAGTCCTTTCTGATAGAATCAGGGCCTGGGACTGGCCTCTATGCCAGAAGACAGAAACTAACGGCACATTCATTTCTGGACTGTTCAGATACACAGGGACTACCCTCCAGCCTCAGGTATACAGAATTGCACAAATAAAGTTAACTCACAGCTCTGCCATCAGCATGCATTGCAGACACACTATGCTTTCTCTGTGAGTTCACTAGGGATCCCTCACATGACAATCTGGGAAGCAGTGGGGGAGTGCACTTCATATCCAATAGGTCTCTCACTAGAGCCAATTCTAAGCCTAAAAAGCAATTTGTAGTTGCAAATGCATAACAACTCCTGGGCCCACCCTTGCTTCTTACCCTCCCTCTAGTGATAAATCAACGAGCTTTGAATTAGCTCCCTTGGCCTTCCTGTTCTCCTCCCAGCTTGCTGTCCCATCTCTCGTGAAGCTGCCAGAGTCATTGAGTGGAAAAATGGGCACTTCCAGCTCACAGTCAACCTCTTCTCTGCCACTCCTAGCACCGAATACTCAGGAACTATATGGAGTAGCCTGTGCCTTGAACACCAGGCACTAGACAGGCAGAGCTCAGAAATACAGAAGATCTCTTAGGATCTCCTAGTCTTATAGTCTCATTTTATAGATGAAAACACTGAGACGCAGAGAGGCAGGGAGATCTTTTTGTGGCATTTATCTTGATCTGGACCTTTTAAGAAATTACCTACATTTCTGGGTAGCTCTTGGTTTCCAGAATTTTTTTAATCTCTATTTTTATTCTTTCATTTTTGGTGACTTTATGTTAATGGATAATATTCTAGAGCACTGCTATAGAGATAGTCCCCCACAGTTCTAAATGAGCAAGATCTTGGAAAAAGGGAAAGAAAATGGATGTTCCCATTAGTGCTCCCCCATTTCTGCATCTCAACAGACACTGAGGTCCCTATTTGAGCATCTCATTAAACGGAAGAAAACTTATAGTATAGTCAGTTAGATAGGGTGATCTCGGAAACCACACGAAGAAGATGGAATTTGAGCTGGATCATGAACAACAAGAATGAGAGAGCAGTGGGGAGATCTGGGAGAAGAAAGCACCAGGCAGATGGAACCTCAAACAGAAAAGTCCCAAGGTGTGTAAAAACATTATACTCAAGAACAAAAAGAAGGTCACCCAGTCTGTTTCCCCACTGATACACTACCAGTCGCTCTATTATCATTCTGTTTTATTATATTGGTAATTACTGATCATTGTCTGAAAGTGTCTTGTTTATGTGATTACTTGATTAATCTCTGTCTCCAACTCCTTAAGATGTAAGCTCCATAAAACAGGAAACTAGTCTATCTTGCTCATTACTGTATCCTCGTTGCCCAGTAGATGTCCTCAAAGTAGTAGGCAATAAATAAATACTCGCTGAATGACTGAATAAATGAAGGAATGCCAAATGTGCTATAAGATGAGGTTAGAGAAGGAGGTAGAGACCAGAACATGTGGGATATTATTAACCACACTAGGAAGTTAAACTTCCTCCTAAGTGTGATGAGAAATTGCTGGAGGAGTAAATGGAGTCACTTGACAATATTTGCATTTTGAGAAGATTACTCTACTGTGTGGAGAATGTCTTGTAGGGAGGAAAGAATAGGAGTAGGTGGAACTTTCAGGTGTCTAGTGCAATGAATAGTCCAGGTGGGAGAAGATAGTGGCTTGCACTAAGGTTGCAGCTGAGGAAATGAAAAAATGTGAATAGATTCAAGATGAATTTTGGAGACAAAGCTTCAGAGACTTACACTTGAATTAAATTTAAGGGATGAGAGAAAGAGTGTAATCAAATAAATGAGCCCTAAATCCATATCTCCAAGACAAACCTTATATATTCAGCATCCTATTTGACGTTTCTATCTGAATGTCTTATGATATTTATAAAAGTAAAATCTTTATCTCTTATCTACTCAAATAAATATTTCTACTCCTTGTCTGTATTTAAAACTTCAGGGAAGGACTCTGAGTGATCCGTTTAGATCATATACTCATCTGGATCCATTTAGATCATATACCCCTACATGTCTGTCAGTTTATAGTACTGTGGGGGCTTGCGTGTCGCTGTGGTGATGGAAGCTATGCCACCAGTATTCAAATACCAGCAGGGTCACGCATGGCAGATAGGTTTCAGGTGAGCTTCCAGAGTAAGACATACTAGGAAGAGGAACCGGTGGTCTACTTCTGAAAAGAATTAGCCAGTGAAAACCTTATTAATAGCAGTGGAACACTGTCTGATATAGTGCCTGAAGATGAGCCCCTCAGGTTGGAAGGCACTCAAAAGATGACTGGGGAGGACCTTCCTCTTCAAAGTAGAGTCGACCTTAATGATGTGGATGGAGTCAAGCCTTCAGGACGTTCATTGCTGATGTGGCATGACTCAAAATGAGAAGAAACAGCTGCAAACATCCATTAATAACTGGAAGGCAGAATGTATGAAGTATGAATCTAGAAAAATTGGAAATCGTCAAAAATGAAATGGAAAGCAGAAACATCGATATCCTAGGCATCAGTGAGCTGAAATGGACTGGTACTGGCCATTTTGAATTGGACAATCACATGGTCTACTACGCTGGGAATGACAACTTGAAGAGGAATGGGGTCACATTCATCGTCAAAAAGAACATTTCCAGATCTATCCTGAAGTACAAATCTGTCAGTGATAAGATAATATCCATACACCTACAAGGAAGACCAGTTAATACAACTATTCAAATTTACACACCAACCACTAAGGCCAAAGATGAAGAAAATAAAGAATTTTACCAACTTCTGCAGTCTGAAATTGATTAAACATGCAATCAGGATGTATTGATAATTACTAGTGATTGGAATGTGAAAGTTCGAAAAAAGAAGAAGGATCAGTAGTTGGAAAATATGGCCTTGGTGATAGAAACAATGCCAGAGATCGCATGATAGAATTTTGCAAGGCCAACTACTTCTTCATTGCAAATACCTTTTTTCACCAACGTAAACAACGACTTTACACATGGACCTGGCCTGATGGAATACACAGGAATCAAATTGGTTACATCTGTGGAAAGAGACGATGGAAAAGTTCAATATCATCAGTCAGAACAAGGCCATGGCCAACTGTGGAACAGACCATCAATTACTCCTATGCAAGTTCAAGTTGAAACTGAAGAAAATTGTAACAAGTCCATGAGAGTCAAAGTACAAATTTGAGTATACCCTATCTGAATTTAGAGACCATCTCAAGAATAGATTTGACTTGTTGAACACTAATGACTGAAGACCAGATGAGTTGTGAAATGACATCAAGGACATCATACATGAAGAAAGCAAGAGGTCATTAAAAAGACAGGAAAGAAAGAAAAGACCAAAATGGATGTCAGAAGAAACTCTCAAACTTGCTCTTAAAGGTCAAGTTGCTACAGCAGAAGAAAGAAATGATGAAGTAAAAGAGTTGAACAAAAGTTTTCAAAAGGTAGCTCAAGAAGACAAAGTCAAGTATTATAATAACATGTGCAAAGACCTGAAGATGGAAAACCATAAAGGAAGAACACACTCGGCATTCCTCAAGCTGAAAGAACTGAAGGAAAAATTCAAGCCTTGAGTTCCAATAGTGAAGTATTCTATGGGGAAAATACTAAACAATGCAGGAAGCATCAAAAGAAGATGGAAGGAATACGGAGTCATTATACCGAAAAGAATTGGTTGACATTCAACCATTTCAGGAGGTAGCGTAAGAGCAGGAACCAAAGTTACTGAAGGAGGAAGCCCAAGCTGCACTGAAGACATTGGCGAAAAACAAGGCTCCAGGAATTGGCAGAATACCAATTGAGATGTTTCAACAAATGGATGCAGCGCTAGAAGTGCTCACTTGTCTATGCCAAAAAATTTGGAAGACAGCTAGCTGGCCAACCGACTGGAAGGGATCCATATTTATGCCTATTTCCAAAAAGGTGATGATGAAGAAGCTGGATGATGAATAAGGAAGACTGAAGAAGAACTGACAAGTTTGAACTGCGGTGTTGGTGAAGAATATTGGATATACCATCGTCTGCCAAAAGAACAAACAGAATCTGTCTTGGAAGAACTACAACCAGAACGCTCTTTAGAAGCAAAGATGGCAACACTATGTCTCACATACTTTGGACATGTTATCAGGAGGGATCAGTCCCTGGAAAGGACATCATGCTTGGTAAAGTAGAGGGTCAGCAAAAAAGAGGAAGACCTCCAACAAGATGGATCCACACAGTGGCTTCAACAACAGGCTTAAGCATAACAATGATTGTGAGGATGGCGCAGGACCAGACAGTGTTTAGTTGTGTTGTACTTGGGGTCGCTATGAGTCAGAACCTGCTTGACTACACCTAACAACAACAATATTTCATCTTTGGACCAAATATTTGGGGAGCATTGGTCAGGCTTGGGTCATGTGGGTGGAAAAAAGCTGTGATTGGCTAGACCCTCCCACAGAACCAGTGGAATTGGGAGAGGCAGCTCCCCCAAAGAATAGGCTCGTGAAGGATATCAGAAAAGGAAAGAAATGAGTGCTTGGCAGACAAAAACAGCAGATGCCAACAACTAATGACACATCATTGCCCTCAAGATAAAACACAAACCTTTTAGCATGACATACAATGTCAAGGACCTTTACCGTACTGCCCTGTTTACGTCTCCAACTACATCTCTTACAATTCTAACTAACTGTGTTTTGTGGTACTAAATAACCTGCAGTTCTTAGACTATGTTCCGCTTTTTATTTTCTCTCTCTACCTCTACTGGAAGTACCCCCATCTATTTCTTTGCCCAAACCCTATTGCACTGCGCCCACTTGTGATGTTTTAAGAGAAAGACTTTCTTGATGCTTTCTTGATACTTAACGTGTCCATCTTTCATTTCCCATAGCCTTGGAAGTGTCTGTTTAAACTGTGTGACCTCCACTGGGCTGTGAACTCCCTAAGAACCCAGCTGTAACTTTCATCTCTATTTCCATCCATATTGTAAGTGCCTCTGTAAGTGTTTGTGCATTAGTGAATAAGGAGGGAGGAAGGAAGAGAAGAAGGGAGGGAAGAGTCTCAGCAATTAATGAGAGAGCATTTCTTAATATGACAAAAGAATAAGGCCCCGTAGAAGATCAATAGGTTAACTTCTGTTCTCATATGAAAGTGAGGTGGACAAAGTTTGTTACCAGGATAGGAGGCAGACAAAAGGAAGGACACCATTCACATCCTGAGGCAGATATGTGAAAGTATCTAGTTAACACATTTCTTCTGGAAACCTCAGGAGTAGAGTAATGTGGAGTAATAGTTACTGTCATACACAGCTGGTGGGAATGCACATTGGGACAACCATCTTGGGGAGCAATTGACAATACCTCACAAAGTTGAAGATGTACGCACCCTATGACCCAACTATTCCACTTCTGAGTGTACAGGATCCCTCACACACATGAGAACATGTACAAGACTGTTAACCAAAACATTATATATAAATATGAAAAATTAGAAACAACTTAAATGTCCATTCACAGGAGATCAGGTAAATACATCCTAATATGTTCATTTACTGGAATAGAGCACCGAAGATAAAAGGAATAAATTAGCACTATATGTGGAGTCCTGGTGACACATTGGTTGAAAGCTTGGCTGCTAACCAAAAGGTCAGCAGTTTGAATCCACCAGCCACTCTTGGAAACCCTATGGGGCAGTTCTACTCTGTCCTATAGGGTCACTATGAGTTGGAATCGACTTGACGGCAACAGGTTTAGTACTATATGTATCAAAATGGATGCATCCCAAAAACATATGGGGAAAAAAAGTTGTAAAAAGATATGTAAGAGTCCCCGGGTAGTGCAAATGGTTAAGCACTTGGCTACTAACTGAAACGTTGAAGGTTTGAATCCACCCAGAGGTGCCTTAGAAAAAAGGCCCGGTGATCTACTTCCAAAAGATCACAGCCATGGAAAATCCTATGGAGCACAGTTCTACTCTGACACACATGGGGTCACCATGAGTCAGAATCAGCTCAACGGCAAACTGGTTTTTGTTTGTTTTTTTAAAGATGTGTGAGGTGTAATATAAATAAAATCTAAAAGCATGAAAAAAAATCAACATCTTGCTTACAGATAGATAAATACATAGTACAAGTATAAAAACGTGCATGGGAATGTTAAACCATGCTCATAAGAACAGTTACGACCGGTGAGGAAAAAGTAAATGGGATGGCAGAGACATTTCGTGTTTATAGGGAAATTTAACTGCATCTATAATGTTTCATTTCTTTAAAAATGTCTGAAACACACATGGAAAACTTTTAATAAATCCGGATAGTGGACACAGGGGAAGTTTAAATACTATCCCTTCCAATACATAGCCACTAGCTGAATGTAACTATTTAAGCTTAAATTAATTAAAATTTAATAAAAGAAAAAATTCAGATCCTCAGTAACACTAGCCACATTTCATGTATTCACATGTGGCAAATAGCTACCATATGGGATAGCACAGATTACAGAATGTTTCCACCATCACAGAAGGTTCTATTGGACAGCCCTGATCTATACTTTTAGTAATTGAATATTTTCATAGTTAAAATTTTGAGATGATCCTGAATAATGCATCCACTGCTGTCTGCTATCACAATGGCACAGGAAATCAAAATAAAACTTAATTGTATAAAATTTGTTCTATACCGTATTGAATTGTTCAGCCAGTGGTGGTAGTCTCTGTTGGAAGAATCACTGTCCTCCATAATAGCCTCCATAAATATAAGAAGCTAAGCCCTCGATCAGTAAACACACAACAAAAGACATGAGGGTGTTCATCTCTGCCATGTATGGGCTAGACTGGCTGAAAAATTTCTCAAATCTTAATCTGCGAAGTATGTCAAAGTCTTCTCACTTCCTAACACCATCAGGTCAATAAGACTAACATCAATGATTCCGTATCTGCATGGTCCAGGGGAGGAAGGAAGATCAACTGAGGGGAGTGGGAGGATGTTTGAGATAAAACACACACCCACACATATGCACATGCACACACTTGGGCATTCAGGAACAGAAATACTGAAGAAGAGGAATTAGAATGGACACATTATTGTCCCCATCTTACAGATAAAGAAAACAAAGTCCCAATAAAGAAGTTAAGTAATTTTTCAATGGTCACCAAAACCCAAACCAAACCCATTGTTGTCTAGTTGATTCCGGCTCATAGCGACCCTATAGGATAGAGTAGAACTGCCCCATAGTGTTTCTAAGGAGCGGCTGGTGGATTCGAACTGCTAACCTTTCGGTTAGCAGCCAGTCTCTTAACCATGCAGGAATAATAATAAAAATGACTATTTACTGAGTACCTGTTAAGTGCAAGACAATCTATGAGGCATTTTACAACTGCTATCTCATTTGATGCCCACGGAAGCAGCAGTCAGGAAATCAAATGAAGTATTTCATTGGGCACATTTGCTGTAAAAGTCTTCTTTAAAGTGTTATAAGCAAAGATGTCACTTTGCAGACTAAGGTGTGCCTGACCCAAGACATGATATTTTCAATCGCCTCATATGCATGTGAAAGTTGGACAATGAATAAGGAAGATCAAAGAAGAATTAATTCCTTTGACTTATGGTGTTGGAGAAGAATACTCCCAGAAGAACAAACAAGGCCATCATAGAAGAAATATAGCCAGAGTGCTCCTTGGAAGCGAGGATGGACAGACTTCATCTCATGTACTTTGGACATGTTATCAAGAGGGACCAGTCCCTGGAGAGGGACATCATGCTTAGTAAAGTAGAGGATCGTGAAAAAGAGGAAGACCCTTAATGAGATGGATTGACCCAACAATGGGCTCAAACATAACACCAATTATGAGGATGGCACAGGACTGGGCAGTTTTTCGTTCTGTTGTACGTAGTGTCTCTATGAGTTGGAACAGGCACCTAACAACAACAACATCTCATTGGATCCTCATAATTACACCTAGGCACTGGCAGAGTCAAGATTTGAACCTGAATCTCTCTGATTTTAAACGCTATGCTCTACTCTCAATGCTATGTTCCCTTTCTAGGAGTTATCTTTCCTGGATAAGTAGGAGAATTAGACTCCAGTGACTTAAGGACAATTCTGTTTTAGGCAAGGACCAAGCCACCACTCTGGAGCTCATTCACTTATTTATGAAATAAAGGTTTATTTATCACTTGGCACGTGCCACTTTATGTACATTGTCCCAGTAAATGAGCTAGAAGTGCAAATTGTCATTCTCTCATTTTGCAAATGAGGATATTGTCGCTCAGAGTCATTAAACGTGTAAATGGTGGAGCCAAGTTAAGAATCCAGGTCCGCCTGAATCTACTGTGAATGATTGATTGCATTGGAAAGGCAGGCTTATTAAGTACAGGTTCTCAAATATTTGTATGCCTAGAAACTCCCTGAGAAGCATATTTTTAAGAAATATGGATTCCAGGGCTCGACCCCCATGATTATAATTCATCAGACTAGGGTGGGCCCAGGATACAAAGTTTCAGTAAGCAACCCAATGGAATGCTGGTGGTTCTAGGACCACACTTTGAGAAGTCCTGTGTGCACGTGGCACAGACAAGTCAGGCCCAACCAGAGACAAGGGCTGTCTCTGGAGCAAAGCACACCTTCCCATTAGCCAGTACCAGCCAAGGGCTTTGGGAAGGAATCTGCAGAAAGCTGTAGTCACGTAACATCAAATGCCAATTTTGAGCAGTTTGTCAAAAGGGTGTGAGAGTTGCTTGTTAGCACAGGAAGCTGTTTCCTCTTAGTCTTTTATGCCCACTTGATAGCATCATTGTTGACCAGTTACACTGGCTGTGTGACCTTGGACAAGCCACTTAATGTTTTACAAAGGGAAGTTGAACCAAAGGACCTCTGTGATTGAAATTTTCATGACACCATAATGGTCAGGATTTACTCAAGTCACAATGCTTTTTGCTTTATGGTACTTCTTCAGAATGTTGAATAAGCAACCCAAGGGAGTTTTTAGTTTGTTCATTTCTTTAATCAAAGGAAATAGCTCTGTATATCTCTGAACCATAATGCATCTTCACTGGCTCAAATTGCAAGAAAATAAAAAATCATGTGTGCTAGGACTAATTGGAAACCCTGGTAGAGTAGTGGTTAAGTGCTACGGCTGCTAACCAAAACATTGGCAGTTCAAATCCACCAGGTGCTCCTTGGAAACTCTATGGGGCAATTCTACTCTGTCCTACAGGGTCGCTATGAGTCGGAATCTACTCAACAGCAATGGGTTTGGTTTGCTTTTGCTTTTAGCACTAGTTATTAAGTCATTCATCCATACACTGAGCAAGGATGAAGCTCTCTTTTGGCATAAACTTCCAGATGTAATGAAGGTTCTCCTCTGGCTAGAAAGACATTTCTTCTCTACCAAGTTCTATATCGATCAGGACTGTGTCAGCCTTTTCACTTTAGATCCTCATGGCCAAGAACAGTGCCAGCACTGCACAATAAATGGTTTATTTGGGGCGGAGGTCAGGGGAGGAGAGATTAGGAAAAAATCCATGAATTAATGAAGCATTCAGAAGCTTCTGAGGATGAATTTTGGAGGCAGATCTTCAAAAACATAAGGACTGTGAGGACAGAAAGGCACATCAGCACAACCAACACAGAGTAAGGACAGAGCCATGTCTGTTCCACCCACATAAGAACCTTGCACATAGTAAGTATTAAATATCTGATGTTGATTGAATAAATCATTCCAAACACTGATTATGGATGTGGCAATCTTTATATCCTAGTTTTAGTGGGTTCTCAAACCACAGTAGAAAGGTGGTCATGGATGGGTTCCAGTCACTTTCACTGCATTAAGATTAACATTTAAAGAAGAAGATTTTTAACAAGTCCCTGATCTTAAAGACTTTCCATCCTGGAGGAAGTTTCTACCATGTAACAAGACCATTGCAGTGTGACATGATCACAGTTGTGGTAGAAGAAAGTGTGGAATGTTATGGGAGCCACAAGACAGGCCCTTAACCCAGGCTTCCAGGAGAAGAAGACACTTGAGTTGCATGCAGAGGAAGAGTGGAATTGAGCCAAGGAAAGAAGTGATGGGGGAGTGTTCCAGGCTCAGGATGCAGCATATGCAAATGCTCCAACAAGGGAGATTTGACCTTTATATGGATATGCATGTTTGAGGCACATCATATGGTCCATTTTTGGTGAAAGAATAGTTCTGAAGAGGGATTGGAAAGAGATGGGGCTGGACAGGTAGGGAGTGACAGTCAAGAAATAACATTGGTGGTCACATTTAACAGTTCAGACAAGGGAGAGCTATTAAACATTTTTAAACAAGGAATTGGCTACATTTGATTTGCATTTTAGAAATACCACTCTGGCTACTATACGAATGATTATTTAGAGGGAAATTGGTTAGAAGTTGCTGTAATAATCTAGCCAAGAAGTGACAAAAGCCTTAACTAAGTAGAGATAGAGACGACCAAATTTAAAGACAATTAAGAGGAAGAATTCATAAGACATGGTGACTAACTGCATGTGGAGATGAAAGGAGAAGAAGAGGTTAAGAATGACTACTATGCTATGTGCCTGGTTGACAGTTAAATGGATGTTATCACTGAAATGAGGAACACTGGAGGCAGAGCCAGTATGGAGAGAATGACATGAGTTAATTTGCTGACAGATTGCATTTTAAATGCCCATAAAACTCACAGGTGGTGGTTATTAATAAGCAGTTGACTTTATAGGTCTGAAGCTCATGAGAGAGTTCTGGGTGACAGTCATCAGTGTGTCATCAGCATGAAGATGGTGGACATGAAGGAGGAAAAATGAAATAGTCCGAGGAGTATACTAGAGTGAGAAAGGTAAAGGACCTAGGAGGAAGCCTACAGAAAGGAGGAAGTGTTTTCCTGCTCTGTCCACTTCTCTATATACCCGTATCCCCCAAGAGACTGGAAAAGTAATCCAGCTGGTCAGATTTTAGGACACTGATTGACCAAAAAATGTGAGATCTCTGAATGTTAAAAGATCATGTGCACAGGCTGTTCTTGGTTTTCTACCTTTGAGTGGTCAGTAGACCTAGTCAAGGCAACTCTTGCTCAGACCCTGCCATCCTTCTCAGTGTATCAGTCAGGTATACCGAGTTACTCTGCAGTAACAAATTATTCCAAAACTCTCAGTGGTTTCACAAGCAAAGGTTTATTTCTGATTCAGGCTACACGTCTATTGTGGTCAGCTAGGGGCTCTGCTCCACATTATTCTCACTCAGGGATGCAGGCAAGTGGAGTCACCACCATCTGAAACGTTGCAGCTGCCACAGCAAAGAGAAAGGAATGTGGCTGAATGCAAGGAATCTTACAAGCTTCACATTTCATTGTCTAAAGCAAGACGTGGTTTTCCCTAACTTCCAAGGATTTGTTGTTGTTTTGTGTTGTCAAGTCGATTTCCACTCAAAGTGACCCATTGTTACAGAGTAGAACTGCCTTATAGGGCTTCCTAGGTTATAATCTTTACTGGAGCAGATGTCAGGACTGTTCTTCTGTGAAGCCACTGGTGGGTTCAAACTGCTGACCTTTCAGTTATCAGCCTAGCACATAACCATTGCACCACTAGGGCTCCTTCTTCCAAGGGTTGGGAAGTACAATTCTATCATGTGCCTAGAAGTAGAACTGGAAATGTTTGGTGAACTGCCCTAAAGGTCAGTTCTCTTCACTTTCTCCTAGGTGCGCAGGCAGGGCAGTGGACTCAAGATAAGATGTAGAATTGGATTTGGGAAGGAGAGAGAAGTATCACTTAAGTTCAAGATTAAGCCATGTATGACAAACCAACTTTATCCAAGGTCCTCACTATGGTAAATAAAGCACCGACTCGGCTCAGAGTGAACTGATACTTGTTTCCCCTCTTTCCTTTCTTCAGGGAGTTCACTGAGTGTGGTCAAGATATATTCTGGTATTTCTAGGTCATCCAGCCAAATGCCATTAAGTACCATACAAAACTCACCCAACCTCCCAACATAACCCCTAACAAAAACAACATTGCATGGGGTGAGCGAAGTAAGAGAAGCCTGAAAATGAACAGCTGAAGAGATTGTGGAAAATTAAGTGAGGCTGGGGTTATGAAAGCTAAGAGAAAAGACATTCAAAGAAGGAGGGGGTTACCATGAGTTGAAGTGACATTAAGGAATGGGATGAATTCTCTTGATGCAACAACTTAGAAGTCATGGAGTTCCCTGGAAAGAGCAGGTTCAGTGGAACGTTGGGAAGAGAAGCCAGATTGCAGTATGTTGAAGAACGTATGGAGGCAGGGAAGTGTAGACATCAGCTGCAGACACCTCTTTCAAAGATCTTCACTATGGAGGAATGAACAGAGATAGCACAATAGAGGGGACACTTGTCAAGAGGATGTATTTTTTTTTTTTTTTTGAAGTGGAATTCACATATCATAAAACTAACCGTTTTTAAGTGAACAATTTAGTGGCATTTAGTACATTTTTTCATCACCCCAAAAAGAAACCCTGTACTTATTAAACCGTCTGCCAGTTTATCATACTGTCTTGGCTTATGTGTTGCTGTGATGCTGGAAGCTATGCCACTAGTATTTCAAATCCAGTAGAGTCACTTATGGTGGACAGGTTTTAGCAGAGCTTCCAAACTAAGACAGAATAGGAAGAAAGGCCTGGTGATTTACTTCTGAAAATTAGCCAGCGAAAACCCATGAATTACAACACAATATTGCCTGGTATAGTGCTGGAATATGAACTTCTGGGTTGGAACCCTGCCTCCCCCCCAAAAAAAAACCCATTGCTGCTGAATCAATTTCTACTCATAATGACCCTATAGGACAGAGTGGAACTGCCCCGTAGGGTTTCCAAGGAGCAGCTGGTGGATTTGAACTGCCAACCATTTGGTTAGCAGCCAAGCTCTTAACCACTGTGGCACCAGGGCTCCCCTAGGTTGGCAGGCACTCGAAATACACAGTGGCTGCAACAATGGGCACAAGTATAACAACAATCATGAAGACGGTTCTGTTGTTTATGGGGTTGCCGTGAGTCTGAGCCAACTTGATAACAACTAACTACAACAAAAAGAAGCATGCCAGGGAAAGGAAGGGTAAGGGGTCTTGCCTCAGTAGTGTGCTGGAGCCGGCTTCTACAGGCTCAAGAGAGTGAACTGAGCTTACCTCTTCCCAATTCCACTATCAGTGACATCACAGTGGTAGCTTGAAAATAGCCATGGAGGGAGTATGTACAACACAGAAATTGGCAAACACTACAAATCAGGGCATTTTGTTTTGTTTTGTTTTCCGGAGAGCAGTGGTTAAACATTTACCAGCACAACACTGTCAGAAGCAGCTGTTCTTGGTCATTCCAGGCTTCTCAGGGTAAAGAACTGTCCAGGCGAGCAACTCCAGGTCCATTACACTGTTCCTGGTTTGTGAGAAAACAGAAGTGATCATCGAAAGAGGGAAGAAAGAGAGTATCCCCATGCTCAGCTCAAAATTTTATTTTTATTTTTATTTTTTTCCTTCTAAATTTTATTTATTTTGTTGTTGTTGCTGAGAATATACACGGCAAAACATAAACCAATTCAAGTTTCTGAATGTACAATCTAGTGACATTGGTTGCATTCTTCAAGTTATACAAACATTCTCATGCTCCTTTTCTGAGTTGTTCCTCCTTCATTGATGAAAACTCACTGCCCACTAAGGTTCCTATCAAATCTTTCAAGTTGCTATTGTCAATTTGATCCCATATAGATAGTTCTTAAAAGAGCATAATGCTCAAGAAAGACATCTTTTTTACTACTTAAGGTACTGTTGTTTGATTTTAAGATGACTTCAGGGGGGTATTTTTGGTTTAAGGTTTAAAGATTATCCCAGGACAATAGGTTCAGGGATTTATCCACGCTCCATGGCTCCAGAAAGTTCAGAGTCCATTAGAATCTTAAATTCTGTTCTGTATTTTCCCCCTTTTGATCAGGATTCTTCTATAGAATCTTTGATCAAAATGCTCAGTAATGGTAGCTGGGCACCAGCCAGTTCTTCTGGTCTCATGGCAAACGAGGCAGTTGTTCATGGACACAGCTAGCCATACAATCCATATCCTTCTCATAGTCTTGATTCTCCTTCTTCCTCTCTTGCTCCGGGTGAATAGATACCAATTGTTGTGCCTTTGATGGCTGCTTGCAAGCTTTTTTTTTTTTTTATTGTTGTAATTAAATGAAGTTTACATTTCAAGTTAGTCTCCCATACAGAATTTTTTTTACATACATTGTTATGAGACCCCAACCGCTC
>NW_004443963.1:12722515-12757778 GCF_000243295.1 Trichechus manatus latirostris
TCTATGGATTCTTACAGCCGATTAAATTTGGCATTATGTTCTTGAATAACTTTTTAAGTTCCGCTACAATTTGTCTGTATGATCCCTGAATATTTCTGCATTATGTTGAATTTTCTTCTTAATTTCTAGAAGAGTTCTGTATATTAATCTTTTGTATTCTGTCTCTGGTAATTCCAAGAAGTTCTCCTCCTCCAGAGAATTTATTGATTCTTTATTCTGGGAGCTTGCTAAACCCATCATGGACTGCCTCTTTAAGTGACTTGATATTGACTGTTGTCTCTGAGCCATCAAGAATTTATTATAATTTTAGTTTCTATTTGTTTAGTGAGACCTAGCTTCTTATTTTGTTTTATTTTGATATGCCCAGATAGGCTGCTCATGTGCACTAGTTTGATTTTTGACACCTTTGGATCTCTAACATCCTGTCACCAGGTAGTTAGTTCTGTAACTAAGTATGTGCAGACAGGAGTCCATTAAATTTTCCTATATGGGTTCAGCTCGGGTGTTCAGGCAGTTGGTCACCAAGTGTGTGATGCAGGCTGTCACCTCCAGTCCTACAGAGGCATGGGTGATTGGTGCAGGCACTGGACTCTGGCTGTGGTAGGGTATCACGCACTGAGCCAGGCAGGGGGCTGACAGCTGTCCCTGAGAGTCTGAAAGGAAAGCATGTCCCTATTGTCTACAGTGAGTAAGTAAGTGAGTTTTGCAGCCGGACTATGAGTACCCCACTCTGTTGGCTGTAAAGACTCGAAGGCACCACTTTTTCTTGGACTCCTGTAGCAGGTGGCTAGGCACTTTAGGTAATACCACCAGTCCTCAAGCCCCTGCTACAAATTGATAAAAGTGCCTACTTAAGGGGCAGGGCTGTTTTGAGGGTCACAAATCTGCCAGTTCACAGCTGAAGCAGTTGAAGTTAAACTTCAGATGTTTGCCCTGTTGTACTGTGGCAGTGAGGGCTAACACTGTTGAGACGGGCCCCCACAAGTCTATACAGGGGTGTCAGGCACTCAGAGTCTGTGGACCCCTGATACCTGTGGCCAGCAAAGAAGCTGTGCTGACCCTGTATTCCTGGCCTAGGGGAGCCAGCAGCTTATTTTTTCACCCTCCAAGTCCAGGAGAGTGGGTCAGGGAGTCTTTTGGGATCTACTTCCGGCCCAGCGGACTCCTGGTGCAGAGCGTGGAGGGAGGAGGTAAAAGGGAGAGAGGTTTTTCCCAAATCCAGTGCAAAGCGTGGAGGGAGGAGGAAAGAGGGAGAGAGGTTTTTCCCAAATGGGCTTTTTTTTTTTTTAATCCCAGTGAAAGGGTGCACACATGTACTTATCCTAGCCTCTTGGAAGCTGCTCTTCACTGGTTTGGAGTGTCCAAGCAGAATCTCTGCTGCCGGGTCTCTCTCGATGTGGAAACTGCTTCCCAAATGCACGCACAGCACAGCTGTTTGCCTGCTTCACTGTGGACCAGCATGGCTGTGGCTCTGCAGTTTCACCACCATCGCTCTAGCCCTCTTCACCTCTTCCAAACGGTCTTCCTCTCCTGTATCACTCAGATGGATTTCTTAACCTTGTCTTGTTCAGGGCTGCCAGATGTTCACATAGAATCAAATCACTTGTTTTTCCAGGTCTTTGTTGTTAGAGGGATATAGGAAGAGTCTAACTACTCTGCCTTGTTGACCACTCCCCCTCAGCTCAAAATTTTAATCCCTTCGTGTATCATGTGACTTTTTTTCTACACTCTCTCCCAAAAAGTGACCTTGAACTTGACCCATCCTTACCAGCTCTTCTTTCCTTTGGAGAGACTATAGGGAGATACAGAGTAGGAAACACACCAGAACCTTCAGATTGGCCTGAAACCTTGTATTGGTCATTGTTGTTAGCTGCCATCAAGACGGATCCTGACTCATGGCAACCCCATGCACAATGGAACAAACACCGCTTAGACCTGCGTCATCCCCATGATAGGTGCCTGATAACCATTGTGATTCACAGGGTTTTCACTGACTGATTTTTGAAAGTAGATCACCAGACCTTTTTTCTGAGTCCATCTTAGCCTGGAAGTTCCACTGAAACCTGTTCAGCATCATAGCAACACACAAGCTTCCACTGAAAGATGAGTGGTGGCTGAGTGTGAGGTGCATTGGCAGGGAACTGGACCTGGGTCTCCCACTTTGAAGGCAAGAATTCTACCACTGAACCACCACTGACTTCCTTGTATTGGTTTACATCTTTTAAATGTTCAATGGCTTTCCACAGAATCTCGGTATAACCTGTGGCGTAGGCAAAGGAGGTAGATCAAATAAACCCCTCAATTATAGACAGCTACACTGCAAACTGGAAACCTCGGATATTCAGTGCCAGAGCCGGACTGGAGACCACAGCCTCCATAATCATTTCCAGTATATGATGGGCACATCCCTATCTACATTTGTTCCACGCTCTAGTTGCTCCTGAGAAACACTGGAATTGGATCACAGTGAACTTACCTGAGATGCAGAACGGAGTGGCACAGAGTTAATGATCTGGTGGGCAGCATGCAGTGATAGGGTAATTGAAGGGTTAGCACCGTGGGGTGGTGGGGTAATTGTCAGACTGATGGTGCAAGTTTTTGCTTCAGGTACAGAAAGCAATTAAAGACTCTGGCACTGTGTTTATTAACCAGAGATGCAGGCGGCCGCAGGATTCTGCACACACTGTAATTTGCTACAAACCCTTGCAGGCCCTCCTCCCTGGGCCCAACGCTGGGTCTGCAAACAGACCCTTTCCCCCCAGAAGTGGGTCAGGGCACTCTTCTCTCTGCTTAAGGACGGCCAGTTTCGTCCAACACACTACATCCTCCAGTGCAGAGCTGCAGGATTTTTCTTTCAACAAAGATTTAAAACTCTAACTTAAAAAGACAGTGGCATGATTTACTACAAGTTTTTCCACCATGTAAAGAAGACGGCCTGAAGAAGTGAGGGAGTTGCTTTGTTGGCCAGTTCTTTTCCAATTTCATCGTGAGCAGTATTTCTCCTTCCCTGTTTTCAAAAGCTGCCTTTGTTCTAGCTTTTGAAGACTCTAACCAGTGCCTGTTTGTATAGTAAATTCCCAGGAGGAAATCAAGTCTTATCTGTCAGACCAGGACAGTTTCCACTTATTTTTAAGGGAAAAAAGCGAACAACAAAACGGCAAATTCTTGCTTTAACTTTCTTTCAATGGCTTCCTGGTAAGGTAGCCTGGAGGAGGCCAGCTTGAGGGCTGACATTTAGAATTATCTAGAAGCTGTGCTGTAGTACACAACAGGTCGACTGCCTGCTAGCTTTACGACCAACCATGTACTTATTATTATTTTTCTTTACACTGGTGCATTTATTTTTACTTAGGTAAAGGTGTTTGAAAAGAAACTGGTTAAGTATCAAGGACAAAGAGAACACCTTCCTCCACACCTAACAGGGATTTACTGAAAACTGAATTTGGGAGGGACCTAGAGAGTGTTGTAATGAGGTAAGAGGAGGACATGTAGCTCAGGAATACAGTTGGTTGGTGGAGTATGTGATATGAATGGCTCCACACTTCCGTGCACTGCAGTCCTTCTCCTACCTGCCTCAAAAAGCTCTTGCCCAGATCATAATTCACCGTGCTGGACAACAGAGCCCTATCTTAGTTCCCAACTGCTGCTATAACAGAAATACTATAAGAGGGTGCCTTTCAAGAACAGAAATCCATTTTCTCACAGTTTTGAGGCTAAAAGTCCAAACCCAGGTCTCAGACATTTCTATTCCTTCCTTGTTGGTAGTCTGAGGCAAACCTTGGTCCCTTGGCTTGTAGACAACTCTTACATGGCATCTGTTTTTCCACTTGTATGCCTACCTGTGTGATTAGATATAGAATCCATAGTGCGATCTAATTAACATATCAAAGAAGAACTTATTTCCAAACAAGTTAGCATCCACAAGTATTGTTGCTGCTGTTAGTTGCCTCTTGAATTTAAGATGGATCAAATTCTGATAGGGGATAATGGTGGAATGGGGTCCTGGTTGGAGAGGACAAGGCTAGAAAGGGGAAGAATGTCAAGGAAGAGCAAGCAGCTGGGTATGAGTGCATGTTAAAGAACAAATACAGTAAGAGTAGTGGAAAGAGTAGAATTAGGAGACCACATTGAAAAATTAGGCTGGGAATAAAATATGCTTTGTTTTCTATGCACTGGAGAACCATAGGATAGTTTGATGCAAAGAAATGACAACAATCATATTTATAATACAGAGTTAGCTGTGGTGGCATGTGGGAGAAGGATTGGAGTGATCACAACTAAAGAGACACAGGCCATTTTCTAAGGCTATGGCCACAGCTCAGATAAAATATGAAGGTGCTGGATTAGGGTAATATCCACTCATCATCAGTCATTCAACAAATACCGAGTTCTTCTCTAGGGAAAGTGTGGCAGTCAATAAAAACCAAAAACCTACTGTGTCCTGATGAAGAAACAGAACTTGATCAAACAGCTATGCAAACAAATTCAAAGTTACAGTGGCCTTTAAGTGCCCATTTGGGAAGTACCTGAGTGTCTGTAACAGGGAGATTTGACCTGGTCCTTGAAGTATCCGCCAAGGAAATAATAACTGAGCCAAGGTCTGAAAAATTAATACAAGTTAACATGGCGTAAAAAAAGGAGTAAATATTTTTCCCTGTAGAAAGGAGAGAACGCAAAGCTCTTTTATAGCAGCAAGCACATGAGATATAGAAAGAAATTAGAGAAATCCAGGACTAATAATTGTGGGTGGACACTTGGGACAAAATGAGACTGAAGGGGAGTCAGTCCACATAGTATCCCTTAAGCTATGTTAAATATTATTTTTGCTTTTATTCCAAGAGCAAATGTAAGATATTGAAGGGTTTTGTAAACAAAAAGGTGACATGACTGGATTTTAATTAAAAAAAAAAAAATCCCTGGACTGATTAGAAATTAGAATGGAAAGGAGCAATGTTCAATGTGGAGAAACCAATTATGAGGTTATTGCTGTGGGCCAAGCGAGAATGATAGTAGCCTGGATCGTAGCCTGTAGAGATTTAAAGGTACTTAGGAAATAAAATTCAGTAAGATTTGATGATAGATTGAACATGAGGAGTGAAGGAGAGGGAGGTGTCAAGGATGAGGTCTGGCTTGTATAGTTGGATGAATGCTAGTTATGTTCCCTGAGACAGGGAATGATGGGAGAGAGGAGTGTGTGTGTCTGTGTGTGTGTGTGTTCCTAAGTCCAGTTTGGAACATGTTAATTTTGGTCTGTGTCTTTTCAGACATCCAAGAGGAGCTGTCAAACTGACTACATGTAAAGTTCTGGAGTTCAGGAAGGATAAAAAGGAAAGATAGAAATCAGGGCATCAAGGCTGCATATAAGCCAACTGATTTTCTGACCAATAAAGTTCAGAGGTCTTAAGGAGAAAAGACAACCACTGTATCCTGGCTATATCAGGACATTTTTTATCACAAGTAACTAAGTCTTAATTCAAACTGATTAAAATAATAAGGACTATTATTTCCCTATATATCTGGAAGAAAACGAGGTAGGGTGGACTTCAGTGTTGTTGATACAAAGGCTCAGTAATGTCATCTAGAACCCAGATTCTTTTCAACTCTCTGCTTTGCCATCCTTGGAGTTGTCTTCATCCTCCGAGGATGAAAGCGCCACAGGTGGGAGTGTCGCTTCTACACTTGAAAATGCCCAAAGGAAGAAAACAAACCAATTCTTTTAGTGGTTCTACCCTCAAATCTCATTGGTTGAGGTTGTATCACATGTCAGTGCCTGAATCAATTATTGGCAAAGGGATGGGGTTACTATGACTGGATTTGACAATGATTGGTGATAAACTGGATGTTGGGTAGACAACCACTATGTCTTTTAAAACTGATAAATAGATGATAGAAAGGTAGATCTAGATCTAGATACAAATCTAGAATATGATAGGACAAACATACACACACATATAAATAAAAATAAAATGCTATCATTAAAAGTTAACTATCTCAAGTATTGTAATAAGTTCTTTACATGTATTGCCTCATTTAATCTCAACAATAGCCCAAAAACACAAGTTGTGTTTTTATTCCCAGATTACTGATGCAGAAACTGAGAGTCAGAGAAGTCAACTAATTTGCTCAAGTTTTACACCACTAGTAAGTGGCTAAAAATGTTACATGTTTAATTCCAAAACGTATTAACTTAAAAACTATTGAATACTGCTATTCTCTATCCTCCACTAGTATTTTTAAGATTAAGAATATTTTTAAAAACATATTATTATACACAGAGAGAGAGAGAAAACACAAATATATAATGATCCTTTTGCAAAGATTCTCATTTTGAGCTCTCTCCTCTACTTCTGGCATATTCATTTACATCTTTACTTTGTAATCACGTATTAGATTTGTGGCCTCTTATTCCTCTTAACATTGTGTTGTACACATTTTCTATTGTTTCTACGGCCTTTATAATTGCTTTGGAATAATGAGATACTATTTCAGTGAGTTATTCTGCAAGGATTAAGTAAACTTAATTATTCCCCCTCTGTTGTAGGTTATTTCCAATTGTTCATAATACTGGTAATGCTACCCCAAGGTGTTTCAGGCACATCAAGTATTTTTGTTCTTGCAGTGAACTATTTCTTTATTTTCCATACTATGGAGGAGGTGTTGGGCCAACAGGTAGGAAACGTCTTACAGTTCTGAATCTTTCCTGCTAAATTGTCCTACAAAAACGTTTTACTAATTTACACTGCCATGCACAGTCTATAGGTATATTGTTAACATAACCATTCAGCCAGCATTGGTTGTCTGGATGACTACCACATTTTATTATAAAATAGAGATAAAGTGGATCCCCCATATTGTTTTTTCTTGATAACCAGTGAGGTTGAATATTTTCCTGTGTATTTAATTCCTATGAATACTTCCTTTTTGTGAGTGTTCTGTTCATATCTTTCACCCATCTGATTTAGGAGTTGTAGATGGTGTGCACTGAGGGGGTGTGGGTGGCCTGGGAGATGGGGTCCCTTTGAAGGCAGGGTCTGGGTGAGATGAAAAGTGTTCTACTTGAAGCTTGGTCTTTTTAAGGCCTGGGAACACATTTTGAGCTCATGGAGGTGAAGCCATTGATGTGAGGGCCATTAATGGGGCTGTTACGAGAGATGCTGTTACCAAGATTTATTTGGCTCATTCCAGGCTGTAAATTCATTTCTTAGCCCAGTTTCACCATATGCCATAAATAACCAAAGCTGTGTAAACAAAGGTCATCCAGACACATGAACCAACAGAAGTTAGACTTAAGAAAATAATAAAACCTGAGGCAGGTACTTGATTCTTCCATATGTCGTGCTCCAAGTTCATTCACTCTTGACCCTCTAATCCTACACACACACACACACGCACACATGCTTTCACACACACACACTCACATACATGTTCACACCATGCACATGCATGCACACACATATACACATGCTCATACCCACTCACATACACATAAACATGCTCACGTTTACTTGCACACAACACACAGTCATACATACTCTCAAACACACATACATACACACTCACATACATACTCAGACTCACACATACACATACACACATGCAAGCACACACACACATACACATGCTCATATCCACTCACACACACATAAACACACTCACATCCACTCACACATGCATAAACATGCTCTCACACACACTAACACCACTCACACACACACACTCTCATATCCACTCTCACACTCACACACATACACACGCACATGCCCCCACACACACAGTCTCACATACAGTCACATATACACCCACTCACACACTCGTTCACACCCACTCACACATATGCTCTTACACATACACATGTTCACATCCAGTCACACACACATGCTCTCACACATGCTGTCACACATACACATGTTCACACACTCTCACATATACATGCCCTTACACCCACTCACACACTCACATACACACACTTGCTCACACCACACACGCCCACAGTATCTCTCTATCCATGGTTACTTGAGAAAAATGGCCTCATAGGGTCATTCTAACCAAGTGAATGGTAATGGAGAAAGATGTTGACAGATAAATAATTGCTAGAAAAAAATATTTTCCTTAAACTATCATTTAAATGTAACAGAGAGTATTTACCAGGAGATACATGAGAAATAAAATAACAGTCACAGACATGAACCCATCACCTCCCATCTTCTTACTTAGGTAGTAAGTTATGGGAGTTTAATTGGGTAGCTCAGGAGGAAGTGAGAATCGACAGACGAACACAATCTAAATCAAGAGAAAAGTTGATCAGAGAGATGATTTAGTAACTCAAGTTTTCAGTCACAGGCTTCAAAAGCAACCTCAGCTCCATTCAATTCTGAAAACATTCAGTCCATCTCCTAATGATTCAGGGACGTAGAAGTTTCCATACAAATCACAGAGACACACACTATGCTGCTGACCTTGTGAGACAAGCGTAAGCAGCAGTTTAAAATTACAGCCTAGAAAACCCTAAGGAGCAATTCTACTCTGTCACATGGGGTTGCTATGAGTCAAAATCGACTCAGCAGCACCTGACAACAACTATGTGCGTGGTGCTGTGATAGGCTCGGAGGATATAGCAGTGAATAGAACAGACAAGCCACCAATTACACATTCCTTCATCAAGAACTAATGGTCATACAAGCTACAAAGGAGGAGTACGGAGTATGTGAGGGCTTATAAAGGGAAAGCTGACCTGGTTTGGGACATCGAGGAAGGCTTCCCTAAGGAAGTGTGATTGAGTTGAGATCCAAAAGTTGAGTAGGAATTCAAGGCAAAGGGATGAACATGCCAGGAAGGCCCTGAACCAGGAAGGAGTGTGGCTTTTAAAGAACTAAGAGGCCAAAGTAGCTGGAGTCAAGAGAGTGAGGGCAGGAGTGGAGGGAGGTAAGAGTAGGGCTTTACCTGCCATGGTAAGGTGTTTGGGCAATGAGAAGCCAGTAAAGGGCTTAAAGCAAAGGAATGCCATCATCTGATTTACATTTTTAAAAGATCACTGTGGCTTACTATGTCAGGACTGGATGGAAAAGGGGACAAAATTGGATGTAGAGTATCCAGTAACAGTGAGAAGTTTATTGAACTGGTCCAGGGAAGAAATGATGGCGCTTGGTGTAGGGTGTTGGCAATGGAGATCGAGAACCTCAAAGAAGAGATGATAGAAAAATACCAGAACCTTCCAATGATAAATATTTTTCATTTAAACAATGTCGGAATACATTTAGTCATCTAGTTTGTTGTGCATGTGTGAATGTGTCCTTCCTGTCAAACCGTATTCCCACCCCCCACCAAGTCGCTTACATATAAAGAAATCTTTGCACTGACTTTGTAGATGGATGCACAAGCAGTGAGCATCCCTACATCCTCAGATGGATGTGGGTTGAGAAGCACAGAAAAGAAAAATGCTTGGATCCAAGCCAGATGGTTTTTCCTCTTCTTAAATGTAGGCCCTTCTTGTCATTTAATTCTGACTGATTCTCAGATGAAGCCATCTTAACCTGCATCCTACCACCGAAACCACATCTGCCTGGAGGATATTAAACTGTTATGTCCAGGCAGTACAACACTTGGCATAAGAGAGACAGTGTTTCTTTCTCTTGTGCTGCCATCCAATCTTTTCATAGCCACTTTCACTTCAGTCCAGACATCCTCATTGCTCTTCCTCGGGCTCCTAGAGAAATATTGCCCACCTCCTCAGCTTGCATCTTTCAAGGGCCCATGGTGCTCTCTGAGTGAGATAGAAGGCAGGGCTAGTGGTCACTTCTTTGTGTGGACTTCTTAGGCTACACAGAGGGCATTGATAGCATGATCTTCGCCTCTACAACCTCAACAGCCACATCGTAGGCCAACTACTTCATTTAAGAGATGGGAAATCTGAGGCTGTGTTAATTCCCTAGGGCTGCCATAACAAAGTACCACACTGAGTGCTCAAAATACATAACAGAAGTTTATTATCCCATCATTCTGGAGGCTAGAAGTCTGAAATCAAGGTGTCAGTAGGGCCATGCTCCCTCTGAAGGCTCTAGCGGAAGATTCTCCCTGTCTCTTCTAGCTTCTGGTGGTTGTCGGCAATCCTTGGCATTCCTTAGCTTGTGGGCACATCACTCCAATCTCTGCCTATGAATTAAGTGGCAATTTCCCTCTGTGTCTTTTTCTTTGTTTTCTCTTCTTGTAAGGACACAGTCATTGGATTAGGGCTCACCCAAACCCAGTATGACCTCCTCTTAATTTAATTAATTACATCTGTAAAGACTTGTTTTCCAAATAAGGTTACATTCTGAGTTTCTAGGTGAACATGATTTGGGTGGGACACTATTCAATCCAGTAGAGACTCCCCCTGGCAGATGAAGCACAAGAACCTGCCATAGAGCCGGTTTCCAAGAAGCCAGGCCTGAGATGAGGAGAAATCTGGTGGGAGTGAGGGAAGCAGGACTGCTTCCAATGGAAGAAGTTAGGCAACAATGTGGCTTCTTTAGAAGCCTAGACTCAGACTTGACTCCTCCAGGAAGCCAGACATGAGTGGCAGAGCAGAGGTTGTCCTGCCCAGAAGCAAAAGAACTAGACCCTTACCCTCACACATCATTTAAGCATTGCCCACAGCTGCACCTTAGGGTGTGATGGGGGCTTAATCTCCCAGGAGTCACTGGGAAAATGGTCCCATCAGCCAAGGGCAAGCCTCCAGCAAACAGTGTAGGTGTGAGCTGCTATCTGTCAGCACCTGCAGTAGCTGGAGGAGGAGGAGGAAGGAGGAAGTGAGTGCACCAGCTCAGTAAATGGTGGGCACCTGGAGCATCTGCTCCAGAGTTCACAACACTTCTTAAATTATGCATTGTGATGGGGAAGGTGGTTAAAGATGACACTCAAAGGGCACTGCTGTATGAACTAGCCACTCCCATGTTACGTCATTTGGGTAAATGATATCCTCTTTCTGAATTTCCATGACGCCTTTTGCTAAATGGGTTATTGCTGAGTATGGACTTTAAAATCCTTCCCAGATGTGTATTTCTGATATAGATAGAGTCTTCTGTAGAGCTTCCATAACAAAGGTTGCAACATGGAGGATATTTGAGTCTCCGCCATCTTGGAGCCTAGGAGTGTGTGTCTGGTGAGGGAAGTGGAGTGATGGCCACAGCCCACGAGACTCTGAGGTCCTCCAGGCCAGCAGCTGTGGCCCCTCATCTTTGCATCTTTAGTGCCCGGGCAGCAACTGGCATTTAAAGTTTATACAAAGAAACAGAGGGCGAGAAGAAGCAGGGGGACAGGGCAGTTGAGCAAGTATCTGCAAAGTACTGTTGTACTTCTTTCTTATCTTAGGTAGCAATGGTGTTGCCATGAGTCAGAGTCAACTTGACAGCAACTAACAACAACAGGAGGCAATGAGGATACTACTAAACACATACATATAAGCCCATGAAAAAGGACAGAGGAAGAACAAGCTTCCAGAGAAGTAGGAGGAAAAGTAAGTGATATCAGTGTCCCAGAACCCATTCGAGGAGAGAATTTATTCAAGAGGAAATGGTTAATGGTGTTGTCCGCTCCCAAGAAGTCAAGCAGAAAAGGGCAGGAGAGCTCCTAGTGGATTTGGCAATGAGGAGGTGACTGGCAACTTTGGCAAAGGCAGTTCTTGATCCCATGAACTTTCATTCATTGCTGTGGCCTCATTGTCCCATGGGAGGGCCAGCAGGATGGAAGAGCAGAGGGAGGCGATGCCAGAAGAGAAGGGGACTTGGTGATTATTCATGCATTCCCTCTTGGGTAATGAAATCCTGCTTACACTCCCACCACCACCCAAGCCCACCCCCTCCCAAGTCAGGACTTGGAGCTAATAGTAAAAACATTCCATATATTCTGATTAGCTACAAACTGATTATCATGCTTCCCCTTGCAACATAGTCCTTCAGTTAATGAAATTAATGAGTTCACGTAGGAAAGGGGACTCTCAGGGTGGCAGCTGAGCTTTCGGTTTTTTCACTCTTTATTCAAACAACTCCTGGCTTAGAAAGAGAAAGAGCTAAGAGAAAAGGGGAGGAAATAGGACTTGAAACAGCCCCACATCCAAACAACAAAAACAGCAATCGCTATATTTCAAAGCCAGTACAAATTAGACTAAGCGGCTGCAGAAGCCAAATGGAAATCATAATTCTTCCAGTCCCTTGCTGCTCCGACACATGTAATAGGTTTGGCAAGGAGTCAAGGAAAAATGGGGGCCAAGCCAGTATGTTTCAAAGACTCTAAAGGTGCTTACCGTGGAGAAGCCAGATTCCTGTACAGCTCAGAGGAAGGATGTCTGGACTGGCTGGACAAGTCCAGTTCTCTGATGGAGGAGAGCTTTGGGCCTTTTAGAGACTAGGAATTCTATGAGGAGAGTTAGGCCTGTTTAATGCGGAAAGGAAGTCATGTAGGGTTAGGGCAGGGGGTAGGTGTGGAAGCTTCCAGCCCCCCCAGGACCAGAAAGCAGTGAAGTCAGCCTCCTTCCGGGAAATGAAAAACAGTCTGGCAAGCTGCAGAGACTGCTGTCAGGAAATGATCTTGGTTAGATTTGTCACAAGAGTGAGGGAGAGGAGGAGGAGGAAACAGGGAAGGGCATTACCTCACCTCTGTTCAGACACTTTGCTTGTTGTTATTACTGTAAGATGCCATCGAGTCAATTTTTGACTCATAGCAACCCCTTGTGACAGAGTAGAACTGTCCCTTGGGAGTTTCTTGGCTGTAATCTTTACCAGAGCAGATCACCAGGTCTTTCTCCCTAGGAGCCACTGGGTGGGTTCAAACCACTAAACTTTCGGTTAGTAGCCAAGCGCTTAACAGTTGTACCACCAGGTCTCCTAGGCACTCTGCTAGGCATCTTCATTTAACTGTCTGAGATAGCCATCACCCTGCCTGCATCCCAGAGGAGGAAAGTGGGGTTCAGAGAACTCCAGGTGCATGCCCAAGGTCATAGAGCTGGGAAATGGTTAGTCGGGATTTGAACCCAATTCTTCCTAACTGCAAAGCTTATGCTCTCTTCTCTACAACAGGGGTCAGTAAACTTGTCCTGTAAAGGGCCAGAGAATAAATATTTTCAATTTTGCAGGCCAGACTGTCTCTGTTGCAGCTACTTACCTGATATAGTGAAAAAGCAGTCATAGACAATGTGTAAACAAACAGGCGAGACTGTGTTTCAATAAAATTTTATTTACAAAAAGAGATGATGGGCCAGATTTGGCCCATGGTCTATAGTTTGTTGACTCCTGCCCTATACTAGGAGCCCCTGGGTGATGCAAAAGATTAATGCAGTCTGCTGGTAACCAAAACATTGGAGGTTCAAATTCACCCGGAGGCTCTTTGGAAGAAAGGCCTGGTGATCTACTTCTGAAAAATCAGCCATTGACAACCCTATGGAGCAGTTTTACACTGAGACACATGGGGTCACCACAAGTCAGAGTTGACTTGATAGCAACTAGTTTTGCCTTTGTTGTTGTTGTGTGCCATTGAGTTGATTCCAACTCATAGCAATCCCATGTGACAGAGTAGAACTGCCCCATAGGGTTTTCTTGGCTGCAAGCTTTACGGAAGGAGATCACCGGGCCTTTTCTCCTGCAGAGCCACTGTGTGGGTTCGAACCACCAGCCTTTCAGTTAACAGCCAAGCACTTAGCTATTGTGCCATCAAGGCTCCTTGGTTTTGCCCTAAATTACTCCAAAAAACTGACCTAATGGCACCTAACAACAACAATCCAAAGAAGGGTAAAAAAGAATATTGCAGAGACTTATGGAGAAAAAAAAGTTATCTTAAGACTGCAACAAATGTGTTATGGGTGATTTGTGTCCCCAAAAAGATATGTTTAAGTCCTGACTCCCGATACCTATAAATGTAATCTTATTTGGAAGTAGAGTCTTTGTAGATGTAATTAGTTGGGTTAACATAAGGTCATACAGAGTAGGGTGGACCCTAATCTAATATGACTGGTGTCTTTTTTAAAAGAGGAGAAAAGACACAGAGAGACACAGACAGAGACAAGATGGCCATGTGAAGATGAAGGCAGAGACGGGAGTTATGCTGCCACAAGCCAAGGAATGCTCAGGACCACCCGAAGCTAGAAGAGCCAAGGAAGGATCTTCCCCTAGAGACTTCAGAGAGAGCATGGCCCTACTAGTATCTGGGTTTTGGACTTCTAGTCTCTAGAACTGAGAGAGAATACATTTCTGTTCTTATAAGCCACCAAGTACGTGGTACTTTGGTACAGCAGACCTAGGAAACTACTACAAAATGCAACCAAAATAATAAATTTGCTTGCATAAGGGCTAGCAATGGGGCATAAGGGTTGGAGCACAGGTTTTATGTAAGATAGCCCTGACTATGAGTCCCCACACTGGCCAGATAACCTGGGGCAAAGTACTTAACCTTTTTCAGCCCATCTTTCTCTGTATTAAAGGGAGATGAGAGCTGAACCTACCTCAGGATTCTTGTAAGAATTACACGAGATAATTCTTGTAATGTGTTTATCATAGTCCCTGGCACATGACAAACATTCAGTAAATACTTAGCCATCAACAACCCTGCAAGGTGGATCTCATTACCCACATGTCATGGATGAGGACACAAAGCTTTCATAGGTTTAAGGATAGTGCCGAGGCATGCAGCTGGGAGGACTGGAGCAGGATGAGATGCTGGCTTTTCTGAGTCTGAAGCTCATTCTCATTGCACCCCACAGGAGGAGGAAAGGAAGACCCAAAGATAAGATGCCTGGAGGACAGAAAGTATAGGGACCATTATCCAGATCTATTGCCTGGATCAAGGGGCCAGTTCTGCCAGGACAGCTTCCCAAAGGCCGTACTCATTCTTGTGCTGCTGTAACAGAAATCCTACAAATGGGTTGCTTTAAAGAATAGAAATGTATTCTCTCACAGTTCTGGAGACTAAAAATCCAAATCAAGGTCTTGGCCATGTACATTTCTTTCTTATCAGTAGCCCTGGGCATTCCTTGGTTCCTTGGCGCTCCTTGGTTTGTAGACAATCCTCAATGTCTTTCCCTGTATGTGTGTCTCTGCATCTAACCTGCTCTTCTTATAACTCAGAAGTGATTAGATTTAGAACACACCCTACTCAGTTATGGTTTGATTAACATAACAAAGAAAACCCTGTTTCCAAACAGGATCATATCCACAGGTATAGGAGTTAGGATTCCAACACATATTTTGGAGGACACAATTTAATCCATAATAAGTAGCCTTAAAAACATTGTCTGTGTGAGAAGGACCACCTCCTCTGATAGCTTCACAAAACTGCAGAAACCCAAAGGTACAGAGCCACTCTGCTTGTCATCTTCCCTCTGCTCTGGGCTGCCCTGGACCACGGCAAGAAAGGGACAACAGTACTTCATCTTTTCAGGGAACGCAGCACAGCTACTCTAGTGGTCAAATGTGTCAGAAGTTCAACTATCAAGTGTTCATGCCCAAAGCAGACTGGAGGGAAGCTCCGGCAGAAGAAGCTGAGAGCTAATTCTGAAAAACATAAATGGAATTTGAAAAACAACTGCCTTGCTTGATGCCTGACACAGGTTCCTCTTTCTATATTTCTTCGGGGTGTACATTAGTTTCTGTAGCTATTATAACAAATTATCACAAACTGGGTGGTTTAAAGCAACAGAAATTTAGTATCTCACAGTTCTGAAGGGTACAAATTCAAAATTCAGCAGAGCTGTCTTCTTCCAGGACCTCTAGGGGAGCATCCGTGCCTTGCCTCTTCCACCTTCTGGTGGCTGCTCCAGCATTCCAGGGCTTGTGGTCACTTCAGTCCAATCTCTGCCTCCATCTTCAGATTGTCTTCTCCTCTGTGTATCTATCTCTTCTGGGGTCTCCCTCTCATAAGGACACTTGTCATTGGATTTAGTTCCCACTCAATAATCCAGAATGAACTCCTCACCTCAAGATCCTTAATCTAATTATATCTGCAAGACACTTTTTCTAGATAAAGTCACGTTTATAGGTTCCAGTGATTAGGACATGGACATATCTTTTTGAGGGCCACCATTTAACCCACTAGAGGGTGTCTCATTGTTTTGTTCAGAATCAAAGTGATGTTTTCTGATTCAACAGAATCCCTGAATGTCAGAGCAGAACAGGACCTTAGGGAGCATCTAATGTACTCCTGTCTACTGCTCCTTCATTTTTCCTATGAAGAAATTGAGGCTTGGAGATGTTAATTAATTTGATCAGAGTTGCACTACTTGGAGCAGCAGAGCTGAGCTTGGATTCTGGCTCTCCCAGTCCAGTTTTCTCCTTGTATTTTTCTATTGCTCTCCCCAGTGAAATAAACACAGCTGCAATTCTTTGCTTCCCATGTCTCTGTCTGGTCTGATTAGGTCAACCTAGCCAGCACATTGTGTTTATACTTTTATAAAGTGCACCATGCTGTCATGCTGGGTGAATGTCATCTTCTCTCTGGAACTTGTGTTGCAACTGGCTTCCACTTGGTTTTGAACATAGCTTTCAGAGCACACGATCTTAGTTGACGTCACTGAGTTTTCTTCCTCTGCCTTTTTGGTTCGAGTGACAATTTATTGGCATCCAAATGGGCACCAGGAAATGTTGGCTTGAATCTGGGGATGGTGACTGAAGACAAAGAGAAAGTCCTCCATTTCATTATTCCCATAAAAGCGCATTTGGCATTAGATACAGGCAGCAGAAAATAGACAAGAGAGGAGTAGGGTTTGAAGGGAGGTCACGGTCAAGCTCCTGGAGTTTTACAGAAAATTGATGGTGTGCATATTGTGTTACAAACATCATGTGAGCACATTTTTAGGGAAAAATAAATGTTCAGTCCATAAATATCTATTAAGTGCCTATCATGGGTTCCAGACCATGTAAGTGGTGCTGATAGTTTAAAAGAGTCTGTTTACTTAAGGCAAGAATCTCTTGGTTTATCTACCCAGCTATGATGGGAATTAATGAGGTGCCCTCATGGTGTAGTGGTTAAATGCTCAGCTGCTAACCAAAAGGTCAGTGGTTTGAACCCACCAACCACTCTGGGGAAGAAAGATGTGACAGTCTGCTTCTGTAAATATTTACAGCCTTGGAAACCCTATGGGGCAGTTCTACTCTGTTCTATAGGGCTGCTATGAGTCAGAATCGACTTGATGGCAATGGGTTTCGTTTGTTCTTTTATGATGAGAATTTGACCTTGCCATGGCTAAAATTAAGCGTCCCCAGGAGGCACAGTTTGAGATCGGCCACTAATCAAAATGTTAGCAGTTTGAACCCACCCAATGATGCCGGCTGCGGGGGTGGGGTGGGCGGAAACCTGGCAGTCTGCTTCTGTAAAGCCAAAAAAAAAAAAAAAAACTCCACAGAGAAGTTCTACTCTGTAGCACATGGGATCACCATGAGTCAAATCAACTTGATGACAAGGGGTTTGGTTGTTTGTTTTACTTTTTTGTTTGTTTATTTGTTTAATGACTAAAATCATGTCACTAGCACAAAAATTTTGGTCAGAAAATGAGGTTGTAGTAACAGCAGGGATTAACCATAAAAGCAAAGATGGCAAGACTTTGTCTCACTTACCTTGGACATGTCCTCAAGAAAGACCGATTGCTAGAAAAATACTTCATGTTTGCTAAACGAGAGGATCAGCAATAACTAGAGAAGCTCTCAATGAGATGGATTGGTACAATGGCTGCAATAATGGACTCAAACATATCAACCATCATGAAGATGGCACAGGACTGAGCAGCATTTCAGTCTGTTACACGTAAGATTGCCATGAGTCGGAGCTGACAGCAACAGCATCATTGTGCACTCAGCTATGAGAGCTGGTGAAGCAGAACCTTGTCTGTGTAGAAGAAGCTGGAATGTGTCCCCTCAAAGTCTACTGGCTAAAGGACCTAAGATAGCAAGTCCATTGGAGTTCCTAGCCACAAGAACACTGTGAAGCCTTAGGCCTGACTCTTGAAATAGCTACACTTTTCCCATGCAGTTGAAGTAAGTGGATTTTTGCTGACTGAGGTCGCCCAGAAATTCCCATAGCCTGTGAGCAGCAAGACACTTAATGAGGCAACACACTTAACGGAGGATACATGTGTTCCATGGTGTGTTCTCTTAATAAAAATTTTAATATGTTTGTGGTGGGAGGACTTGAGGTTCATCCAAGGAAAGGGAATTAAATACATTCAAAGTGCTTCATACAGTGGCAGATATGTGGAAAGCTCCCAGTAAAAGGCAGCCATTATTATTAAGAGGGCCCTGGGCCCTGTATGGTTATATGAAGCTAACGACTTGGGAGAATTCACTAAAGTTTGCACGTAGAGAGCATAATGGGTGTGGCACGGCTGACTCTGTCATCTCAATTCAATCACTTGTGGTTAGAGGCTGAGTTTTCCTCACCTCTGGTTCTCTAGCTCCTAGTCCTCTACCTGGCAAACAGTGCCCCACAGTGAGTGATTGTCTGGTGTGGCATAAACCACTGTGGTTCCCCCAATAGTGCAAAATGATGGAGACCACCTGCAGAAACATCAGGAGATCTGTATCCAACTAGTTCTGTGATGTTGGCAAAGACTTGTCCTTCCCGGGTGAATTCATTTCCTGTGACTGCTATAACAAAGTACTACAAATCTGGTAGCTTAAGACAACAGAAATGTACTGTCTCACAGTTCTGGAGGCTAGAAGTTTGAAATCAAGGTGTTACCAGGGCCACATTCCCTCTGGAGACTTGAGGGGAAAATCTTTCCTTGCCTCTTCCAGCTTCTGGTGGCTGCCAACAAGCCTTGGCCTTTTTTGGCTTGTAGACTTTGCCTCCATCATCACAGGGCATTCTCCTTGTGTGTCTGTGTCTCTGTGCTCAAATTTCCCTCTTCATATATGGACACCAAGTCCATATATGAAAGTCAGCCTCGTTGCTCCGGGATTTTAGTCTTCTGTGGACTTATTGGCTCCCTGTCTCTCTTCCCCAACTTCTTCCTTCAAGTGCAGTGTGTATGAAAGAGCCCTGGCTTTGGCATCAGATAGAACTTCATATAAATCCTGTTGTTGTTGTTAGGTGCCATCCAGTCATCATAGTGATTCTAAGTACAATAGAATGAAACACTGCCTGATCCTGCAACATCTTCACAATCATTGTTACGCTTGAGACCAATGTTGCAGCCACTGTGTCAATACATCTTATTGAGGGGCTTCCTCTTTTTTGCTGACCCTGTACTTTACCAAGCATCATGTCCTTCTCCAGGGACTGGTCCGTCCTGATAACATGTCCAAAGTAGGTGAGAGGTAGTCTCATCATCCTTGCTTCTAAGGAGTATTCTGGCTGTACTTCTTCCAAGACAGATTTGTTTGTTCTGTAGAAGTCTAGGCTCCCCTTTTTTATCTCCCAGTGCCTCAGTGCCTTCATCTTTTAAATACAAACAGAAGGATTGCTGTGAAGACTGGAGATGATAGTTGTAAAGAGCCCAGGACATAATAAACACTCAATAAATAGTAGTTATCTTAGTTATCTTTATGGTTCTAGGAGCCCTGGTGGTCCAGTGGTTAAGAGCTAACCAAAAGGTCTGCAGTTCGAATCTACCAGCCACTCCTTGGAAACCCTATGGGGTAGTTCTACTCTGTCCTATAGAGTCACCATGAGTCAGAATCGACTCAACGGCAATGGGTTTGGTTTGATTTTTATGGTTCTAGGTAGCCACTTCTCCTAATGAAGTCTGATGTCATGGGGCAACAGTCCTCAAAGCAAGCTTTCCTCCTTGCTGAAATTCCTTGCGTCTGTTTCCATAAAAAATTTACAATCTCTTTTTCTGGGAAAAGCGAGGTTCTAATTTGCCCCAACCGAGGCTTGAATCCAATTACAAGCTGCCCTTCTAGATTCATGAATCTCTCTGTGCTCGTTCTTCTCTAGTTCATATGAGTGGCTCCATCTGATTGTGCTTATTCCTCAGATCCTGGCATCTTTCCTCTAACTTACTGCTGCCTTTCTGGCTCCTCTGAGCAGCACAATAGGCTTGGACTGGAGTTGGTCCCCTACACCTCACTCTGCTCCCTTACACAGCTGGACCATAAACCTGACAATGTTCCATAACCAGGGCAACATGGAGACTCTGAGAGGGTGGGGACCAACCACATCTCCATCTTTATGCTCCTTCTATCCTCGATTTGTTGTTGTTAGGTGCCTTCGAGTCAGTTCCGACTCACAATGACCCTATTTACAACAGAACAAAAGACTGCCCAGTCCTGTGCCATTCTCACAATTGTTTTTATGCTTGACCCATTGTTGCAGCCACTGTGTCAATCCGTCTCATTGAGGATCTTCCCTCTTCTCACTGACCCTCTACTTTACAAAGCATGATGTCCTTCCAGGGACTGGTCCTTCCTGAAAACATGTTCAAAGTATGTGAGACAAAGTCTTGCCATCCTCGTTTCTAAGGAGCATTTTAGCTGCACTTCTTCCAAGACAGATACGTTCGTTCTTCTGGCAGTCCATGGTATAGTCAATATTCTACCCTCGGTAGCTCCACAGAATAATTTTTTCTTTTTTTCACCAGGCAATTTTTCCAAACTTTTAACACAGCAATGAAAACAGATTCCAAATATGAGCCCAGTAGCTGGACCAGGGTAAAAAAGCCAAGGATGAATGTGTATTTAGAGATAGACTCCAGAAATGTCTGTGGAACAGTCAGTGTGGTAGGCAGAATAATGGTCTCCCAAAGCTGTCCGTGCCCTAATCCTGAATCCTGTTGTATTCATTTCCTAGGGCAGCTATAACAAAGTACCACAAACTGAGTGGCTTATAAGGACAGAAATGTATTGTCTCGAAGTTCTGGAGGCTAGAAGTCCAAATCAACATGTTGATTGGGCCATGCTGCCTTCAAAGACTCTAGAGAAAGATAGTTTCTTGTCTCTCCTACCTTCTGGTAGCTTCAGGCGTTCCTTGGCTTGTAGATGCACCTTCACGTGGCCATCATTCCTCTGTCTGTCTCTCTGTGTCTCTTCTCCTCTTTTATAAGAACACCAGATTGGATTAGATCCTACTCTACTCCAGTATGACCTCACATTTACTTAACTGATAGCATCTTTAGAGACCCTATTTCCAAGCAAAGTCACATTCACAGGTAGCAGGGGTTAGGACTTCAACATATCTTTTGGGAGGACATAATTCAACTTGTAACACTTGTAAGTATGTTGCCTTCCATGTCAAAAGGGACTTTGAAGATATGATTAAATTAAGGACCTTGAGATAAGGAGATTATCTTGGATTCTTTGTGTGAGCCCAAAGTAATTACAAAGGTCTTAAAAGTGGAAGAAGGCAGAAGAGGTCAGACTGATGCAACATGAGAAGGACTTGACCAGCCATTACTGGCTTTGAAGGAAAGGAGCCATGAAACAAGGGTTTGGTTGGCCTCTAAACGGTAGGAAAAGCCAGGAGACAAGCTTTCCCCTATAGCCTCCAGAAGTGAATGCAGCCCTGAGGAGACCTTGATTTTAACCCACTGAGACCTATGTCAGACTTATAACCTACAGAACTTTAAGGTGACAAGTTTGCATTGTTTTGAGTTACTAAGTTTGGGGTAATTAGTTATGGCAGCAATAGAACACTAATAGACTCAAGAAAAACAGAAAAATCAGAAGATGACTAGAAGAGAGAGTTGTCAAGAAAATCCATGGAGGTTATAGTTTCAGGAAGTAGAAGGTGGCTAACTGTTTTAAGCAGTACCAGGAAGTTAAAGGAGATGCAAATTGACAAAAGAAATCCTGATCCTGTCTTCCTTTTATACTAGCCCAAGTCTTGTAATTCTAGTACCACACCATAACAATATTCCACAGCCACCGGGGTGATATTTCTAAAATACAGGTTCAATCACATCATTCTCCTGCTTACAAATTCTCTACTAACTCCCAACAACCTTCATAATAAAGGCCAAAATTGATTGTAAGATATAATCTAGCCAAAGCTAACTCTCCAGTTTTATGTCCTACCACTTCCTCCATGTTCCAAAGCACACTCACTGCTTTAAACATACTGAGTCTCTAGCTCTCCATTTGGTAAACATGACACATTCAGTAGTCTCATGCCACCACACATTTCACATACTATTCCATTTTCCGAACCTTCCCTTGGTCTGCCTGCAGTCTCTGCAACAACCCTCAAGACCTGACTCAAGCATTGCCTCCTTTGGGACGTTTTCACTGACCAACCCCCAATCTCAGTCCTGCTTTTTGATGTGAGCCATGACATTTTGCACATTCCTCCATTGTTAATTTTCAGATAGAGTGTTGTGATTTTCAGGTCAGAGATTATATTTTTGACCCTCAGCTCTCAACACATGGTGTCTCAGGTCCTCTTTTGGCGGGGGGAAGCAGAGGGTCTCATATCTGACCTGACCCAAAGTTCTCTCTGAGAGCCAAGGCTAGGATAACAGAACTGGCCTGTGGCTACCAGACATATAGCAGAGGAACACAGAAAACTACAGGATCTAGACTGTGCAACAGAACTTTCTGTAATGATGGAAATGTGCCATATCCATTCATTAGCCATAGACGGATGGCTACAGAGCACTTGAAATGTGCCTACTGCATCTGAGGAATGGAACTCTCTATTTTATTTCATTTTAATTAATTTAAATTTAAATCATGGTATATACGTGATTACCGGACTAGATAGTATAACTAGAGGAAAGGCAAGATAAACGTCACTACAAGCAAAACATCAAATCCAAAGTGATGATGGGTTGATAATTCTGAAACCACTCTACATGAATACTGAAATTGAGCAATTAAGTATTTGTATGAAGGATGGCAGGAGCCAAGTTTCTCACTGTTAGAGTGGGAGGTTACAGACAAACAAGGGAAGAAGGCTAGAATGATTCATATGATAATGGATTAGAGATGGAGACATCAGTATGAACTCATGTTAACTTAATATAGTTACAGAAGGTTACATACAGAAATACTTATTAACCTGTTGCCATCGAGTCAATTCTGACTCATAGCAATCCTATAAGACAAAGTAGAACTGCTCCGTAGGATTTCCAAGTAGAACTGCTCCGTAGGATTTCCAACGAGCAGCTGGCAGATTTGAACTGCCAATCTTTTGGTTAGCAGCTGAGCTCTTAATCACTGTGCCACCAAAGCTCCCGAAATACTTATATGTATGTACCTGGGTTGGTATACACATATGTATTTCTTTGTTCTGTAAGCTGAGAAGCCCTGAAGCAACAACACTCCAGTAGCAATGAGGACACTTAACACCCAAATATTACTGTCAACCACCTTTCTACAACAAAAAAAAAGGCTCCTTGGAGAAATGGCTAATTCTAGGGTTACAGCAGGAAATATACAAGATGAGCCTAGAACATCTTGTAGTGCCAGAAAGTAAGGAAGCGCAGAATGGGGCCAAAACAGAGGAAAACAGAGTTGAGAGAAAGAAAGAGCCGGGCAGAGTCCTGATGATATCCTCTGAGTCCCTTTTGCACTATGTTCAAAGCGAGCAGTAGCCCTGGATTTTGTAGTTTGATGAGCCACTAAAGTCCCTTTTGCTTAAGTCAGTCTGCGTTGAGGTGTCAATCACTTGCAACCACAAGAGTCTTGACCATCACAGTAGGCCTGAAGATAATGGACTGGGGTCAGGATCTATATGCGAGATAATAGAGAGATAGAGTGATAGATAAATTGATAGATAGGTGATAGATAAATAGATAGATAGACAGCTGTCATTGAGTTGACTCTGACTCATGGCAACCTTATATACAACGTATGTATAACAGAGTACATGTATATTATATACAATATATGTATAACAGAATAGAATGCATCATCCTCACAATTGCTGGCATATTTGAATCCATTGTACCAATTGTACCAATCATCTCTCTGTGGATCTTCCTCACCCTCTGTAATGGTTAAGATTGTGTGTCAACTTGGCTAGGCCATGATTCACAGTGTTTTAATGTAATCACTCCCATGACTGAATATACTGTGAGTAGCCAATCAGATGAAAGGGAGTCTCCTTGGGGGTGTGGCACACATCTGTATATAAGCAGACTTTCTGGCTTTTTGCTCTCTCTGGATCCTGCAGCTGTTTCCTGTTTCTCATCTCCTGTTCTTGGGACTTGAGCTGTCAGCTTATCTGCCGAACCTAGGATTCGTCGATCTGCACAGCCTGTGAGTGGGAGCCTTGCTCTCTGCCCTGCTGATCTTGAGCTTGCTAGCTTCTGCAGCTGTGTGACTTGGAAGAGGCCTCTACCCTGATCCAAGGACTTGGGACGTTCTAGCCTCTACAATTGCGTGAGTTGTTTCCTTGATACAATCTCTATTTATATATATTTATACACTTTACTGGTTTTGCTTCTCTAGAGAACCCAGCCTAAGACACCCTCACTGGCCCTCTACTTCACCAAATATGATGTCCTCCTTCAGCGATTGATCCCTCCTGATGACCTGTTCAAGGCAAATGAGGTGGACAATATTCTGTGGTGATCCGTAAGGTTTTGGATAATTTTCAGAAGTAGATTGCCAGGATTTTCTTCCTAGTCTGTCTTAGTCTGGAAGCTCCACTGCAGCCTGCCCACCAAGGGTAACTGCTGGTATTTGAAATACCAGCAACATGCAAGCCACCACAGTACAACAAACTGACAGAGGAGTGGTAGAAGAGAGGTATGAGGGTCACCTTTATTCCCAGCTTTTGTGTCTCTATATGCAGAAACTTCTGCTCCTTTGGTGAAACAGCATTTACATAACTCTTCCACCTCTCCTTTCTGGATATAGTGATGGCTTATCTGATAGATGATGTCAGGAGAGGTGCATAAACATGTGTAGATTAGCCCTGTCTGGGCATTTCCCACCTACCTGCCCACAAACCAGATATGTTCTACTCCACTGCCACCATGTGGTTCATACACCAGGGTCAGAAGCCATACCTGCCTTCTAGTCTGGCAGATTAGAATATTGACAGGTCTCAAGATTCGTTCTTTTCAGCCTCACTCTTCAGGCTTGATAGGTTTAAGGCAGTTATTTTGGGCAAGGTTGACAGCCTCACAGATCCTAACTTTCCCTTAGATGCATCATCCTGAGGTCTCAATTCAGTGGTACAAACTAGGATGTCTGACTGTAGCTGCAAATGCAAAATACATTCTCCAATCTAGTGTTATCGATAATAATAGTGGTCTTTCACCCTTCATTTGGCTGACATCTATTCCTTATCTTGTTCTGGATTCAAAGATAGGAGAAAGGGTATGATTAATTCTCACTTCTCAATTCTCAGCTAAAGAATGGATGTGGGATGGATGGCAGAAAGGAAACTTAGAACAATATTTAGGGACATGTCATGACCAAAGTCATTTTATGGATGGTCTGTTTATAACAATTCACATATGTGTGTGGACAGGAAATGTTATAAGCAATGAATCGAATTGTGTGCCCCAAAAATCTGTGTTGGGGTTCCAACCCCTGTACCTGTGACTGTAATCCTGTTTGGAAATAGGCTTTTTTGTTGTTATGTTAATGAGACCACATCATTGTAGGGTGTGTCCTAAACCTAAACACTTATAAGGAGCAGCCTAGACACAGAGACAAGAAGCACGTGGAAGATAGATACCATGTGAAGATCACCAAAGAACTCAGGATCTTCTCCCAGAGTTCACAGAGAGAGAGAGAGAGCTTTCCCTAGATCCAGTGCCCTGAATTCAGACTTCTAGCCTCCTAAACTGTAAGGAAAGAAGTTTCTGTTCTTTAAAGCCAGCCACTTGTGGTATTTCTGTTACAGCAGCTCTGGGAAACTAAGGTAGTATGTCTTTAAAACGATCACAGGAGTCAAGAGCTAGCTTCTAAAAGAATAAACTCCTTTTGTCATTGTGAGTTGCAATTCAGGTCCATGCACAAGGTTAGCAGGAAATTCTTTGATATCTTTCTGCTGCCCTGAAAGATCCTTAAATTGAAATAAAAGGCACACTTGCATTAGACCTTAACTAAGCAATAGGGGAAATCAGTCTCCTCCTCCAGGAATTTCTCTCCACACAGGTCTTGAAAGCGCACCCTCCCAAAGCTCTACCTCTGAACTAGTCTCTCTATCTCTCTGTTCAACAAAGACAGTAACTTCTCCCATTGTTATGGGAGACCAGCTGTGTAATCTAACTTGGTTAATGCTTCCAAAGTGCTGGGTAAGTACTTAGAACTATAGTCGGGGGATTCAGAAGGCTGGAGTGAAGTCTAAGGATGCTAGCATTTTCTTTGCATAAATAACTTGTGCCGTTATCTTAGTATCTCAAGTCAGAATTTCTTCTGTAAATAATTCACAGTAATAGGCAGTAAGCTAGCTGTGAGGGAAAGTGGTAAATTATTTACAGTCATGGTGGAAAGTGAAACCTAACACAATCTGGATGGAGAATTAGAGAAGTGTTAGGGATAAATGAGACAAGGCTCCATTGGAGGGGAGGATGGTAGCAATCCAATTCAATACTATTACTGCACTTCTAATAAAGATAAGACCCCCTGGGCCTCGCAATGAGAACAGCACAGTGGCCAAACAGCACAGTTTAAACAGCTCAAAATGCTTGCTTGTATGTCTTGAGTCTAGTTGCATATACTGGATGTCTTTTCCACTCGGTGTCCCTCAAACACTGTAGCTGCTCCCAAAAGATGCAGGGCAAAGTGTGGAGGTGGGAAGGGAGAAAAGTGGGCTAAACCAGAGTTTGTTTTAGCAACCAGGAGGAGGTAGAAAATCTGGGAATGCTCATGTACTAATAACTCTTATCCTTTTACAATGTAATAACCAACATCTCTATGATACCTTTACTAGGCCTTTACCTGCATTACATAACTTCACTCTCATAGCAACCTTGTTATCCAGGTATTGTAATCATCCTCATTCTGTAGATAAAAAAACTGAGTTTCAGAGAAGTTAGGTAACTTGCCCATGGTGACACAGCTAGAAAGTGAAGAGCCGGGACCTAGGTTCAGGTTGGGCTTCATCATTGCGTCTTATTGCCTAGTTTGCTGAAAACACGTTACCAGCCCCACAAGAGTTTCCAGTAGTTCAAATATGCACATCCCTCTAATTCTTCTTTATTTTGCCCGGAAAGAGCCATGGATCCAGTGTTGCAGAGTGGGAACAGCATAGGTTTCAGGTTGAGACAGACCTGTATTAGAATCCTTGGGCCCCTGTTTAACAGTTACATGAACCTGGCCAAGTTATTCACCACTCCAAGCCTGTTTCCTTGTTCATTAATTCCACAAATATTTATTGAGCACCTGCTATGTGCTGGGCAACTTATCAAGGTAAAGAAAGCAAATGCAAACTTGCCTGCTCTAATGGAGCTTACACTTTATGTAAATGGTAGGGAAGTAGGGGAATGAACAAGTGAGATGTTGTTGTTGTTAGGTGCCATCAAGTCAGTTCCAACTCATAGCAACCCTATGTACAACAGAATGAAGCACTGCCCGATTCTGTGCCATCCTCACAATCGTTGCTATGTTTGAGCCCATTGTTGCAGCCACTGTGTCAATCCACCTTGTTGAGGGTTTTCCTCTTTTTCGCTGACACTCTACCTTAGCAAGCATAATGTCACTGTCCAGGAACTGGACCCTCCCTTCTGATAACCTATCCAAAGTACTTGAGACAAAGTCTCTCCCATCCTCGCTTCCAAGGAGCATTCTGGGCTATACTTCTTCCAAGATAGACTTGTTCATTTTTCTGGCAGTCCACGGTATAGTCAATATTCTTCATCAATACCATAATTCAAAGGCATCAATTCTTCGTTGGTCTTCCTTATTCATTGTCCAGCTTGTGAATGCATATGATGCTATTGAAAATATCATGGCTTGAGTCAGGCAAACCTTAGTCCTCAAAGTGACATCTTTGCTCTTCAGCACTTCAAAGAGGATTTTTGCAGCAGATTTGCCCAATGCAATACAACCTTGGATTTCTTGACTGCTGCTTCCATGGGAGTTGATTGTGGATCCAAGTAAAATGAAATCCTTGACAACTTCAATCTTTTCTCTGTTCATCATGATGTTGCTTATTGGTCCAGTTGTGAGGATTTTTGTTTTCTTTATGTTGAGGTGTAATCCATACTGAAGGTTGTAGTCTTTTATCTTCATCAATAAATGCTTCAAGTCCTCTTCACTTTCAGCAAGCAAGGTTGTGTCATCTGCATGTCACAGGTTGCTAATGAGTCTTCCTCCAATTCTGATGTCACATTATTCTACATATAGTCCAGTTTCTCAGATTATTTGCTCAGCATACAGATCGAATAAGTATAGTGACAGGATACAAGTCTGATACACACCTTTCCTGATTTTATACCACTCAGTGTCCCCTTATTCTGTTCAAATGACTGCCTCTTCGTCTATATACAGGTTCTACATGAGCACAAGTAAGTGATGTGGAATTCCCATTCTTCACAATGTTATCCATGATTTGTTATGATCCATACAGTCTAATGCCTTTGCATAGTCAATAAAACACAGGTAAACATCTTTCTGGTATTCTGTGCTTTCAACCAAGATCCATCTGACATCTGCAATGATATTCCTCCTTCCATTCCTCTTCTCAATCAGTCTTGAATTCCTGGCAGTTCCCTGTCGAGGTACTGCTGCAACCGTTTTAGAGTTACGTTTAGCAAAATTTTACTTCCGTGTCTCGTACTGTGGTGACTTGCGTGTTGCTATGATGCTGGAAGCTATGCCACTGGTATTTCACATACCAGCAGGGTCACCCTTGATGGACAGGTTTCAGCAGAGCTTCTAGACTAAGACAGACTAGGACAAAGGACCTGGCACTCTACTTCTGAAAAAAATGGCCAGTGAAAAGTCTATGAATAGCAGCAAAACACTGTTTGATATAGTGCCAGAAGATGAGCCCCTCAGGTTGAAAGGCACTGAAAATATGAATGGGGAAGAGCTGCCTCCTCAAAGTAGAGTCAACCTTAATGACATTAATGGAGTCAAGCTTTCAAGACCTTCATTTGCTGGTGTAGCATGACTCAAAAATGAGAAGAAACAGCTGCAAACGTCCATTAATAATCGGAACGTGGAATGTGAAGTATGAATCTAAGAAAATTGGAAGTGGTCAAAAATGAAACGGACCGCATAAATATCAATTTCCTAGGCATTAGTAAGTAGAAATTGACTGGTATTGGCAAGTGAGATAGCCATAAATAAAATAAATAAGTAAACTGCACTACTAACCTAAAGATTCACAGTTCAAACCCACCTAGTGGCAATACAGAAGAAAAGTCCTGGCAATCTGTTCCTGTAAAGGAAACCCTATGGAGTGCTCTTCTACTGTGTAACAAACAGTGTCACCTTGAGTCAGAATTAACTCAACCACAACAGATTATTTTTAATATATATATAGTATATTAGAAGGTGTTGCATTCCAAGGAGAAAAAGAAAGCAGGAAAGGAGGAGATTGGGTGGGCTGGAGGAATCCAGCTTTAAATACGGCAGTCAGAGAAGGTTGCATTAAAGGAGGAGCAAGGGCAAAGGCCCTGAGCTGGGAACATACGAGGAGGTAAGAGCTTGTCTGGCGAGCCTGAGCTGCAACGAGGGGGTCAGAAAGGCTGAAGCCCAGCCACTGAGAGGAAGGAGGCAAGTAGGAGATCAGAAAGGGTGGTTCAGGGGCAGGTCCTAGGGCCTCCATGAGCCGAGGGAGCCATTTTCATTGAGAAAGGAAGCCAGAGCAAGGGGCTAGGGGATTGAGCAAAGGAATGACATGAGCAGGCTTAGATTTTACAAGATCCATCTTAGCTGTTATGTGGTGAATAGAGTCTTAAGAAACAAAGGTTTAAAGCGCTTAGCACACAGTTGTTGTTAGCTGTCATTGAGCTGGCCTCCGACTCATGATGACCCCATGTACAACAGAACAAAACACTGCCCAGTCCTGTGCCATCCCCATGATCGGTTGGGGATTGGACCACTGTAATCCGCAGGGTTTTCATTGGCTGAATTTTTGGAAGTAGATAGTCAGAACTTTATTCCCAGTCTGTCTTAGTCTGGAAGCTCCACTGAAACCTGTTCAGCATCATAACAACACACAAGCTTCCACTCACAGATGCAGTTGTGGCTATGTATGAGGTGCGTTGGCTGGGAATCAAACTCAAGTCTTCCACAAGGAAAGTAAGAATTCAGTCGCTGAAACTCCAATGCCTGGCACACAGTAGGGCCAAATAATTGATACCTATTATTGCACAGATCCCTTTTCAGGGGAAGAAGATCATTTTCGTCCTTCTTCCAATCCCAATGTTCTTTGGGTGGACTTATTATGTGAAGAGCTAAAAAGTGTAGAAAATTAGCTGTATGTTTTTGGGATTTTCTTTTCAAAGCTCCACATATGACTAGTAAGAAAAAACAAAAATATACCAGATCTTCTTTCTGAAGGAAAATATGGACTAAAATAATGTAAACTTCCCCTTTAAGGAAGGAGCTGGCTTTAATCAGAAAAATTGCTTTGCTATCTGAAATTGTTTGGCTAAGAATAACAAGTTCTGAATCAGATTGCATTACTACTTTATGCTGCACTTTCTAACTCCCTAAAGCTCTTGACACCCAAGGAGGAAAACAATAACACCAACCAAACAAAAAGTCCTTTAGGCTCTAACCTTGTTTTTTCTCTAAGAGAGGATTCACATTAGGATCCCTTAGTTAGTTCCAGGCTTGTGAAACATTTTTTAGGTAATTACTTAAGTCATAAAACAATGTGTGTGAAATTGGGTGTGTGTGAAAATTAGTGCAGATTCATAAATCACATCAGCAGTAAACTAACTCTGCTTTTTCCTCTAAGAGCATTATCTTCAGAGCTGTGAAAAACAAACTCATTGTATCTCCTTCTGGTGGAGAGTAATGATTTTTCTGGTTCCTGCTGCACAGAACTGTTGAGTGATTTCTGACTGTTTCACCTGAAATCTAAACAAAATGATAAGCTTTTGGTTTTATTGATTAGTATTTTTGACACTGGGAAGCTAATGAAGTTGGAGGCCATGATATTATCATTCTTGGATTTTGGATCAATTCCAAGGTATGTCATTCATTCATTCATTCAACAAATATTCACTGACCATCTGCCATGTGGCACCCATTGTTTTGGGTGCTGGAAATAGAAAGAAGTAACACAACACCTGCCCTCAAGGCACTACTAATCTAGCAGAGAAAGAGCCACACCAACAGAAAATTCAGTACAGCAAGAGGATTGGTGCCTCAGCAAAGCACTGTGGGAACGAAAGAGAAGGAACACCAAAGCAGAGTCATGGAAGGCTTCACAGAGGAGGTGGCATTTTATGTGAAGCTTAAGAGAAGAATGAGTGCCTGCCAGGCATAAATAAAATAAGGACTAGGAACTGACTCCCAGAAGAAGGAACAACTTATACAAGGTACAAGGGCATAAGGAAGGCTGGCCTACAGAGAAAACAGGTATAGTGAGATTTGGAAACATGTAAGATGCAGGATGGATGCCAAGTCTTTAGATGTCTGTCCTCACACTAAGTATCTAATGTTTATCCATCACCCAGCATGTGTTAAGCCCTTTCGGTGTGCCAGGTGCTAGGAGTTCAAAAATAAGTAAAGCACGGTGTCTTGCTTCCAGAGGCTCATGGTTTATTATCCATGATGGTTTATTTACTCTAACAGCATGAAACAAAGGATGTTTTTCCTATTAGAAAAATCAGAGATATTTGGTTCAAGTATGAGAGATACTTGATATTTCCATACCAGCTTATCATTGAGCAATTTACTTACCCTTTGAAGATCTTAAAAATCTCATCTGTAAAAACTGGGCCAGTATATTTACCCCCAGGGAGCCCTGTGTGCAGTGGTTAAAGCACTCAGCTGCTAAACAAGCGGCAGTTTGAAACCCACCAGCCGCTCCATGGGAGAAAGATGTGCCAGTCTGTTTCAGTAAAGATTGACAGCCTTGCATCCCACTTTGGTGAGTGGTGTTTGGAGTCTTAAAAGCTTGCGAGAGGCCATCTAAGTTGCATCAATTGGTCCCAACCCACTTGGAGCAAAGGAGAATGAAGAACACCAAAGACTCAAGGAAAATATTAGCCCAAAAGACAAAAGGGCCACATAAACCAGAGACCCCATCAGCCTGAGACAGGAAGAACTAGATGGTGCCTGGCCACCATCAATGACCACCCTGACAGGGAATACAACAGACGGTCTTTGATGGAGTGGGAGAAAAGTGTGGAGCAGAACTCAAATTCACATAAAAAGACCAGACTTAATGGTCTGAGACTGGAGGAACCCCAGACGCTCTGTTAACCCAGAACTAAAACCATTCCCGAAGCCTACTCTTCAGACAAAGATTAGACTGGACTATAAAACATAATACTAGTGAAGGGTGTGCTTCTTAGTTCAAGCAGATACATGAGACCAAACAGGCGACTCCTGTCCAGAGGCGGGATGAGAAGGCAGGAAAGGACAGGAACTGACTGAATGGACACAAGAAACCTGGGGTGGAAAGGGGGAGTGTGCCATCACATTATAGAGATTGCAACTAATGTCACATAACAATATGTATATAAATTTTTGTATGAGAAATTAACTTGAGCTGTAAACTTTCACCTAAAACACAATTTAAAAAAAAAAAAGATTTACAGCCTTGGAAACCCTATGGGGCAATTCTACTCTGTCCTATATATAGGGTAGCTATAAGCTGGAATCAATGTGATAGCAATGGGTTTGGTTTTTGGTTTTGGTATTTACTCCCAAGAGATTGCTAAAGGAATCAAATGATGAAATACTTGAGTGTCTAACCCGATGTCAAACACACGACAAATATTGAATAAACGTTGTTGTTGTTGCTAGCTGCCGTCAAGTTAACCACCCGACTCATGGTAACCCCATGTGTTACAGAGTAAAACTGTTCCATTGGGTTACCTTGGCTGTAATTTTTATGGAGACACAGTGGCTGCAACAATGAGCTCGAGCATAACAATGATCATGAGGATGGCTCAAGACCAGGCAGTGTTTTCTTCTGCTTTACATAGGGTCACTATGGGTCGGAACCAACTTGACAGCACCTAACAGCAACAACAAATCACCAAGATGTTGAGGAATGGTTGAAGAAACTGAGGATGTTTAAGTCTGGGTAAGAAATGACTCAAGAAGACGTGACTTCTATCATCAAATATTTAAAGCTCCATTTCATGAACAAGAGTTGACTTGATCTGTGGGACTCTAGGAAAATGTGCTAAGAGCAACAGGAGCAAGTTACATAAAGATAGGTTTCAGCTCAGTCCTTTTTTGAGGCAGTTTCCCCCGCAGCTGCTACATCTGAGGATTGTTATTGTTAGTTGCCATAAAGTTGGTTCTGACTCATGACAACCTTATGTATAAAAGAACAAAACATTCCCAGGTCCTGTGCCATCTTCACGATCATTGGTATGTTTGGGTCCATTGTTGTAGCTATTGTGTCTATCTCATTGAGGGTTTTCCTCTTTTTCACTGACACTCTACTTTACGAATCATGATGTCTTTTTCTAGTAATTGACATTTGAGTATAGCCTCAAATATTAATGAGTTGTCCATCACTGGATCCAGTCCAGGCTCTTGTAGTGGGTTCTTTAGCATCAGATGGGCAAGTGGACAAGATAACCTTTCAAGTCTAGGTTTTTCTGGTGGATATTTGTGGTTTTAGTCTGTGCTGCATCCCTCCCTTCAGGGGACTTCTCCTCCCTCCAGGTGGTTCTGGTGAGGTTGCCAATCGCAGGACTATACTCCATGCCACAACCCTCACCCTCACATCCCCACCACTAGAGGCGTGTCTCTGACCTAAACTAGGACAGTCAACATCTCTTTCTGAATAATTTGAATATTAAGCAAAAGTCCCCAAAGCCAGAAGGTGCTTACCATTTGTCAGTCATCTGATGTCAGCAACCTGAGGAACAAGTTCATGTGTTTCTACTGCTTGAGATTTCCTGGAGTGCCCTGGTTCCTGTCCTTTCTGTAAGCTAGTTGTTCAGCAGGCCCTTTAATTCTATGAGTTATCCAACCATCTTATAATAAGCCCCCTTCATTACTTAAACTAGGGGGTCAGTCCTCATTACTTGCAAAGAAAGAACCCTTACAGAGAGCAGTTCTATGAATAATTATAGAGTTTACAGCCTGTTGGACCATTGGTCCTCTGCCAAAGAGACACCACAGGCAAAAGGCATCGTTCGTCCAGGTACTGTACTACTTGCTGTCAACTTGGCAAGCAGAGGGATACAGGAAAGGAGGTGTACTTTGAAATTATACCTGTGATTAAGTGTATTCTCTTCCACTTTTTTCTACCGCTCTCATTCTCTCTCTTATTTAAAAAGGTGCAGAAGGAAAGAGGGAGTCCCAGAAGACACAAGAAAAATAAAATCAAAGAGGGGGAAGGAATTTATGTGACTTCACAGAGTAATCTCCCCCACAAATAGCCTTTGCAACTGTTAAAATGTAGTCTTAGCCAACTAATTACCAATTACCAGGCTGTCAAACCATAAAAGCTAAACTTGCCCACCATGACTGTCTTAAAAGGAGTTCTAAAAGGCTGGTGCTACAGCCCCTCAATCATGGTGCTCAAAATAGAAGCTATTAATTTAACAGAGGCCATGTGGCAGCCTTTCCAGTGGCCCTGCTATGACTCCTCAGCTAAATGAAGAGGACTTCTTCAAAAGGTTCTGCCTTTAAACACTCCTCAAATTAGTGAGGATAAAAAGAGAAGATGGCAGAGGTGACCCCAGAAATTAAGCAAGTCATTCATCTGATCCTAACCTTTCTAATAGTCAGAAAAGGAGTGTAGTATTGTAGGCAAAGCACAGGAATCCAACCAGACAGGCTCAAGTTCAAAGGTGGGCTCTGCCACTGAACAGTGTGAGGCTGTAGTGGGGGCGATATTATGCAAAGTTCTCTTCCTTTCCTTTTCCCACTGGCCTTCCTTTTCAGTACAGCCAGTACTTCCTAGGAGGTATTTAGGAAATTTATGGGAGTGTTTCTGGTTGTCACAATAAGGGGGGAACTCATAGGCAGGCACTTGGTATTCTGGATGCCCTGCAATTCTCACATTAGTTCCATGCAAGAATAGTCCCACGAGGAGTTCCAGCAAAATGGCACTCTAGGCAGAAGCACCACGCCGTCCCTCCACAGCAAAGATCCGAAAAACTAAGCCGAACAGAGAATACAAAAATCCTGAAACCCTAAAACATCAAATGAAGAGATAAGAACTCAGCCAAGCACCAAATGGAGTGAGAAAACTGACAGAGAACGGAGAGCGAGGAGAGATTCATGCAGAGGTCCCCTACCAGCTAACGCAG
>NW_004443963.1:12758653-12759755 GCF_000243295.1 Trichechus manatus latirostris
GCCTTTCTTGTTCTTTTTTTTTTTTAATTTGTTTTGTTTTCTTTTCCCTCTTTTTCCTTTTTTGTCTTTCTTCAATGCTCAGTTTCTCGTCTGTCTATATCTTCCTTCTCTTTCTGATCCCTGAATACCAGGCATTGTATACCTCTACGCCTTCTAGCCAGGGTGTACTGCAACACCTGAGAGCGACTACTCCAGACCCCATAGCTGCATCAGTGGGATCCCTGGGAACTTTGTGGTTATTTAACCTTTCTGATCTTTATTTATTCATTCTTCTCTTTTCTTCTTCTTCCCCTTTCTGTTTTTCTCCATTTCATACTCTCTCATCTCTCCATTCCAACGGCAAGCTCCCCTAGCATTCTTTTTTGTTTGTTTGTATGTTTTTGGCTCCTGTTCCTCTCTCCTCTCGCCCATATCCATCTTAGCTCCACACATAATAACCTCCCCACTGAATCCGGCCTACCTGCACCGTGCGCTTGACATCACACCACCAAGCAGCACAGGCATGGCCTACTAGAACCTGCCTGCACTGATTACCGACCCACTCTGGTGGCTGTAGTAAGTGCCACAAACAACCCGTCCCAGTAACTCCTCTTCAGCTAGACCTGCCCTGCTGTAACATATCTGAGTGACTGACACTGTCAGTTGGAGAAGGAGGCTAAAAGTACTGAGTGCACAGACGAGCAAACAACAAAGAACACACAGTCTGCCTGCTCAGACATAGACAAATTTTTTTTTAAAAAAAAGGGACGAAACAAACAAATGTACAATCAATAAATGAGAAAAATAACCACTGAATGCCCCGAAAACAGCAGACAATATCAAAACATTTACAAAAACAGGACAGGATGGTTCCAGTAGGCTTCCAAAATAAAACATCAGATGACTTTACAGTGGAAGAAAAGGCACTAGAACTACCTGATAGGGAAGTCAAATCTCGAATACCCAGAATTTTCCAAGAGTTGAAGAAACAAGCAGACAAAAAAGAGGAAAAAATAGACAAATTCATAGAAAATACAGACAAAAAATTGGAAGAATTCAGGAAAATAATGCAGGAACAAAATGCCAAAATAATTTCACAACTAGAAATTATACAAAAACAACA
>NW_004443963.1:12766182-12767743 GCF_000243295.1 Trichechus manatus latirostris
AATATTAATCTCTGACAAAATAGACTTTAAAGTAAAATCCAGCACAAAGGATAAGGAAGGACACTATATAATGATTAAAGGGTCAATACACCAGGACATAACTATAATAAATATTTACACACCCAATGACAGGGCTCCAAAATACATGAAACAAACTCTAACAGCACTGAAAAGAGAGATAGACAGCTCCACAATAGCAGTAGAAGACTTCAACACGCCACTTTCAGTGAAGAACAGAACATCCAGAAAGAAGTTCAACAAAGACACAGAAGAACTAAATACTATAATCGAACAACTTGATCTCATAGACATACACCAAACACCCCACTCAACAGCAGCCAAGTATACTTTCTTTTACAATGCACAGAGAACATTCTCCAGAATAGACCACATATTAGACCATAAAGCAAGGCTTAACAAAATCCAAAGCATCAAAATATTACAAAGCATCTTTTCTAACCATAATGCCATAAAAGTAGAAATCAACAACAGAAAAAGAAAGAAAAAACAAAAATGGAACATGTGGAAACTGAACAACACCTTGCTCAAAAACTACTGTGCTATAGAAGAAATTAAGGATGGAATAAAGAATTCATAGAATCAAATGAGAATGAAAACACATCCTACCAGAACCCTTGGGACACAGCAAAAGCAGTGCTCAGAGGTCAGTTGATAGCAGTAAATGCACACATCCAAAAAGAAGAAAGGGCCATAATCAAAACATTAACCCTACAACTTGAATAAGTACAAAGAGAGCAGCAAAAGAAGCCCTCAGGCACCAGAAGAAAGGAAATTATAAGAATTAGAGCAGAATTAAATGAAATAGGGAATAGAAAAAACAATTGAAAGAGTTAACAAGACCAAAAGCTGGTTCTTTGAAAAGATCTACAAAATTGATAAACCACTGGACACACTGACAAAAGAAAAACAGCAGAGGAAACAGATAACCCATATAGGAAATGAGATGGGTGATATCACAACAGACCCAACTGAAATTACAAGAATCACAACAGAATACTAGGAAAAATTGTACTCTAGCAAATCTGAAAACCTAGAGGAAATGGACAAATTTCTAGAAACACACTACCTACATAAACTAACACAAACAGAGATAGAATAACTAAATAAACCCATAACAAAAGGAGAGATTAAAAAAGTAATTTAAAAAACTCCCAACAAAAAAAAAGCCCTGGCCTGGATGGTTTCACTGGAGAATTCTACCAAACTTTCAGAGAAGAGTTAACATCACTACTACTAAAGGTATTTCAGAGCATAGAAAAGGATGCAATACCCCCAAACTCATTCTATGAGCCAGCATAATCCTGATACGAAAGCCAGGTAAAGGCACCACAAAAAAGAAAATTACAGACCAATAACCCTCATGACCATTGACAAAAACAAAACCCCAACAAAATTCTAGCCAATAGAATTCAGCAACATATGAAAAAATAATTCACCACGATCAGATGGGATTTATACCAGGTATGCAGGGATGGTTCAACATTAGAAAAACAATCAATGTAATCCATCACATAAATAAAACAAAAGACAAGAACCACAT
>NW_004443963.1:12768181-12799399 GCF_000243295.1 Trichechus manatus latirostris
AGAACTTTGAAGAGGAAATCACCAAATCAATACCATTTAAAATAGCCCCCAAGAAGATAAAATACTTAGGAATAAATCTAGCCAGAGACGTAAAAGACCTATACAATGAAAACTATAAGACACTACTGCAAGAAACCAAAAGAGACCCGCATAAGTGGAAAAACGTATCTTGCTCAGGATAGGAAGACTCAACATTGTGAAAATGTCAATTCTACCCAAAGAAATCAACAGACACAATGCAATCCCATCCAAATTCCACCAGCATTTTTTAGTGAGATGGAGAAACAAATCACCAACTTCATATGGAAAGGAAGAGGCCCCAAATAAATAAAGCATTACTCAAGAAGAAGAACAAAGTGGGAGACCTCACAGTACCTGATTTTAGAACCTATTATACAGCCATGGTAGTCAAAATAGCCTGGTATGGGAACAATAACAGATACATAGACCAATGCAACAGAATTGAGAATCCAGACATAAATTCATCCACCTATGAGCAGCCGATATTTGACAAAGGCCCAAAGTCCATTAATTGGGTGCTGGCATAACTAGATATCCATCTGCAAAAAACTGAAACAAGACCCATACCTCACACCATGCACAAAAATTAACACAAAATGGATCAAAGACTTAAATATAAAATCAAAATGATAAAGATTGCAGAAGAAAAAAATAGAGACAATGCTAGGGGCCCTAATACATGGCATAAACACAATACGAACCATAAGTAACAATGCACAAGCACCAGAAGACAGACTAGATAACTGGGAGCTCCTAAAAATCAAACACTTATGCTCATCAAAAGACTTCACCGAAAGAGTCAAAAGACAACCTATAGACTGGGAAAAAATTTTGGCTACGACAAATCCGATCAGCGTCTAATCTCTAAAATCTACAAGATACTGCAAAACCTCAACAACAAAAACACAAATAACCCAATTAAAAAATGGGCAAAGTATATGAACAGGCACTTTGCCAAAGAAGATGTTCAGGCGGCTAACAGACACATGAAGAAATGCTCACAATCATTAGCCATTAGAGAAATGCAAATCAATACTACAATGAGATATCATCTCACCCCAACAAGGCTAGCATTAATCCAAAAATCACAAAATAATAAATCCTGGAGAGGTTGTGGAGAGACTGGAACACTTATACACCGTTGGTGGCAATGTAAAATGTTACAACCACTTTGGAAATCGATTTGGAGCTTCCTTAAAAAGCTAGAAACAGAAGTACCATATGATCCAGCTATCCTGCTCCTTGGAATATATCCTAGAGAAATAAGAGTCGTCACACGAATAGATACATGCATAGCCCTGTTCATTGCAGCACTGTTCACCATAGCCAAAAGATGGAAACAACCTAGGTTCCCATCAACGGAAGAATGGATAAACAAATCATGGTATATCCACACAATGGAATACTAGGCAATAATAAAGAACAACGACCAAGCCGTGAAACATCTTATATCATGGAGGAATCTGGAGGTCATTACGTTGACTGAATTTACAGAAGCACAAATATTGTATAAGACCACTATTATAAGAACTCAAGATAAGGTTTAAACACAGAGGAAAACGTTCTTCAGTGGTTATGAAGGTGGGGAGGGAGGGTGAGGGTTATTTATTAACTAGATAGTAGATAAGAATTATCTTAGGTGAAGGGAAGGACAGCACTCATTACAGGGAAAGTCAGCCCAACTGGACTAAACCAAAGCTAAGAAGTTTCCTAAATACAATCAAATACTTTGAGGGACAGAGTAGCAGGGGTAGGGGTCTGGGGATCATGCTTTCAGGAGACATCTAGGTCAATTGGCATAACAAAGCTTATTAAGAAAACGTTCTGCATCCTACTTTGGTGAGTGGCGTCTGGGGTCCTAAAAGCTTGCAAGCTGCCATTTAAGACGCATCAACTGGTCCCAACCACCTGGAGTAAAGCAGAATGAAGAACACCAAAGACACAAGGAAAGTATTAGCCCAAGAGACAGAAAGGGCCACATAAACCAGAGACTTCATCAGTCTGAGAACAGAAGAACTAGATGGTGCCTGGCTACCGCCAATGACCGCCCTGACAGGGAACACAACAGAGAGTCCCAGATGGAGGAAGAGAACGGTGGGGTACAGAACTCAAATTCTAGTAAGAAGACCAGAGTTAACGGTCTGACTGAGACTGGAGAAATCCCGGAAAGTATGGCCCCCAGATTCTCTATCAGCCCAGAACTAAAACAATTTCCAAGGCCAAGTCTTCAGACAGGGATTGGACTGGACTGTGGGACGTAAAGTGATACTCGTGAGGAGTGTCCCTCTTAGCTCAAGTAGATACAAGAGACTAAACGGGCAGCTTCTGTCCGGAGGTGAGATGGGAAGGCAGAGAGGATTAGGAGCTGGTTGAATGGACATGGGGAATCGGGGGTGGAAAGGAGGACTGTGCTGTCGCAGTATGGGGAGAGCAATTAGGGTCACATAACAATGTATACATAAATTTTTGTATGGGAGACTAACTTGAAATGTAAACTTCATTTAAACTACAACAATAAAAAAATAAAAATAAACACAAACTAATATTTACCTTATTTTTACACTGAATTATCCAGGAGTACAACTATCACATAAATCAATAAAATACTGTATTAGTTTCATTCAGATCTTTCCCAAGAGCTGATAGCTAATTCATAGTATAACATTCCCAATAGCAGGATTTCTGGCAGCATTTGAATTGTCAGCACTCTGGACCATGTGTCCAACAAATTCATGGCAATTTTATATACAAGCACAAGCATCTGACTCCTTCTCACCTTTTATAGTTTCACCTGATACATTATTTTATTAAATATTAAATACATTATTATTTTATTAAATTGTTGCTTTACTTTATTTCTTCTTTACATTATAGTTAGAGCAATACTGATTTTTTTTTAATTTTATGTGGAAGTAGGTATAAAAAGACCAAACCCACTGCCATCGAGTCGATTCTGACTCATAGCAACCCTGTAAGACAGAGTAGAACTGCCCCATAGGGTTTCCAAGGAGCGCCTGGGGATTCAAACTGCCAACCTTTTGGTTAGCAGCTGTAGCTCTTAACCACTAAGCCACCAGCGTTTCTAGGAAGTAGGTATATTATCTATAAATTTCATACAAAGGATGCATAATAAAATGTGTAATACAGAAGTGTCTTAGGACAGGTTTCCTGGGAAACAGACTCTGAGGTGGAAATCCGCACGCAGGAAGCATATTGGAGAGTGCCCTGGGGGTCAACTATGGGGTAATGAGGAAAGTAGGATGGGACATAGGAGAGACTGAACTGTGACGTAGTCACTACAGAGGCTCAGCTCATCCCACAGGGAGCTCCAGTGCTGGGATGTCCCTTTAGAGTTGTCCTGCCTTAAAGAAGGAGACTGGGCCTTTACACCCCCACACTTCCCAGTCATTTGATGTAGCCTGCCTGTACAGATAAGGCATGAACTTAGGTGAGGCATGTGACTTCTACTGAGGGCAATTCTTGGACAGGAACTCAGCTGAGAGCCCTCAGTTGCCAATATTCCCCATGACAGAACCTTCCGGATGTGATTCATCTTGAGCAGGCAATTTAGAAAGAGCTTCACACAGGTACATTTGAATAGGTCTTATAGGATAAATGAAACCTCAGTAGGCACAGAGACCCTACTGATGAAGGAAAGTTGTTGTCAGTTGCGTTGAATGGGCTCTAACTCATGGCGACTTTATATATAACAGAATGAAGCGTTGCCCAGTCCTGTACCATCTTCATGATCATTGGTATGTTTGAGTACATTGTTGTGGCCACTGTGTATTTTGAGTGCCTTCCAACCTAGGGAGCTCATCTTCCAACACTGTATTGCACAATATTCTCTTGTGATTCATAAGGTTTTCATTAGGAAATTTTTGGAAGTAGATCTCCAGGCCTTCCTTCCTTGTCTGTCTTAGTGTGGAAGCTCCACTAAAATCTGTCCACCTGCTGGTATTTGGAATACTGGTGACATAGCTTCCAGCATCATAGCAAGACACAAACCACCACAGTATAATGAACTGACAGACCGGTGGTGGAATGATGAAAGAATAGCAGAAACAAAATCCAGAAGCACAAAAGATTAAGAAAAAGTGTAATGTGACATCCAGAGACAGTGTAGGAAGGGGACAGGAACTAATGCAAACTTACTCTGAATCAGGACAAAACCAAACTCCTTACATACATTAGGTATAAGTATTTGTATCGTTAGGTATTTATACAAAGCCTGTCCCATCTTCAGTCTATATGTCCCATGAGGGCAAAAACCATGTCCAATATAGAATTGTATCCCCAGAACAATGTGCTCCTGAATAAATCAGCCCTGGTTAATTCTACCACTTACTAGCCATGTGTCCTGGGCAGGACATCTAAATAAGGCTTAGTTTCCTCAGCAACAAAATGGAAAGACTAAGCCCTACATGGTAGCCATTCAAAAAATATTTTAAGAGTGAATACGTTGTCTTACCATCCCCAACAGATAGTTCCATTATACTCATTTTAGGGACAAACAAACTGAAACTCAGAGATGTTTAACTGCCCAAGGCCACATGGGTAGTCAGTAGGGAGACATGGTTTGAAATCAGATCTTCCTGATGCAAAGCTTATGATAAATGTGACCTTGTAAGATCCACAGATAGTGGTGGACTCCAAATGCCACGCCAAGGAATTCTGTAGGTGGTGCCTCTTAATTTAGTGACAAGGAAGTTTCTAGAAAGAGGTCTAGAAATGATTGGAACAATTTGGGGGAAGAACGTGGCCAGTGAGGAAAGACAGGTAATGCAACCATGCATGTCCATGAGCTTCAGAAGTTTTTGGAAAGCTTCTATCATTAGTGCAGCTCTGTGTGCGTAGACACGTTCCGGCTCATCCACTCAGGGCTTTCTATTTACCTAATTTTTGCTGTGAGCCAGCAAGCTATTCAGCCCCTTGCCAGGGTACAAGGCACTGTGACAGATGGTAGTGCCCAGGCTGGGGAATAAGCTGGCTTTTTTCAGCCAATAAAACTAGTCAGGAAAGCAGGGAGGTTGTCACTGGTGGTCAAATTAGGCCTGGTGTCCTTGGGTTTGTTTGCAATGTGGAGCGCAGGCAGCAACTGTATTTCCCAACAAGCTTATCATCTAATGGGAACAGGAAGCCCCTCAACCTCTCTTGAGAATGAGACACAAATCCAATGAGTCCCATTGACAGCAACTGTCTTGCATGCCAGAAGCATACAGGGATTTTTTTTTTTTTAATTGTGCTTTAGGTGAAAGTTTACAGCTCACTTTAATTTCTCATACAAAAATTTATACACACATTGTTATGTGACACTAGTTGCCATCCCTATAATGTGACAGCATACTCTCCATTTCCACTTTGGGTTTCCTGTGTCCATCCAACCGGCTCCTGTTCCTTCCTGCCTTCTCATCCTGCCTCCAGACAAGAGCCACCCATTTGGTCTCATGTATCTGCTTGAACTAAGAAGCACACTCTTCATGAGTATTATTTTATGTTGTATAGTCCAGTTTAATCTTTATCTGAAGAGTGGGCTTCTGGAATGGTTTTAGTTCTGGATTAACAGAGCGTCCAGGGGCCATGCTTTGGGGGTTTCTCCATTCTCAGTTAGACCATTAAGTCTGGTCTTTTTACGTGAATTTGAGTTCTGCCCCACACTTTTCTCCTACTCCATCAGGAACTCTCTGTTGTGTTTCCTGTCAGGGCAGTCATTGGTGGTGGCCGGGCACCATCTAGTTCTTCAACCTACAGGAAGATTGAATTAAATAGTGTATGCCCAATTTGTGACATAATGAATAAAGAAGAAACAAAGATGGTGAGAGGCAGGTTTGTGGAAGGATAGGGAAGTTAAACTCACTGACTCATCTGGTAGTCTGAGAAATTTCAAAGCACCTTTACTCATCCTGGAGTCCCTGGGTGCTGCAAACGGTTAACACACTCGACTCCTAACCAAACAGAAGTTTGAGTCCACCAGAGGCACCTAGGAAGAAAGACCTGGTGATCTACTTCCAAAAAATCAGTCATTGCAACCCTATGGAGCACGGTTCTACTCTGACACACCTGGGCTCACCATCAAAGTCGACTCGACTGCAACTGGTTTTTTCACACATCCCAGAGGTCAGGCAAACTTAGAGCAGTGATGTAGCTAAACTCAGAGGCTGCAACAGGGTGGAAGGAACAAAGTGTATGTTTGGGTTTCAGCTGGAGCTGTTTCAATCCCTTCCCAGGCTCTTTTGCTTTTAAAGCTCTATCTCACATTATCTCAGGGTTTAACAAACCAATAAAACGCTCCCACATTTCCATATTAATATAATTTACATAACGGGCAAGTTGATCTATTATTATATTCTGTGAATATTTAACTAAATGTAATATAAGTTTTGATTGTACAATGTTCTCTTACTATTTTTGAGTTAATAGTTGTTTTTCAGCTCTCAAATATTTTTGAAGACCCTTTAAAAGCTTGTACACTCCAGGCTCCTGTGTTCCTAGTACCTAGTGGAGAAGTCACTTAGTAACTGTGTGACCTTGGGTAAGTACCCAAATGAGCCTCAGTTTCTTCATCCATAACTTGTGGAGAGCAACACCTACCTGCTGCTGCTTCTATGAAAGTCCCTGTAGTGGCAAAGTGCTTAGTACAGAAGAGCCATGCAACAAAAATGTCTTTGGTTTTACTCTGGAATGTTCTTAGAAAGTCAGGAGGAATTGAGAGGGGAGAAGGGGCCACCATTAACTCCACACTTACTATATGACAGAGACTCTGTAAGACCATTTGTATATGACACCTCATTTAGACCCTCAAACATGACTATATGGGGCAAGAGGCAATATTAGCCCCATGTTGCAAATGAAGACATTGAGACTCAATGTGGTGACAAAGATTGGTGCAGGGTCAACAGAGTTGAGAGGTTGGGGTAGGAAAAGTTCTCCAAAGGGGCATTTCTGGAGGATAAGGAATGCAAGGAAGTCGTGTTTTTCTCTCATACCCTTGCCCCAGAATTTTGAAGGTTAAATTTCTATTTCTGTGGTAATGAGGAGGCAAAAAGTAGGGATTTCGAAATCTAGAAAAAGCTGAGGGTTATGTCAGAGCTGAGATCCTTGGAGGGGCAGTGGACAGAAGCACATCCCAACCTCAGCCCAGCATCTGCATTGTATGTCAGGTTTCAGAGGTACAAATGGTACAGCTGACCCTGAGCTCAATAAAAGATCTGTCACCGAACCAATGGTGGATCACAGGTGAGAAGAAGAAAAGGGATAAAAGACTTGGGAAGAAAAAAGGAAAGCACAAAAAATATATAGGGCTCTTTATCTCATTAATATAGGAGTGGCTTAGAACAAGAACTATTTCTCCAAGGGCTTGGTTATCTTAAGCCTGCCAAGTCACATGTTCAACCCCCTAGATGACCAAACATCAGCCAGGGTGAATGACCTACACAAGCAATGGTCAAGGTCAAGTTCAAATAAAGGACAAAACAGTAATAGTTCTTGCACATACGGTATGTACTTTTTTAGAATTATTTCTTCTTTACAATTAAAAATACTGAGCCTCAAAAATTTGTGCAATTTGCTCAAGGTCATATAGGGGTATAGGTAGAGAATCAGGTTTTGAACCCAGATCTGTCTGATTTCAAGGTCCAAGCCCTTTCTTTTCTCCAAGAGCCTGTATCTCAGCATAGCACAAAGGTTTACAGTTTTTTGTTTGTTTGTTTTTATCTTAAGGTAGTCATCAGACATGTTCTAAACTCTATACTAAGTACTTTTCACTTATCGACATACTTGATCCTCCCCAAAAGACCATGAACTACGTATGGTAACTTCCAGTTTATAGGTGAGAAGATGGAAGTTCCAAGATATGATGTAACTTGTCCAAGGTCATACAGCTAGTATGTGGTGGTGATGGGACTCCCACTCAAGGCTGTCTAGCTTCCAACTCCACATTGGTCTCACTCTGAGAACTGCCTCCTCATTGCTCTCAATTGCCGTGAAGCAAGCCAAATCTCCTGAGACCCACACATCTAAGTGTCTACCAAGGTCAGAGTTCTGTGCAAGTGACAAGTAAGATAAAAATCCAGGAACTTCTGGGGAAAGCAATGCAGGGTGGCTTACCATTGAAATGAGTGCATTTCCGAACTCTACACTTCTCAGAACTCAAAAGAGGTTACGCTGTCTGTCCTCCCTGCTGATCTAGTAAATGAGTTTCTGTCAGCATAAGCTGAACAGAGGAGAAGCAGGTACCAGTGACTTCCAGCCTTAATGACAAAGCTGTAATTGTGTCCCTGGGCCAGACAGCTGCCAGCTTCTGAGGAAGGAGATGATATCTATCGTTTAAGTTTTAAGGAGGCTTTGTTTAAAACTAAACACAGAGAAAGTCCTGGTTTTACTCGCTCTTCTCCACCTTGTCCAAGGTGGGAGGAAAAGGCAAAGCAATCACAATTGGTCCAGGCACCTGCTAAATAAAGTAACATAGACATGCAGCTTCCACCAACGTGCAAGGTGAGAGTCAGAATTGGATATGAGCTGGGGAAAATGCAACAACAAAAATAGAATGCAACATACTGAGTAAAGGTCATAAACAAAGCAACAAGTTCACATTACTGGGCATGGCATTAGATGTGGATCTTTATCCAAAATCTAATGGGCAGAATCAGGTAAGGATCAGCTCCTGACTTGCTTTTGAATGATGTCTTGGAAATGGTTCATAACAACCATGAATTTCAATTTGGCTTAGTAATTCCGTCCAAAGCAGAACCTAATAAGGGAATAATCAGGACATCAGATTGCAGAAAACTTTGTAAGATTCTCAGCGAACTATATTAAAGCTAATCAGTAAGTGGGTAACCGTGAATTTTTCAGTCATGCACAGCCCTCCATCCACCCGGGGACAAGCAGGGATTGTCAGCAAGGAGAACGTCTGACCTGGGAGTAAATCCAATGAAGATAAACAAAGAAAGGAAAGAGGAATGGGATGAGAAGGGGTACACTGGGAAAAATACAACTATTTTCACTGTTATTCTTAGTAATGTTATTATCATTATTATCTTATACTCCCGCACTCATGGAAACCCTGGTGGCGTAGTGGTAAGAATTCAACTGCTAACAAAAAGGTTGGCAGTTTGTATCCACCTTGGAAACTCTATGGGGCAGTTCTACGCTGTCCTATAGAGTCGCTATGAGTTGGAATCGACTCGACGGCAATGGGTTTACTCACGAGCAGGTGGTGGTATTTCAGAAAGCACCATGGTAAGTGGCTGAGAAAATAGAGGTTCCAGGGTCCCTATTCAGTCCCGGTTGGTGCCTGCTGGTCCTAGGGGCTCAGCTATTTTCCCTCCACTCTTAAAGCTGCACAGGCGCTCTGGTGGCGCAGTGGTTAAGCATTCGTCTACTAACCAAAATGTCGGCAGTTCAAACCCACCGGCAGCTCTGCTGGAGAAACATGTGGGAGTCTGCTCCCATAAAGATCATAGCCTTGGAAACCTTATGGGGCAGTTCTACTGTGTCCTATAGGGTCGCTGAGTCAGAATTGACTCCATGGCAACAAGGCTTAAAGCCACCATCCCTTACTCTTCCCCTAAGGGAGTTGCTCTCCTGAGGTCAAGTTGCAGAATGGGACATAGGCTTGCCAGCATGCTTCCTCCAAGCTGCCTCTGCAAACAGTCCCATAGGCCCATTTGTTTTATGAGTTTTACCACTGACCAACAAAAAGGAAATAAGGGGTAAGAAAAAAATAACAAGCTTGGGAAAAGTACAAAGGTTTAACCCATTTTATGGAGTTCTTCACATTATGGTCCTTGATCAGCGATGCCCAGAGTATGGAGATGGTAGGGCGTTGTACAATGTAGTGCAAGAAGCTCGGGCTCTGGGACCGATTGGACAGGGTTTGAATCCCAACCTGGCACCTGTTAGTGGGGCTGTCTCAGGCAAGTCATTTAACACTTTTGGCTCTCGTTTTGTCTTGTGTAAAGAAAATATAATCTACCAAGAAGAGTTGTTTTTAGGATTTAAGATTATAGTATACGTGAGTGAAATATATGTATACACCCTCTCCTCACTTATCGACATGGTTATGTTCCAATGACCAGGTTGTTATGGAAAATTAGAACTGTGCAAAAATGGAGGATGACCACATCAGATCACAAAATGGAGAATGACTACATCATTACATAACTGCCAGGTTACATCATTACATAACTGCTAAATTACAACATTGCATAGCTGCCAAGTTACATCATTGCATAACTGCCAAGTTACATCATTACATAACTGTCAAACCACTCAGAACCATGGCCCAGTCAAGTTGACACATAACCTTAACCATCAAAGCCAGAGATATTCTTGCCTCCACCTCGGCATTCGTTACTGCCAAACATAAGTTGTTAATGCACAAAATAGTAGAATAGTAGGATAGTCAGATAATGAGACAATCAATAAGTAAAGAGAAAGTGTATATGTATATATATGCATATATTTATATATGTGATAGATATATATAGGTATGTATCTGTCACACACTTAAGAGTCCCTGAGTAGCACAAACGGTTAAGCAATCGACTACTAACTGAAGGATTGGTAGTTTGAACCCACCCAGAGGAGCCTCGGAAGAAGAACTTGGCAATCTGCTTCTGAAAGGTCACAGCCTCGAAAACACATGAAGTTGTCATGAGTTGGAATTGACTTGACAGCACCTGGATTTTTTTGTTTTTTTTTAAATCACATACATAAAATGCACATAATATTATAGGTATTCCATAAGTAGTAACTATTGCTATTTTTGTCACTGGAAAATTCAGTAAATGACTGCCTTATGTTATTATTACCCTGGGGATGAAACGCAACCAACTTTCCCCTTACTTCCAACCTCTCACCTGAAAGTGAAGAGTCAACTAGCATATTAATTCCTATAGCTCTTCAGGTCTTCGTAATTTGATCCAATCCAACCATAAGAAAACCATCATACAAGCCCAAATTGAGGGATAGTCAACAAAACAGATGACCAGCACTCCTCAAAAGTGTCAAGGTCATCAAAAACCAGAAAATCTGAAAAATTGTCACCAATTTCTTAGACCAGAGGAGACTAAGGAGACATGACAACTAAATGTAATGTAGTATCCTGGTGGAGGAGCCCTGGTGGCCCGGTGGTTAAGCTACTAACCAAAAGATTGGTTGGAACACACCAGCCACTCAGTGGGAGAAAGACGTGGCAGTCTGTTTCCATAAAGATTTATAGCCTTAGAAATCCTATGGGGCAGTTCTACTCTGTCCTATAGGGTTGCTATGAGTTGGAGTTGACTCAATGGCAATGGGTTTGGTTTTTGTTTTTTCAATACTGGGTAGGATCCTTGAACAGAAAAAGGACTTTAGGGAAAAACTAATGAAATTCAAATAAAATGTAGAGTTTAGTTACCAGTCAAGTCCCAATGTGGTTCCTTAGTTGTTACAAATGTACTACAGTAATGTAAGAAGTTAACAATGGGAGAAACTGGATGAGGAGTATTTGGAAATTCTCTGTACTATCTTTGCAACTTTTCTGTAAATTAAAATTTCTGTAGCAGAAAATGTTTACTTAAATTCAAAATTTAAAAAGTTCAGTAGGTGGCTCTAGACAGAGTGGATAGTTTGAATTGCTGTATAATAATTAACAATTACTGAGAACTGCGCGTAGCATAGACACTGGAATAAACGTATTACTTGGCATTATTTCATTTACTCAACCCAATTATTCCATGAGGTCGGCCCTAATATCCCAAAGCTGCGGCCGGTAAACCCATTGCCATCTAGTGGATTCCAATTCATACAACCTCTAAAGAGGAGATTCAGTATATACTGACATTATATTTCCTCATAATACAACAGCAGTTTGGAAATCTGAAAACATTTCCTCACTAGAAAAATATTATAAGAGGAGAGGGTTTCTAGAAATGTGGTAAACTAGAGTTGGTTTACTGCTACCTCTAACACCCAAAATATAGAAATGCTAGATGAAGTATAACAAGATAAATAATTTATACTCAGCCTGGGGAAAAATAGGAAATTCCCAGGTTCTAGACACAAGCAAGGAGACCTGGTGGTACAAGGGTTAAGTGCTCAGCTGCTAACCAAAAGGTTGGTAGTTGGAACCCACCTAGTGGCTCTGCAGGAGAAAGACCTGCAGATCTGCTTCTGTAAAGATTACAGCCTAGAAAACCCTATGAGTAAGTTCTGCTGTGACACATGACGTCTGTTGAGGAATGATCTGCTGCTTGGCCTCTGTGCCTCCCATCAAGGCTGCCCAAATAAAAGTCTTGGGCCCAGAACATTCTCTGATAAGAAGCCTGGGAACTGGATTGTTCTCTCTCTCAGTTCTTTCTCATCAGAGAAGCCTTCCCTCTGTTCTAGGCACACAGTAACTTTCTTTGTCTCTTGCACCTGCACAGGTACCATATGGCACCTATCCAATCCCACTTCTATATTTGTTCCCAGCAGAGCGGGACTGGGATCTCTCAACCATGGCACGAGAAGGGTGAATGTAGAACATCTGCTCTGCACCAGCCATATGCAGGATGAGCCTCCTGGCCACGGGAGACTGGTGCCCACTAGTGAGGCTGATCTTGCTCTGTCTCTTCCCTATGTGAGTAAAGCATTTACCCATGCACTGATAGAGCGTGTGTGTGGTCTGTGTCTTTTGTTGGTGACCTCAAACTCTGGTACTACAGAGTCACTATGAGTTGAAAAATCTACTTGACGGCACCCAACAACAGTTAACTCTAAGTCCAAACATTAAGAGTCTGAGTTGATGCCATAGTGCTCCAGTGACATCCACCCCAGAGGTAAGTCTCAGAGCTAAGGGCTTGAGAATGAACACCTCAAAGTTAGTAGACTACAGCATAGAATCCTAAAAGAGTTGTCTCTCTTAAAAAAAAAAAAAATGGCTCAGGGAAGCAAGAAGGAAGACTGTCTCATGTCTTAAGATCTGGGTAGAGAAATAAAAAATCTCCTGTAAAAAATCAAAAATCCACGTTTATGCCACAAGTGAATGTGGGATCAGAATGTACACTTCTCACAGACAAGAAATTAGTATAAAAACTAGAATAGTGAGACCTCCGAGCCTTAGAAGAAACAAAAATAAGTCTATTCTGTAAGGACATTTTCATATTCCAGAACACAAGTTATTCTTGCAAGAAAAACAAACAAACAAACTAGCAATCTATTTTACCACATTAAAAAATTAAAGGAAAATAATTTGATCATAACAATAAATGGTAAAAAAAAACTTATATGGCTACATTTGACATCAATTCATGAAAGAAAACAAGTTATAACCTCATCACTATCTAGTCGTTTTTGACTCATAGCGACCCTATAGGTCAGAGTAGAGCTGCCCCATAGGGTTTTCAGGGCTGTAATCTTTATGGAAAGTAGTCCTGGTGGTACAGTGGTTAAGCACTTGGTTGCTGATCGAAAGGTCAGCAGTTCAAACCCACCAGCCGCTCTGCAGGAGAAAGATGTGGCAGTCAGCTTCTGTAAAGACTACAGCCTTGGAAACCCTATGGGGCAGTTCTACTCTGTCCTATAGGGTCACTATGAGTCAGAATCAATTCAATGACAGTCAGTTTGGGTTTGGAATCTTTACCGAAGCTAACTGACACATCTTTCTCTGTAGGAGTGGCCGGTGGGTTCCAACTACCAAGATTTTAGTTACTAGCCAAGCACTTAACCATTGCATCACCAGGGCTCCTCAGGAGTAAAAGAGTACTTCTTTAAACTCATAAAGGAAATACACAAAAACCTACAGCAAACTCCCCACTTAATAATGAAACATTAGAAGATTCTCTGTAAATAAGGCATTGTCCTGGAGGTCTTAGCCAGCACAATAAGGGAAAAAAACAAAAAAGTACCAGATACAAAGATTAGAAAAGAAAAAGGATCATAAGTAAAAGAAATTATTGCCTACATAAAAAAGCCAAGATAATGTATAGACATATTATCAGAACTAATTAGATTTCAGCAAAATTGCTGGTTATAAAGTGAACACACAAAAATGGAAACTGCATGTTTAGTTTTATAGGAAACGGCCAAATTGTCTTCTAGAATGGCTGTACCATGTCACATCAGCAAAGTGTGAGTGATCCAGTTTCTCTGCATCCTCACTAGCGTTTGGTGTTGTTGCTATTTTTTAGTTTAGCCATTCTGACAGGTGCGTGGTCATATCTCATTACAGTTTTAATTTGAATTTCCCTAATGGCTAATTATGTTGAACATCTTTTCATGTGCTTTTTTGCCATCAGCATATCCTCTTTGGTGAAATGTCTGTTCAAGTCTCTTGCTCATTTACTGTGTGAATTGTTTATTTTGCTGTTGAGTTTTGAGAGTTCTTCAATATATTGCAGATGCTAGTCATTTGTCGGATATGTGGTTTGCAAATATTGTCTCCCATTCTGCAGCGTATCATTTCATTCTCTTAGCAGAGTTTTTCACACAGCAAAAGTTGTTAAATATGATAAGATTCAATTTATCAGTTTTTCCTTTTATAGATTGTGATTTCAGTGTCAAATCTAAACATTCTTGGCCTAATTCTAGGTTCTCAAGATTTTGTTCTATGTTTCTTCTCAAAGTTTTATAGTTTTACATTTGACATTTAAGTCCATGATTCATTTTTGTTAACTTTTGTGTAAGTTGTGAAGTTTAGGCTGAAGTTCTATTTTTTTTTTTTTTTTGCTTACGGATATCCAATTGCTCTGTCGCCATTTGTTGAAAAGATTTTATTCCTCCAGTCATTAGGAAGATAGAGGAACTAAAATAACTAAAACAATTTTGGAAAAGAAGAATAAAGTACGAGGATTCACTTTACCTGTTTCAAGATGTATTTTGTAGCTGCAGGAATCAAGACTGTGTGGTCCTGGCAGAGGAATCAGTGGATCTTATTAGAGAACCTAGAAATAGCCCTCACTCAAGTATGGCCAACAGATTTTGGACAAAAGTGCAAAGCAGTTCAACAGCAAAAAACAAAAACAAATCTCAACCTAAATCTCACACCTCATACAAAAATTAATTCAAAATGGATCATAGATTTAAATGTAAAACTTAAACCCTTAAATTCTGAAAAGAAGATACAGGAGAAAATCTTCAGAACATGGACCTTGGTGAAGAGTTCTTATATAGACACCTAAACTATGACCTATATAAGGAAAAATTAATAACTTGGGCCTTATCAAAATTAAAAACTGTTGCTATGTGAAAACCTCTGTTAAGAGATAAAAAGACAAGTTACAGAACGGGAGACAATATTTGCAAACCACATATTGGACAAAGAGTTCATATCTTAGAACATATATAAAAAGAAACAAAAACTCAACAGTAAAGAAACAAACAACCCAATCAGAAAATGAGCAAAAGACATGAACAGACATTTCATCAAAGAGGATATACAGATGGCAAACAAGTACGTGAAAAGATGTTCAACATCATTAACCATTAGAGACGAGCCACTAAGTGGTGCAAATGGTGAAGAGCTTGACTGTTAACTGAAAGGTTGATGGCTCAAACCCACTCAGAGGTGGCTCAGAAGACAGTCCTGGCAATCTGCTTCCAAAAAATTAGCCATTGAAAACCCATAGCTCTAATCTGACACACATGGAGTTGCCAAGAGTCAGAGTCGACTCAGCTGCAACTGGTTAAATTGTTAGCCATTAAACTCTTTGCAACTGAGTCGATTTAGACTCCTAACAACCCTATAGGATAGAGTAGAACTGCCCCATAGGATTTCCAAGGAGTGGCTGCTGGATTCGATCGGCTGACCTTTTGGTTAACAGCCTGAGCTCTTAAAGTTTGCACCACCAGGGCTCCAGTTAGCCATTAGCGAAATTCAAATTAAATTTAAAATTAAAACCACAATGATATGTCACCACACACCTATCAGAATGGCTAAAATAAAAAAAATAGCAACAACACTAAATGTTGGTGAGGATGCGGACAAACTGGGCTGCTCACGCATTGTGAGTGGAAATGATGCAGCCGCTTTGGAAAAGAAGAGTGTGGAATGCTGGCAACTGAGGGCTCTCAGCTGAGTTCCTCTCCAAGAAATGCCCTCAGTAGAAGAGAGATGTCTTCTTTACGTTCATGGACAGTTTCTTTAGAAAACTAAGCATACACTTACCATAACCCAAAACCAAACCAAACCTGTAGCCGCCCAGTCGATTACAACAAATAGCGACCCTACAGGACAAAGGAGAACTGTCCCATAGGGTTTCCAAGGCTGCAATATTTTTCAAAAACGCGGCATTAGGATTGGAGGAAGCCTCATTAACAACCTGCAATATGCAGATGATACAACCTTGCTTACTGAAAATGAAGAAGACTTGAAGCACTTATGATGAAGATCAAAGACTATAGCCACCAGTACGGATTACACCTTAACATAAAGAAAACAAAAATCCTCGCAAATGGACCAATAAGCAACATCATGATACATGGAGAAAATGTTCAACTTGTCAAGGACTTCATTTTACTTGGATCCACAATCAACACCCATGGAAGCAGCAGTCAAGAAATAAAATGACACATTGCATTCGGCAAATCTGCTGCAAGAGATCTCTTTAAAAAGTTAAAAAGCAAATATGTCATCTTGAAGACTAAGCTGTGCCTACCCAAGCCATGGTGTTTTCAATCTCTTCATATGGGTGCGAAAGCTGGGCAATGAATTAGGAAGACTAAAGAAGAATTGACGCACTTGAATTGTGGTGTTGGGGAAGCATACTGAATATACCAGGGACTGCCAAAAGAATGAACAAATCTATCTTAAAGAAATACAGCCAGGATATTTCTTAGAAGCAAGGACAGTGAAACTTCATCTCACGTCCTTTGACATGTTATCAGGAGGAATCAGTCCCTGGAGAAGGACATCATGCTTGGTAAAGTAGAGGGTCAGTGAAAAAGAGGAAGACTCTCAATGAGATGGATCAACACAGTGGCCAAAACAATGGGCTCAAGCATAGCAATGATTCTGAGAATGGTGCAGGACAGGGCAGTTCTTCTTTCTGTTGGGCATAAGGTTGCTATGAGTCGAAATCAACTCAATGACACCTAACAATAGCAACAATCTTCATGGAAACAGACTGTCACATCTTTCTCCTGTGAAGAAACTGGTGGGTTCAGACTGCAGAACTTTAGCAGCCTGGAAACCACTAATCTGTTTTCCATCTTTATATATACATTTTTTTTTTTTTTCATTTTAAGAATGTTATGTAAAATCATACTGTATGTGACCTTAAGCAGCCAAGCACTTAACCACTGCGCCACTAGGGCTATACTTACCATACAATCCAGCAATTGCACTCATGGGAAGTTTACCCCAGAAAAAAATGAAAATGTTTGTTCACTTTCACATGAATGTTCCTAACAGCTTTATTTGTAATAGCCAAAACCAGGAAATAATGAAAATGTCCCTCAATAGGAAAATCGTAAACTAACTGTGTTACAGTCATACTATGTAATACTACTCAGCAATAAAAGGAAATGGAACTATTGCTACACACAGCTTGGATGGATCACAAGGCATTATGTTTAATGAAAAAAGGCAAATCTCAAAAGATCACATACAGTATGATTTTATATAACATCCTCAAAATGAAAAAAAGTATAAAGATGGAAAGCCGAATAGTAATTTTCAGCGGATAGGGAAGGTGAGGAAGACAAGGTGGGTGGGAATAAGAAGGGGTATCATGAGGGAGATCTTTGTGAAGATAAAATATTTCCATATCTTGATTGCAATGGTTTACTACACGAATCCACGCAACTACACAAGCACATTATATCAATATCAATTTAATGATTTTGATAATGCACTTATAAGAAACCAAACCCATTGCCATCGAGTTGATTCCAACTCACAGCAACCCTATAGGACAGAGTAGAACTGCTCCATAGAGTTTCCAAGGAGCACCTGGTGGATTCAAACTGCCGACCTTTTGGTCAGCAGCCGTAGCTCTTATCCACTACACCACCAGGATTTCCAGTGTACTTATAGTTAGGTAAAATGTAACTATTGAGGGAAACTTGACTTCATGTGAATCTATAATTATTTGAAAATAAATGTTGTTGCTAGGTGCCATTGAGTCAGTTCTGACACATAGCATGTTTCTTAGGCTGGGTTCTCTAGAGAAGCAAAACCAGTAAAGCGTATAAATGTATATAGAGGGAGATTTATATCAAGGAAACGGCTCAGGTGATTGCAGAGGCTATAACGTCCCAAGTCCGTGAATCAGAATAGAGGCTTCTCCCAGTTCACATGGCTGCAAGGGCTGGCGAACCCAAGATTAGCAGGTCAGAGAAAAGGGCTCTTGGTCACAGGCTGTGAAGATCGACAAATCCCAAGACTGGCAGGTAAGCTGGTAGCTAAAATCCCAAGAACCGAAGATCAGATGAACAGGAGGCGGCCGCAGGATCCAGAGCGAGCAAAAGCCAGAACATCTGCTTATATTCAGATGCAGACCACACTTCTAAGGAAACTCACTTTCAACTGATTGGCTACTCAGAACAGATCCCACCACGGGAGTGATCATAATAAACACTGAGAATCATGGCCCAGACAAGTTGACACACACTCTTAACCGTCACAGCAACCCTACATATAGAGAAATGAAATACTGCCCAGTCCTGCACCATCCACACAATCATTGCTATGTTTGAGCCCATTGTTGCAGCCACTGTGTTAATCATCTCATTGAGGATCTTGCTCTTCTTCACTGACCCTCTACTTCACCAGACGTGATGTCCTTCTCCGGGGACTGATCGTTCCTGATAACATGTCCAAAGTAAGTGAGTCAAAGTCTCAACATCCTTGCTTCCAAGGAGCGTTCTGGCTGTACTTCTTCCAAGATAAATTTGTTTGTTCTTTTGGCAGTCCATGGTATATTCAATATTCTTCACCAAGACGATAATTCAAAGGTGTCAATTCTTCTTCAGTCTTCCTTATTCATTGTCCAGCTTTCACATGCATATGAGGCAATTGAAAACACCATGGTCATGCTTTCAGGGGACATCTAGGTCAAATGGCATAACAAAGCTTATTAAGAAAATGTTCTGCATCCTACTTTGGTGAGTGGTGTCTGGGGTCTTAAAAGCTTGCAAGCAGCCATCTAAGATGCATCAATTGGTCCCAACCCACCTGGAGTAAATGAGAATGAAGAACACCAAAGACACAAGGAAAGTATTAGCTCAAGGGACAGAAAGGGCCACATAAACCAGAGACTTCATCAGCGTGAAACAAGAAGAACTAGACGGTGCCCAGCTACCACCAATGACCACCCTGACAGGGAACACAACAGAGAGTCCCTGATGGAGCAGGAGAAAGGTAGGGTGCAGAACTCAAATTCTAGTAAGAAGAACAGACTTAATGGTCTGACTGAGACTGGAGGAATCCCAGAAAGCTTGGTCCCCGGATTCTCTATCAGCTCAGAACTAAAACAATTTCTGAGGCCAAGTCTACAGACAGGGATTGGACTGGACTGTGGGATGTAAAGAAATACTCTTGAGGAGTGTGCCTCTTAGCTCAAGTAGATACAAAAGACTAAACAGGCAGCTTATATCCAGAAGTGAGATGGGAAGGCAGAGAGGGTTAGTAGCTGGCTGAATGGACCGGGGGAATCAGGGGTAGAAAGAAGAAGTGTGCTGTCACAGTATGGGGAGAGCAGTTAGGGTCACATGACAATGTATGTATAAATTTTTGTATGGGAGACTAACTTGAAATGTAAACTTCATTTAAACCACAACAGTAAAAAAAAAAGAAAACACCATGGTCAGGCACACCTTAGTCTTCAAGGTGATATTTTTGCTTTTTAACACTTTAAAGAGGTCTTTTGCAGAAGATCTGCCCAATGCAATGCGTTGTTTGATTTCTTGACTGCAGCTTCCATGAGTGTTGATTGTGCATCCAAGTAAAATGAAATCCTTGACAACTTCAATTTCTTCTCCGTTTTTCATGATGTTGCTTATTGATCTAGTTGTGAGGATTTTTGTTTTCCTCATGTTGAGGTGTAATCTATACTGAAGGCTGGGGTCTTTGATCTTCATCAGTAAGTGTCTCAAGTCCTCTTCACCTTCAGCAAGCAAGATTGTGTCATCTGCATATCAAAAGTTGTTCATGAGTCTTCCTCCGATCCTGATGCCCCATTCTTCTTCATACAGTCCTGTTTCTTGGATTATTTGCTCAGCATACAGGTTGAATAAGTATGGTGAAAAAATAAAACCCTGAGTCACACTTTTCCTCACTTTAAACCACACAGTATCCCCTTGTTTTGTTTGAAAGATTGCCTCTTGATCTAGGTACAGGTTCCTCACGAGCACAATTAAGTGCTCTGGAATCCCAATTCTTTGCAATGTTATCCACAATTTGTTATGATCCAGACAGTTGAATGCCTTTGCATAGTCAATAAAACACAGGTAAACATCTTCCTAGCATTCTCTGCTTTCAGCCAGGATCCATCTGACAACAGCAATGATAGCCCTGGTTCTAGGTCCTCTTCTGAATCCAGCTTGAATTTCTGGCAGTTCCCTGTTGGTGTACATCTACAATCACTTTTGAATGATCTTCAGCAAAATTTTACTTATGTGTGATATTAATGATATTGTTCGATAATGTCTTAGTCATCTAGCACTGCTATAACAGAAATACTGCAAATAGATGACTTTAACAAAGAGAAATTTATTCTCTCACAGTCTATGAGGCTTGAAGTCCAAATTCAGGGTGCCAGTTCCAGGGGAAGTCTTTCTTTCTGTTGGCTCTGGAGGCAGGTCCTTGTCATTAATCTTTCCCTGGTCGAGGAGCTTCTCAGTGCTGGGTCTCTGAGTCCAAAGTACACGCTATTCTCCTGGCTCTTGTTTCTTGGTGGTCTAAATTCCCCTTGTCTCTCTGCTGGCTTCTCTCCTTATATCTCAAAAGAGATCGGTTTAAGACACAACCTAATCTTACAGATTGAGTCCTGCCTCATTAACATAACTGCTGCTAATCCCATCTCATTAACATCATAGAGATAGAATTTACAACACAGCCAAAAAGAGGAAGACCCTCAAAGAGATGGATTGACACAGTGGCTGCAATAATGGGCTCAAGCATAGACTGTGGGGCTGGCGCAGGACCAGGCAGTATTTCCTTCTGTTGTACATAGGGTCACTATGAGTCAGAACTGACTCGAAGACACCTAACAACAACAGGAAAATCACATCAGGTGACAAAATGGTGGACAATCACACAATACTGGGTATCATGCCCTAGCCAAGTTGACAGATATTTTGGGGGGACACAAGTCAATCCGTGATAGATAATTTCCTCATTCGGTTGGATTACCTTCCAAAAGAATTAGGACCACAGAACTAGAACAATCTTCACATCTCCAGGCTCATGAAACTTACAAGGAACTGAGGCCTGAACAGCAACACTGTTTGCCCAAACTCACACCTCAGATCAATGGCAGAGCTGGAAATTCAGCTTGGGTCTCCAGCAACCAGTCCATATTACATTTACTTTGAACTACCTTAAGGAATATGAGAGCCAAGAGACTCATCTGGAAAACGGTCAGGTTCATTGCTTAGAAAGTTGAAAAGATACTAAGCTAGGTTCACAGGAGTTTTTGGTTTTGTTTGTTTTTTAAGTAGGAAGAGGCAGGATTTACCAGTGCAATATGGTATACACACTGAATCTGCAATGTCCTATATTCCGAACACCCATGCCATGTTCAACAGGATTGGTCTAAAAAGAGTTGGAGGAAGATGACCCTGCCTACTCTACAAAATAAATCCCTTTAAAATAAATGTAAACTATAATCATATTAATCAAATAATAAAAAATAAAACTTTTGATAATATGCACTGAGAGTAAAAATGTGAGGAAATAGATCCTCTCAGTCACCAGATGTATAAATTAGCACAATGTTTCTGGAGAACAGTTTAGCAATATCTAGTAGAACTAATAAGAAGCCCTGGTGGTGCAGTGGTTAAAGTGCTCAGTTGCTAACCAACAGTTTGGCAGTTCAAACCCACCAGCTGCCCCTTGGGGGAAAAGTGTGGCAGTTTGCTCCCGTAAAGATTTACAGCCTTGGAAACCCTATGGGACAGTTCTACTCTGTCCTATAGAGCTGCTATGAGTTGAAAGTGACTCGATGGCAGTGAGTTTGGGTTTTTTCCTTTTTTAGTTGAACTAAAAATGCAAATAATTATAAATCTAACAAAGCACATAGAGGATCTGTATGCTGAGAAGTACAAAATTCTGATGAGAGATATTAAATAAGGCCTAAATAAATGGGGACACATATTGTATTCATGGATTGATGGATTAGATGACTCAATATAGTAAAGATGTCAGTTCTCTCCAAATTGATCTATAAATTTACACATATCCAATCAAAATCCTAGCAGGACTTTTTGTAGATAGATAAGATGATTCAAACATATAACAGCAATGGACCTGGAGTAACTAAAATAATCTTGGAAAACGCAGAATGAAGATGAGGAATTACACTACACACTTTTATGACTTAAAGCTACAGAAATCAAGACAATGTGGTATTAATGAAGGAACAGACACACAAATCAATGATATGGAATAGAATCCAGAAATAAGCCTATGCAAATATGGCCAACTGATTTTCAACATATGTACAAAAGCAATTCAATGGTAGTCTTTCTAATAAATGGCTCTGGAACAACTGAATATCAATAAGCAGGAAAAGAACTTCAATTCATACCTCCCACCATATACAAAAATTAACTCAGAAGGAATCACAGATCTAAATATAAAACATAAATCTATAAAACTCTTAGAAGAAAATCTTCTTGACCTTGGATTAGGCAAATACTTCTTAGATACGACACCAAAAGCATAATTAATAAAAGAAAAAGAAATGATAAATTGAACTTCATCAAAATTAAAATTTAAGACTTATTCTGCAAAAGATAGTATTAAAAGATTGAAAAAACGAACTACAGATTTGAATAAAATATATGCAAATCATATACCCAACAAATAACTTGCATCCAGAATACTTTTTTTTTATCTCAAAAATCAGCAATAAGAAAAAAACAAAAAATTAAAAAAGAGAAAAACTGGAATAGACACTTCACAAAAGAGGATACGCACATGGCAAATAAACACATGAAAAGATGTTCAGCATCATTATCCATAAGGGAAACGCAAAAACACTATGAAATATCACTATTCACTTATTGCAATGATAAAGATAAAAAAATATATTGACAATATCAAGTACTAGTAAGGATGCAGAGAAATTAGAACTCTCATACATTACCGGTGAGAAATCAAAATGTACAACCGCTCTGGAATGTGGTTTGGCGGTTTATTATAAAGTGAAACGTACATTACCATTGTTGTTGTTGTTAGGCGCCATTGAGTCCTGCGCCATCCTCACAATCGTTGTTATGCTTCAGCCCATTGTTGCAGCCACTGTGTCAATCCATCTCATTAAGGGTCTTCCTCGTTTTCACTCTCTACTTTACCAAGCATGATGTCCTTCTCCAGGGACTGATCCTGCCTGATAACATGTGCAAAGTATGTAAGACGTAGTCTCTCCATCTTTGCTTCTAAGGAGCATTCCAGTTGTACTTCTTCCAAGGCAGATTTGTTCCCTCTTTTGGCAGTCCATGGTATATTCAATATTCTTTGCCAACACCACAATTCAAAAGTGTCAGTTCTTTGGTCTTCCTTATTCATCGTCCAGCTTTCGCATGCATATGAAGCGACTGAAAACATCATGGCTTGGATCAGGCACATCTTAGTCTTTGCTTTTAACACTTTAAATAGGTCTTTTGCAGCAGATTTGCCCAATGCAATGTGCCTTTTGATTTCTTGACTGCCACTTCCACAGGTATTGATTGTGGATCCAAAAAAATGACATTATTACCATATATTACATATGGCCCAGTAATCTCACTCCTGGGTATTTACCCTATGGAAATAAAAACATGTTCACACAAAACTGCACACTAATATAGCTTTTCTACTCATAATCACCCAAAACTGGAAACAACTCAAAAGTCATTCACTGGGCTAAGGAAGAAACACTCTGTGGTCCATTCATACAATGGAATACTACTTAGGAATAAAAAGGAATAAACTACTAATACACACAACCTGTTGTTCTCAAGTTGATTCCTACTGATTGTGACCCTATAGGACAGAGCAGAATGGCCCCATAGGGTTTCCAAGGCTGTAATCTTTACAGAAGCAGACTACCACATCTTTTTCCCATGGAGGGGCTGGTGGGTTCAAATTGCCAGTCAATTAGTTAGCAGCCAAACACTTTAACCACTGTACCAGTAGGGCTCCAATACGTATAACAATTTGGATAAATCTCAAAAGCAGTATGCTGACTAATAGAAGTCAACCTCAGAAAGTTACATACTGTATGATTTCATTTATATGACAGTCTTAAAACGACAAAACTATAGTGATGGAGAACAGATCTGTGGTTGCCAAGTGTCAGAGATAGAAAAGGATGTTTCTATAAATGGTAGCAGGAGGCAGTTTTTTGGGTTGGTGGAACTGTTCTGTAACCTGATTGTGCTGGCAGTTACATGAATCTATTAAAAAAAAAAACCCAAACCCGTTGCCGTCAAGTCAATTCCTACTCACAGCAACCCTATAGGACAGAGTAGAACTGCCTCATAGAGTTTCCAAGGAGCAGCTGGTAGATTTGAACTGCTGACCTTTTGGTTAGTAGTCACGTTCTTAACCAGTGCACAGCCAGGGCTGCTTAATGCATGAATCTATACATGTGTTAAAAGTCATAGAACTGTACCCAAAAAAGTCAATTTTACTGTATGGTAGTTTAAACAGTAAATCTGAAAACTTCACAGCATGAATCTAGGCAAAGATCATCAAAGGATTGTAGAAAACTTTATAAAGCATGATCAGGTTGTCAATTCCTGATTCCAGACAGGGGCGAAAAAGGGTAAGTCAAAGGAAACAAAAACAAAACAAAACAAAACCAGGCTGACTTTAGATTCTTCCATAGAACAAAGACATAGAATGATATATACAAAGTCCTGATAAAAAACAAAATATAACCCAAGAACAATATTTGCAGTACCAAATTGCCACTCAAGTATAAAAGCAAAAGATCAATAATCTTTAAGACCTTCTCTTTCTCTTTATTATTCTGAAATTGTATTGTAAAACGTCTTAGCAAAACTTTATTTTATTTTATTTTGATGCTCAGAATTTCTTTTGCTCTTTTCAACTGAGAATTCATGTCTTTCATAAACTCTGGAAAACTCTCAACATTCTACAAACGTTGCTTTTCTTCTATTCTCTCTATTCTTTCCTATTAGACGTACACTGAAACTTCTCACTTTAGCCTATGTTTTTTAAGTTCTATTTAATAAGTTTTATCCAACTTCATATGTGAATTCTGGATCACTTTTCATAAGTAGCACCAGTTCACCAATTCTCTCTACAATTGGTCTAATCTCCTGATCAATTTTTTTTTAATTGTTGTACTTTAAGTGAAAGTTTACAGTTCAAGTTAGTCTCTCATACAAAAATTTATACATACATTGTTATGTGACCCTAATTGCTCTCCCTATACTGTGACAGCGCACTTTTCCTTTCCACCCCTGATTCCCTGTGTCCATTCAACCAGCTCCTGACCCTCTTTGCCTTCTCATCTCACCTCCGGACAGGAACTGCCCATTTAGTCTCATGTATCTACTTGAGGTAAGAAGCACCCTCTTCACGAGTATCGTTTATGTCCCACAGCCCAGTCTAATCTATCTGAAGAGTTGGCCTCAGGAACACTTTTACTGCTAGGCTGACAGGCAGTCTGGGAGCCATGCTTTCTGGGGATCCTCTAGTCTCAGTCAGACCATTAAGTCTGGTCTCTTTACTAGAATTTGAATTCTGCACCCCACTTTTCTCCTGCTCTATCAGGGACTCTCTGTTGTGTTCCCTGTCAGGGTGGGCATTGGTGGCAGCCGGGCACTATCCATTTCTTCTGGTCTCAGGCTGATATAGTTGCTGGTTTATGTGACCCTTTCTCTCAGGCTAATACTCTCCTTGTGAATTTGGTGTTCTTCATTCTCCTTTACTCCAGGTGAGTTGGGACCAGTTGATGCATCTCAGATGGCTGCTTGCTAGCTTTTAAGACCTCAAACGCCACTCACCAATGTAGGATGCAGAACATTTTCTTAATAAACTTTGTTATGCCAGTTGTCCTAGATGTCCCTGAAAGCATGGTCTCCAGACCCCTACTCCTGCTACTCTGTCCCTCAAAGTGTTTGATTGTATTCAGGAAACTTCTTAGCTTTGGTTTAGTCCAGTTGTGCTGACTTCCCCTGTAGTGTGTGCTGTCCTTCCTTTCCCCTAAGAGAATTCTTGTCTACAGTCTAGTTAGTGAATAACCCTTTCCCTCCCTCCTCACCCTCATAACCATCAAAGAATGTTTTCTTCTGTGTTTAAACCTTTTCTTGAGTTCTTATAACAGTGGTCTTATACAATATTTATCTTTTTGTGACTGACTAAATTCACTCAGCATAATGTCTTCCAGATTCCTCCATGCTATGTTTCACGGCTTCATCGTTGTTCTTTATAGTTGCATAGTATTCCATTGTGTGAATATACCATAATTGGTTTATCCATTCATCAGTTGATGGGCACCTAGGTTGTTTCCATCTTTTTGCTATGGTAAACAGTGCTGCAATGAACATGGGTGTGCATATATCTATTCGTGTGATGGCTCTTACTTCTCTAGGATATATTTCAAGGAACGGGATTGCTGGATAGTATGGTACTTCTATTTCTAGCTTTTTAAGGAAGCGCCAAATCAATTTCCAAAGTGGTTGTACCATTTTACATTGCCACCAACAGTGTATAAGTGTTCCAGTCTCTCCACAACCTCTCCAGCATTTATTATTTTGTGTTTTTTGGATTAATGCTAGCCTTGTTGTGGTGAGATGGTATCTATTATAGTTTTCATTTGCATTTCTCTAATGGCTAATGATTGTGAGCACATCTTCATGTGTCTGTTAGACATCTAAATGTCTTCTTTGGTGAAGTGCCTGTTCATATCCTTTGCCCATTTTTAATTGGATTATTTGCCTTTTTGTTGTTGATGTTTTGCAGTATCTTGTAGATTTTAGAGATTAAAAGCTGATCAGATTTGTTGTAGCCAAAAATTTTTTCCCAGTCTGTAGGTTGTCTTTTTACTCTTCTAGTGAAGTCTTTTGATGAGCATAAGTATTTGATTTTTAGGAATCCCCAGTTATCTAGTTTCTCTTCTGTTGTTTGTACATTGTTGCTTATGGTTCATATTTTGTTTATGCCATGTATTAGGGCTCCTAGCATTGTCTCCATTTTTCTTCCATGGTCTTTATCATTTTCAACTTTGTATTTAGGTCTTTGATCCATTTTGAGTTAGTTTTTGTGCTTGGTGTGAGGTATGGGTCTTGTTTCAGTTTTTTGCTGATGGATATCCAACTATGCCAGCACCATTTGTTAAAGAGACTGTCTTTTCCCCAAATAATGGACTTTGGGCCTTTGTCAAACATCAGCTACTCGTAGGTGAATGAATTTCTGTCTGGATTCTCAGTTCTGTTCCATTGGTCTATGTATCTGTTGTTGTACCAGTACCAGGCTGTTTTGACTACAGTGGTGGTATAATTGGTTCTAAAATCAGGTAGTGTGAGACCTCTCACTTTGTTCTTCTTCTTGAGTAGTGCTTAACTTATCCAGGGCCTCTTCCTTTTCCATATAAAGTTGGTGATTTGTTTCTCTATCTCATTAAAAAATGGCAGTGGCAGGGACTTCCGGCCAGCATGGCGCTATAATCAGAAGCACCACACTGTCCCTCCACAGCAAAGATCCAAAACACTAAGTCAAACAGAGTCACACATCAATCTTGAAACCCTGCACATCAATTGAAGAGACAAACAACTCAGCCAAGCACCGAATGGAATAAGAAACTGATTGAGAACAGAGAGTGAGGAGAGATACATGCAAATGCCCCTATCAGCTACCACAGTATGGACCCACCATCTTGGACTCCTATAGGGATCAGCGAATGGGGGTAAGAGAAAACACCTTCACGGAGCTTCCAGCAGGAGACAGAACAACTGGTAACTAGCGATATATGCTTTCTCACCCCCTACGCTTTTTCACCCCCACTCGGCCTCTTCTGCTTCCTGCGGCCACAGTCTCATCACCAGAAAGCACTGGCTTCATGCCAGTGTCACTTGGATTCCACCCAACCACACTGTCCAGCTCCCTGAGTGCCATTTTGTGGCTGCTGGTGTTGCATTTTTCTGCTTCATTAGATTTCTTCCTTATCTCTCATCACCTCCCCCACTTTCTCTCAAATACCTGGCTCCATGTGCCATCTTTGCTTCTTCCTGAAAGGCTGCGAAACACCACTCGACTGTGAAACTGCTTCCTGGCCTGTGCCACCATGCTGGTGGGACCCCAGGGACTTTTGTTTGTTTGTTCTGATTTGTTCTGTTTTGATTTGTTTGTTTATTTTCTTTTTCTTTTCTTGGTTTGGGACACCTTCTAGCAAGGAAGTACTGTGTGGCTTGGGAGCTACTCTCTTACTCTGCCCAGACACGTAGTGACATCCCTGGGGACATTTCTTTTATTTTTTTTTTCTAGTTCTTTTTTTTTTTTTTTTTTTGGTTTTTTTTTTTTCCTTGTTTGTTTCCTTCTTTTGTTTTCTTGTCTCTCTTTTTCCCTTTTTGTCTTTCTTCATTTCCAGTTTCTTGATATACTCACTTTTTCTTTTGCCCTTTTTCTTTTTTTCCATTTTTGTTTTTCTCCATTTCTCAGTCTCTCATCTCTCCATTCCAATAGGAGGCTCCCTTAGCACTGTTTTTGGTTTGTGTGTATGTTTTTAGCTCCTGTTCCTCTCTCCTCTCTCCTCTTTCCCATACCAATCTTAGCTCTACATATTGCAATCTCCCCCCACCTTTCTGTCTACGTGCACTGTGGGCTGAACATCACACAATCAAGCAGCACAGGCATGGCCTACCAGAACCTGCCCTGCACTGATTCCCAGTCTGCCCTGTCAGCCCTAGTAAGTGCCACAAACAACCCATCCCAGCAACTCCCCTTCAGCTGGACCTACACTGCTGTACCATACATGAGTAACTGACCCTGCCCATTGGAGAAGGAGGTGAAAAATATTGTGCAAAAAATAAAGAACACACAGCCCGCCTGCTCAGACATAACCAAATAAAACAAAAAAGCAGGATGAAACAAATAATTCTACAATCAATAAATGAGAGAAAAAACTACTGAATGCCCCGAAGACAGCATAAAATAACAAAACATGCAAAAACAGGACAGGATGGTTCCAGTAGGCATTCAAAATTAAAAACTAGATGACTTTCCAGTAGAAGAAAAGTCACCGTAACTACCTGATAGGGAATTCAAATCTCTAATATTCAGAATTACCCAAGAGTTGAAGAAAAAGCAGACAAAAATGAGGAAAAAATAGACAAATTCACGGAAGTGGTAGAGAAATTCATGGAAAACACAGACAAAAAGTGGAAGAATTCTAGAAAATAATATGGGAACAAAATGCTAAAATAAATTCACAACTAGAAATCATACAAAAACAACAATTAGAAATCCAAAAGAGAAACAAAAAGATTTCAGAAACGGACAGTGTCAAAGAAGGGCTGAGGAGCAGGTTTGAAACGATAGAAGACAGGATGAGCAAAATATAAGACAAACACTTGGATACAACTCTGTTTGAGGAAAAATCAGAAAAAAGAATGAAGAAAAGTGAAGAAACTCTTAGAATTTTGTGGGATACAATCAAAAGCAAAAATCTGCGAGTAATCAGAGTTCGAGAATGGGGAGAAAACAGAAAACACAGAGAGGACCATTGAAGAACTGCTGACAGAAAATTTCCCCCAATATCATGAAAGATTAAAAGTTGACCATGCAAGAAGCTCAATGAACTCCATATAGGATAGACCCCAAAAGAAAATCACCAAGACATATCATAATCACACTCACCAAAACTGAAGACAAACAAAGAATCCTGAGAGCACCTCAAGAAAAACAAAAAGTCACATAAAGAGGAGAAACAATTAGACTAAGCTTGGATTATTCACCAGAAACCATGCAGGCAAGAAGGCAATGGGATGACATACATAAAACCTTTAAAGAAAAAAATTGCCAGCCAAGAATAGTATATCCTGCAAAACTCTCGTGTAAATATGATGGTGAAATTAGGTCATTTTCAGATAAACAGAAATTAAGGGACTATGTAAAAAACAAACCAAACTCACAAGACATATTAAAAGGAGTCCTTCAATCTGAGAATGAACAACATCACACCACAGGCTGAATCTAGGACACAGATTGTACTAGCCAGATACCAACCTAGGAAATGAACTCTTAAGGACTATCCAAAAACCAAAAGAATTACAACAAGGAGCCAGAGAAGATAATCTGTAAATGACAACAGCATTAGAACAATAAAGGAGAGACTAAATGGTGTAGTTATCGAACCTTCTAATGGAGAGGAAGGCAAGGCGATACCAAGCAATAATAGACTGGTTCAAACCTAGGAAGATAAAGGTAAATTTCAAGGTAACCACAAAGAAAGTTAACAAACCTACCCATGAAAATAAAGAAGAAAAACAAAAAGTCTCAGTAAAAACAAAACCTACAAAAACAAAAGAAATGAAAAAAGAATCCACAAACAAAAGGAATTCAGCACAGGAGAGTAAGAGGAACAGAGAAGATGTCAGCACCACAAAAAAAAAGCACTGCAAAATGACAACAATAAACTCACACCTATCAATAATTACACTGAATGTAAATGACTTAAATGCACCCATAAACAGACGGAGAGTGACAGAATGGATTTAAAAAGACAGGATCCATCAATATGCTGTCTACAAGAGACACACCTTAGAAACAAAGACATAAATTTATTAAAAATTAGGATGAAAAAAATATATCAAGCAAACAGCTACAAAAAATTACAAGTTGTGCTGGTTTCCTCAGTATTGTGTACTTTTTCACCCTTCTCACAAGATACCACTTATCTATTGATTGTTTTTCTAATGTTGAACCATCCCTGCATACCTGGTATAAATCCCACTTGATTATGGTGAATTATTTTTTTGATATGTTGCTGAATTCTATTGGCTAGAATTTTCTTAAGGATTTTTGTGTCAACATTCATGAGGGATATTGGTCTGTAATTT
>NW_004443963.1:12799574-12811551 GCF_000243295.1 Trichechus manatus latirostris
ATTACCTTTTCAATCTCTTCTTTTGTTATGAGTTTATTTAGTTGTTCTACCTCTGTTTGTGTTAGTTTAGGTAGTTAGTGAGTTTCTAGAAATTTGTCCATTTCATCTAGGTTTTCAAATTTGTTAGAGTACAATTTTTCATAGTATTCCGTTATGATTCTTTTAATTTCAGTTGGGTCTGTTGTGATATTCCCCATCTCATTTCTTATATGGGTTATTTGCTTCTTCTCTTGTTTTTCTTTTGTCAGTTTGGCCAGTGGTTTATCAATTTTGTTGATCTTTTCAAAGAACCAGCTTTAGGTCTTATTAACTCTTTCAATTGCTTTTCTATTCTCTGTTTCATTTAATTTTGTTCTAATTCTTAATATTTCCTTTCTTTTGGTACCTCAGGGCTTCTTTTGCTGCTCTGTTTCTACTTGTTCCAGTTCTAGGATTAATGTTTTTATTTTGGGACTTTCATCTTTTTGAATGTGTTCATTTATTACTATAAACTGACCTCTGAGCACTGCTTTTGCTGTGTCCCAAAGGTTCTGGTAGGAGATGATTTCATTCTCATTTGATTCCATGAATTTCTTTATACCATTCTTAATTTCTTCTGTAACCCAGTAGTTTTTGAGCAAGGAGTTGTTCAGTTTCCATGTGTTTGATATATTTTTCTTGCTTTTTCAGTTATTGATTTCTACTTTTATGGTTTTATGGTCAGAAAAGATGCTTTGTAATATTTCAATGCTTTATATTTTGTTAAGGCTTGCATTATGGCCTAATATGTGGTCTCTTCTGGAGAATGTTCCATGTGTGTTGGAAAAGAAAGTATACTTGGCTGGTGTTGGGTGGAGTGTTTTTTATATGTCCATGAGATCAAGTTGTTTGATTGTAGTATTTAGATCTTCTGTATCTTTATTGAGCTTCTTTCTAGATGTTCTGTCTTTCACCAAAAGTGGTATGTTGAAGTCTCCTACTATCACTGTGGTGTTGTCCATCTCTCTTTTCAATGCTGTTAGAGTTTGTTTTATGTATTTTAGAACCCTGTCATTGGGTGTGTAAATATTTATTATAGCTATGTCCTCTTGGTCTATTGAGTCTTTAATCATTATATAGCATCCTTTCTTACCCTTTGTGGTGGATTTTACTTTAAAGTCTATCTTGTCAGAGATTAATATTGCCACTCCTGCTCTTTTTGAGTGTTGTTTGCTTGATATATTTTTTTCCATCCTTTGAGTTTTAGTTTGTTTGTGTCTTTAAGTCTAAGGTGTGTCTCTTGTAGGCAGCATATTCTACTGATCAATTCAGTCATTGATTTTCTTCAACTATTATACTTTTTCATTTCTAGAAATTTATTCTGAGTCCTTTTTAAATCTACCAGGTACTTTGAAAAATATTCCTTTTTTCATTTTCCTGTTGTTTTGTCTGTGGCTTTATAACTGCCATCCAAAAGATCTATTATATAAAAGAGTATGATGACCTAATTGTATTAATTGTTGTGTTTACTGAATTCCTCTCCCGTGGTGTTGTTTCTTTGGAATAATAAAATGGTTCTTAAACTATGGAGCATCAAAATCACCTGGAGTGCTTGCTGAACACAAATGGTAAAGCAATAGTGAACAGAAAATAAATCAGTGGTTGCCAGGGCCTGGGGAGTAGAGGTAGGAGTTGACTAGAAAGGTGAAATTTGGAGAGTTACGTATTTGTTTTATATCTTGATCACGGTAGTGGTTACCTTACAGTATGTTTATTAAAACTCATGGAAATGTACACTAAAAGGGCTCAATTTTTAGTGTGTAAATTATACCTCAAAAAAAATACTATTTAAAAAAATAAATACACACACACAAACTATGGGCTTCACCCTCAGAAAAGTTTTGGCATGAGACTTGAGAATTTGCATTTCCCAGTTGACTTAGATGTTGCAGTCTTAGCACACTTTGATAACCATTGATCAGATCAGGGTAGCTAAGCATTATGATTATTATCATTTTGTGCATGTGCTGTTCCCTCTGCCTGGAATGCAGTTCTCCCAGATACTTACAGAACTTACCCCCTCACTTGCTTCAGCTGCCAATTGAAAATTTATCTATGAAGCTAAAGGAAATTAGAGCAAGTCTACGAGAGCCAAAGTACAGCCTTGAGTATATCCCACACGAATTTGGAGACCATTTCAAGAATAGATTTGACACACTGAACACTAACGAATGAACAGCAGACAAGTTGCGGAATGACATCAAGGACATCATACATGAAGAAAGCAAAAAGTCATTAAAAAAACAGGAAAGAAAGAAAAGACTAAAATGGATGTCAGAAGAGACTCTGAAACTTGCTCTTGAACACTGAGTAGCTAAAGTAAATGGATAAAAATGATGAAGTAAAACAGCTGAACAGAGGATTTCAAAGTGTGGCTCGAGAAGACAAAGTAAAGTATTATAATGAAAGGTGCAAAGACCTGGAGGTAGAAAACCAAAAGGGAAGAACGTTCTCAGCATTTCTCAAGCTTAAAGAACTAAAGAAAAAATTCAAGCCTCGAGTTGCAATATTGAAGGATTCTATGGGCAAAATATTGAACAATGCAGGAAGCATCAAAAGAAGATGGAAGGAACACACAGAGTCACTGTATCAAAAAGAATTGGTCGATGTTCAACCATTTCAGGAGGTAGCATATAATCAAGAACCAATGCTACTGAAGGAAGAAGTCCAAGCTGCACTGAAGGCATTGGCAAAAATAAAACCTCCAGAAATTAACAAACTACCAATTGAGATGTTTCAACAAACAGATGCAATGCTGGAAGCACTCACTCATAGATGCCAAGAAATTTGGAAGACAGCTTCCTGGCCAACTGACTGGAAGAGATCCATGTATGTGCCCATTCCGAAGTAAGGTGACCCAGCAGAATGCAGAAATTATCAAAAAATATCATTAATATCACATGCAAGTAAAATTTTGCTGAAAATAAATTCAAAAGTGGTCACAGCAGTACATCAACAGGAAACTGCCGGAAGTTCAAGTCAGATTCAGAAAAGGACGTAGAGCAAGGGATATCATTGTTGTTGTCAGATGGAACTTGGCTAAAAGCAGAGAATACCACAAAGATGTTTACATGTGTTTTATTGACTATGCAAAGGCATTAGGCTGTGTGGATCATCACAAATTACAGGTAACATTTTGAAGAATGAGAATGCCAGAACACATAATTGTGCTCATGAGGAAACTGTACATAGATCAAGAGGCAATCATTCAAACAGAAAAGGGAATACTGAGTAGTTTAAAATCAGGAAAGGTGTGTGTTAGGGTTGTATGCTTTCACCATACTTATTCAATCTGTATGCTAAGCAAATAATCCGAGAAGCTGGACTATACGAAGAAGAACGCAGCATCAGGGTTAGAGGAAAACTCATTAACAACCTGCGATATGCGGATGACACAACTTTCCTTGCTGAAAGCAAAGCGGACTTGAAGCTCTTACTAATGAAGATCAAAGACTACAGCCTTCAGTATGGATTGCACTGAAACATAAAGAAAACAAAAAACCTCACAATTGGATCAATAAGCAACACTATGATAGAGAAAATATTGAAGTTGTCATATAAGATTTCATTTTATTTGGATCCACAATCAATGCCCATAGAAGCAGCAGTCAAGAAATCAAACGATGTATTGCGTTGAACAAATCTGCTGCAAAAGAGCTCTTTAAAGTGTTAAAAAGCAAAGATGTCACCTTGAGGACTAATGTACCCCTGACCCAAACTATGGTATTTTCAAATGTCTCATACACATGGAAAAGCTGGATAATGAATAAGGAAGACTGAAGAAGAAGTGATGCCTTTGAATTATGGTGTTGGTGAAGAATATTGAATATACCATGGACTGTCAGAAGAACAAACAAATATTTCTTGGAAGAAGTACAGTCAGAATGCTCCTTAGAAGTGGGACTGGCAAGATTTCATCTCACTTACTTTGGACATGTTTTCTGGAGAAGGACATCGTGTTTGGTAAAGTAGGTGATCAGCGAAAAAAAGGAAGCCCCTCAGTGAGATGGATGGACACAGTGGCTTCAACAATGGGTTTAAACATAGCAACAATCATAAGGATGGCACAAGACCAGGCAGTGTTTCTTTCTGTTGTCCATAGGGCCATTGTGAGTCAGAACTGACTCGATGGCACCTAACAAAAACAACATGAGTCCTTCCCTGACCATTATTTCTAAACCTTCAACCTCATCTCCAATTCTTCCCTCCCTTCCTAGTTTATTTTCTTATAAAACTTATTCACATCCAGTGTATTGTATATTTTATTTATTTTTCTTATTTATCGATTGCATACCACAACTAGAATATAACCTCCATTAAGGCAAGAATTTGTTTTCTGTTTTTTCGCTGACCTACCTCCACTGTCTAGAACAGTGCCCGACTTGTAGTAGGCACTCAAAAAATACTATTGAATTAATGATGGAATTACTAACACTACTAATTATGTTTATAAAGCCCTGGTGGCACAGTGGTTAAAAGCTTGGCAGATGACCAAGAGGTCGGCAGTTCGAATCCACCAATTGCTCCTTGGAAACCCTATGGGGCAGTTCTACTTTGTCCTATAGGGTCACTATGAATCAGAATCAACTCAACGGCAATGGATGTTAATAATGTTTATAATTTATCTTCCTCCATTATTGACCTTCAGAACATGACCATTGATTTTTCTCTCTCCCCACATTAAAAGAAGCCCCTTTTATAATATAACACAACGCTGGAAACAATTTGGCTCTGAGGCTGGATAGTTACAGATTTATATCTTATATCTAACCCTTAATAACTAAGTGATGTTGAATAATGCAGCTAACGTTTGTGAGCCTTGGTTTCCTCATCTATAAAATGGGGATGGTAACATCTCCTTCGTTAAATGAGCTAATGTGTATGGTGTTATAGAGGGATTAGCAAATAGCCCAACAGTTGATAATGTCTCTTCTTGACCCTCCTCGGGCACCTGATGCTGGAATTGGCTCATAGTGCTAATTTGGGCTAACTGGACCACTCAGTGCCTTTTTCTCAGCTGAGTCCAGGGTTTAGTCAAATGTAGGTTCAAAATAGAGAACACTTTTCTCCCCTCCCATAAGCAATATGTAAAAAAGATTCTTTTCTCCTCGGTATTATTGAGCAATTTATTTGCCTTATCGGAGTTTCATTTTCTTCATCTGTACAGTGAGGCTAATAATCGCTGCCTCAGAGATTGAGTAGCATAGGGACTCAACAAAATTAAAGCATGAAAACATCCAGCACCCAGTAGGTCTCCAATAAACAATGGTTCCAATGCTCACTCTCTCCAGCTGCCTGCCTAGAGCTACTGAGATCCTCAGAGACACCTCAGAAGGTACATGTCAGGGTGGAGGCCAGAAGCTACCCTGGCTCAGCTCAGCAGAGGGGCTTCCACCTTCCTGGGAGTTCCTGGTTCGCTTTGTGCAGTGAAGTTAACTACTGAAGGCTGTTCCCAGGCCCGAACGGACATGTGCTACTCTCTCACTTCTTGCCTGTTACAGGAAGGGCATGCAGCTGTGGAGCTAATCCGAACCAGAGCTTTTCCTTTCCAAATGTTATCGCTGGAGCTCTGGGGCCGTCTGGAAATACAACTCTGTAGCTTTGCAGCAATTTAAACACTACTGCACTGCTCAATCTTGTCTTTTCTGCCAGGGTGCCAACTGATTCTCTACGGGCTGGAGCAATATCTGGCAAGCCATCACCCCAAACCTGTATAACCTCAATATCTACTGCAGGTGGGCTACCTCTTGTGTGTCAGAGTAGAACTGTACTCCAGAGGGTTTTCTATGGCTGATTTCTCACAAGTAACTGGCCAGGCCTTTCTTCCAAGATGCCTCTGGGTAAACTTGAACCTCCAGCGTCTTTTCCTGCAGTATCTGGTTCAACAAAGCCAATCCTTCTAAATCCCATACCTTCATTTCTGATGTGGGGTTTGTTCATCTCAGAACCCATTCCGTGCAATCAAGTCTCCAAAAACCAATGTCCAGCCCAAGGAGGAAAGAAGCTGCTGATTTTTCTTCTCTGCACTCAAGATTTCCACCCCCATCTAGGGGCTTTTTAGGGAAAATAAAATATTTTCTTTTCCTAACCTAAGTCATATGGGTTTTCTGGCAAACAGGAGGCAATCGGCAGGATACCAAATAAGGCAAGTGCTTAAAAATCAGCGGTTGGGTGGGGATGTGTGTATGCGTGTGCTTGCCGCCAGACGCAGCCCACAGCCACCACGGTCCTTTCCCACTGACAGCTCAGCAGGGCTGTGAAAACCAGGATGCCTGGTTACTTTTTATGAGTCTGTTGGCCGTACTTAGATATGTAGATATATATAGTCACTGTTGTCCTTCACAGCTGAAGACATAGCTGCTGACAATGTTATTTCCCACGCAGGCGAATTAAAATACTGGCAATAATGATGATCTCCGGGAGCAGATCTGAATGGCCCCTCCAGCTCCCTGACACAGAACAAAGCCGGCCTGCAGACAGCCCTTGCAAGTTGCTCCCGCTCTGGGCCTCCACCAAGACCATTTCCTCCCTAAAGCCTCCCTTGCTTTCTTGGGCCACAGGAGGGACAGAGTATTTGCTTTTCTGCCCACAGAAGGAGAAATAAAACCAAATGTTAAGTTACAGGTATTTCAGCACCACTTTATTATTGGGCCTTTCTCTTCCCCAAATGCTTTTGCCCAACAGTGCCTGCTGTTCACGCAGAGAGAGAGGCACAGAGAGGGAGGCAGGTTCTGACTTGAGTTATTTTTCACTTTCTTCCCCCTGTCTTCTTTGCATTTTTAACTTCCTGCTCACTCCTTTCTCCCCTTTCTTATGTGATGTCACCCTCCCCCCGCCCTGCCCCATTATACCCCCTTCTCCACCCAGGCTCCCTGGCCCACCCAGAACTGGCCTCCATGGTCCCTGCACGTGGGTCCTGGCCTTCCTTCCTCCTCTCTAGTCCCATTTGCATCCACAGCCCATATTCTTTTTTTTTTTTAATTGAACTTTAGATGAAGGTTTACAGAACAAACTAGCTTCTCATTAAGCAGTTAGTACTTTTTTTTTTTTTTATGGCATTGGTTAACAACCCCATGACACGTCAGTACTCTCTCTTCTCGACCTTGGGTTCCCTATTACCAGCTTTCCTGTCCCCTTCTACCTTCTAGTCCTTGCCCTGGGCTGGTGTGCCCCTTTAGTCTCTTTTTGTCCTATGGGTCTGTCTAATCTTTGGCTAAAAGGTGAACCTCCATAGTGACTTCATTACTGAGCTAAAATGGTGTTGGGGGGCCATACTCTCAGGGTTTCTCCAGTCTCTGTCTGGCCAGTAAGTCTTTTTTTTTTTTTTTTTTTTTTTTGAGTAAGAATTTTATTCTACATTTTTCTCCTACTCTGTCTGGACCCCTATTGTGATCCCTGTCAGAGCAGTCAGTGATGGTAGCCAGCCACCATCTGGTTGTACTGGACTCAGTCTGGTGGAGGCCATAGTAGTTGTGGTCTATTAGTCCTTTGAACTAATCTTTCCCTTGTGTCTTTAGTTTTCTTCATTTTCTCTTGCTCCTGAAGGGGTGAGACCAGTGGAGTATCTTAGATGGCCACTCACAGGCTTTTAAGACCCCAGACGGTACTCACCAAAGTAGAATGTAGAACATTTTATTTATAAACTATGTTATGCCAATTGACTAAGATGTTCCCCAAGACCATGGTCCCCACAGCCCTCAACCCAGCAATTCAGTCCCTAAGGGAGTTTGGATTTGTCCATGGAGCTTCAATGACCTTACCCTGAACTAAGTTGTGCTGGCTTCCCCAGTGTTGTGTACCGTCTTACCCTTCACCAAAGTTACTACTTACCTATTGTCTATTTAGTGTTTTTTCACCCCCACCACTCCCCTCCCTCGTAACCATCAAAGATTGTTTCTATTTGTGTGTAAACCTTTTCATGAGTTTTTATAGTAGTGGTCTCATACAATGTTTGTCCTTTTGTGATTGACTTATTTCACTCAGCATAACACCCTCCAGATTCATCCACATTGTGCGATGCTTCAGATTCATCATTGTTCTTTATCAATGGAATACATTGGTATTCCATTGTGTGTGTGTACCATAGTTTGTTTATCCATTCATGTGTTGGGCATCTAGGTTGTTTCCATCTTTTTGCTATTGTGAACAATACTGCAGTGAACATGGGTGTGCATATGTCTATTCGTGTGACGGCTCTTATTTCTCTGGGATATATTCCTAGGAGAGGTATTACTGGATCATATATCCTTTTCCAAAATGGTTGTGCCATTTTGCATTTCCACCGGCAGTGCATAAGAGTTCCAATCTACCCACAGCCTCTCCAACATTTGTTATTTTCAGTGTTTTTGATTTGTACTAGTAATGCCAGAGTGAGATGTTATCTCGTTGTGGTTTTGATTTGCATTTCCCTAATGTCCACAGCCTATATTTTCACTGGGAGGACTGGCTAAGAAATGCAAACCTGAGCAAATCATTCTTCCGGTGCATGGTAGGCCCCACCAGCTCCTCCACCAGGTTCACCAGTGGTCCGAGAACTAAGCCCTCCCCTCCTCTGGACTCAAGGCCTGCACTTGTCCCCATGGTACTCAACACTCCATCGATATTGTCCTTCCCATCATGGTTAGGTTTTTGGAGGGGTTCAACAAGTGTTAGCTATTGTGCTTTGAGAATGTATGAAAATATTAATAGCAAATGATCATTTTTCTAAACATGCAAAGGGTACTGTGAAAATCTTTTTTCAGAGTATTGGTAAAATCCTCCTAAACTCCAGGACTAAACAACAGCCGAGCCCTTATATCACCTTAGGGTCCTGCCCCCGTGCTTGCTGAGGGTTCCATCGTCCTTGTCTTCTCTCCCTTCCTCTGTCCCTGTCTTTGCCTCTTTCCTACCATTTCCCCCACCTCTCAGGTACTTGCATAGCAGCTGAATCTCTCCAGAAAATGGGTGTGGAATGTGCACTTTCAGAATCATTCCACAGCATCTCATCTTACCTGTTCTCTCTCTTCCTCCTAACTGCCCATGCCATTGCCAGTTAGGCAGTTCCTTTCCTGAAGCCTCTCAACTTTCCAGTAGTAGGACAGAAATATCATACTTCAAAATCTAGAGCACCAGTTTTCCACCTCCACCAAAGACACACACCTACACTCCTCTTTGTTTTCTCTCCTCCTCTTCCCACTCCCCTGCCCCTCTTCACCTCAACATCAGCCATTCCTTTTGGTTGCTTTGAACTTTAGGATTCCATATCAGTGGGAATCTTAGCCACGTGCCCTACCTTCATTGAATTCTGGTGTGCTCATCTGCAGCACGGGGCTGCCAGAAAAATAAAACTGGCTTCTCACATGATGGTTGTGAGGTTGCAATGAGATAAGATGTGTCAAGTCTCAATTATGATGTTTGGCACATAGTAAATGCTCAACAAATGTTGGTGCCTATTCTTCTCACTCTGTGGGAGTTTTTTAAAGTACAAGTCAGTAATTATGCCTGACAAAGGAATAGAATATCTAAAATTGGGGCTCTTCTGCAGAATTTGCACACTCCAACCATCTATGGCTCTGGCTTTGCTTCTGGCAGGCAATGAGGTTCAACTTCCTCCCAGATCAAGACTAAAGAATTCTCCTAATCTCTTCTCCTCCTACCTAATCTCAGAAAGACCCTTTGAGGTGATTATAATCTTCTCAAGCACAGGAACCTTGTCATGCTTAACTTTGTACCTAGTCTAGTGCCCTACAGGTAGCAAATACTCAAAACAGGTTTTCTCTGAACTAGCCCAAAGTTGACTTATACTTCCACAGTTAGCAAGAATGGAACATGACTCTCATTCCAAACTTAGCAACTGGGTTGTGTGATTGTCTCCTAGGGCAGAGACTAATTCCCTGGCAAAGAGTCTTGGCACATCCTTGGTGAGGAGTAACCAAGAGTTCCTTGCAAAGCCCAACAAGACAGCAATTAGAGTCTGGGGCATGAAGCTTACTAATGTTGACTGTACAGTCAACTGCATCTCATCCTCGCTTGAGAGTCTGCATTCAATCATTCCCAATAAAGCCTTTTACGCCATTTTCTTTAAAATATGTCTTTAAAAGTCCACTTCAGGATAAATTTATAAACATGTATTTCAACAGGGTTCAACCTACCTCTGAGACACAAGATTCTGGTGGCCAGAAAGGGCCACACCAGTTATTAGAATACTGCCTTAATCAAGGTCATGCCCATCAGCATTTACTGCCTGTTAGACTTAGTCACCACCACTTGTCTGTCAGTGTGTCATATTGTGGTGGCTTACAGGTTGCTATGATGCTGGAAGCTATACCACCAGTATTTCAAATACCAGCAGGGTCACCCATGATGAACAGATTTCAGCAGAGCTTCCAGACTAAAACAAAGTAGGAAGAAAGGCCTGACAATCTACGTCTGAAAATTAGCCAATGAAAACCCTATGGATCCCAACAGAATATTGTCTGATACAGTGCTGGAAAATGAGCCCCTAGGTCAGAAGGCACTTAAAATACTCAGTGGCTACAACAATGGACATGAGCAAATCAATGATCATGATGATGGTGCAGGACTGAGCAACATTTCGTTCTGTTATACATGGGTTCACCATGAGTCAAAGCCAACTGGACAGCAACTTAACAACAAATAACAAAGACGTGGTCAAGAACCATTCTTACAAGAAACATTAAATTGGTGAATTTAATAAACCAAACCTTCTTGCTCTCACCAACATCATCCATTCCTTGCTCCCTCTCCTCTGCCACTACCTTGTCAATCTCTACACACCATTTAGTAATTTGTCTACTGCACATAGAAACTGATGAGCCAGAAACTTTCATCTGCAGCAGAGATATTTCTTTCGGTGTATGATTCTGCCCCTCCTCTCCCCAGACGCATATACATATCTCTCACCATCTAAAATCCAGAGGCTTTCAAAATAGCCATTTCTACATACGTCTGCATTTACCAAAGCAAACCAAAGCAACTTCACAGCCACAAGTTGGAGAAAGCATGTTGGGCTCCTCAAAAATCCCATGAATGGGCACCAAAAAGAAGTTCATTAAAACAGTGTAATAGCCTTAATGCAACTAATGTACTCACTCCTGTTCTAACAAGCTCATGAATAATACATGAAGAGAGCTTCAACTGTTTTAATTAATTTGGTCTTAAAATTAATTCAGTCCAGTACAAAATTAGCAGGCAATTAACCCTTATTGGTCCAACTGGACAAAAACATGCCAATGTCATTTGCTAGAGAAGCAAAGAGAAAATGGACAAGGGCCATGGTCCACTCTTGCAAACCAGAACACAAAAAAGGAGCTTCAGCAATGCCCACGAGACTACAACTCAGTCCCCTTTCTGGACTTTGTAATTTATTTCTACCTCATCACTAGGAATTTCAGCATTTATATGTCGGGAAATTCTTGGGGGAGATTCCAAGTGCATAACAAGATTGCTTTTAGTTTTTGTTGTGCTGTGTTTTTGAAACTGCCAAACAATTTATGAGTGTTTGCTACGTGCTAAGGATATAATAACAATTATAGACTGCAATATTTGGGCACATGCAATAAACATATTTGGTTCTAAGAAATTACTGCAGTTTGTTATGTACATAAGTTTAGCAGATTCTTGGTTCCATTACCCACTTGGCAATTACGCATAGTGTTATAATAATAGTTTATCATAAAATAGTGCATTTTTTCTCCCGATCTTGATGTGCTTAGTGAGCATTCTTTTCTTAACCCTCACTATACTGTTTAGAATTGGGAAGATATAAATATCATTAACATTACTTTCAAAACAAAGATACTAAGGTTCAGAGATAAGCATAGGCAATTGCAGCATTAAAAGTAGTTTCAGACTCCGGCAAAATGGCACTCTAGGCAGAAGCACCACGCCGTCCCTCCACAACAAAGATCCGAAAAACTAAGCCAAACAGAGAATCAACAATCCTGAAACCCTAGAACAT
>NW_004443963.1:12820761-12850734 GCF_000243295.1 Trichechus manatus latirostris
CATAAAACAGCATGTGTGTTACTGTTACATGAGAAACTATCTGTTCTGTAAGCCTTCACCTGAAGTACAATAAAATATTAAAAAAAAAAAAAGTAGTTTCAAAAGACATCCAGTCAACCACCTATCCAGTGCTAAAATTCTACTAGACTCTTCTTGAACACCTCCAGTGATGGGGAACTCATCACCGCATAAAGCTGCCCATTCCATCTCTAGAGAAAGTGATCATTAGATTGATCTGAAATTTATCATCAGTAGTCTTCATCTACTTGTCCTATTTCTGCCCTAGAGAAGTCTGATTCCTCTTGCACATGCCATCTTCTGAGTCATCGATTCTTCAAGCTTAACTACCCCCCAATACCCCCAGTGAATCTTCATGACATGGCTCTGAGCCCTATACCAGCCTAGGCATTCTCCTTGGAATCAACTTCAAGGGGTAGTGAAATGTAGTAGTGGAAAAAGTATTGTCTTGGGAGTCAGGCAGAACTGGAGTTCAGTGTGTGCCATTTCAATGATATCTATAAAGTGACTACATGCTTAATCCTCTGAGCCTCAACACCCTGTGCAGTTATTATGAAGATTAGATAAGTTAATGTAAGGAAGAATACTTAGCATAGGGTCCAGCACAATTAAGTGTTCAATAAATGGTAACCAAGTAATAATTACAGTTAATTCACACATAGTGCATATTAAGCATTTTCGGTATTCATTTTGTGTTTCACAAGTCATGAAATTAGTATTATTCCTATTTATACATATGTCTGTCAGTTCATCAAACTGTGGTGACTGCCATGTTGCTATGGTCCTGGAAGCTATGCCACCAGTATTTCAAATACCAGCATGAATCACTATGGTGGACAGGTTTCAATGGATCTTCTCAACTAAGACAGACTAGGAAGACAGGCCTAGCAATCTAGTTCTGAAAACTACCAATGAAAACCATATGGATCACGAGAGAATACTGTCCAATATATTCTGGAATCGTGCTGAAAGATGAACCCCCTAAGTTGCAAGGTACACAATCAGCTGCAACAATGACTAAAACGTGCCAGCCGTCATAAAGATGGTACAAGGCCGGGCAGCATTTCGTTCTGTAGTGCATGGGGTTGCCGTGAGTCAGAACCAACTCAACAGCAGCTAACAACAACAAAAACAATAGTTTATGGATAAGGCAACTGTTGCACAGAATAAGTAACTTACTCAAAGTCACAAGGCCAGTAGGAGGCAGAGCTGGAACTTAAACCTAAACAGTCTAGCTTCAGAGTCCCTGTTGGGCAGCCATGTCTGTCTTAAATCGTGATCCCCAAAACTGAATGTTTTTCAGGTGTGGTCTGATCCAAGCAAAATAGTAGATCAGAACCCTCACCCTCTCCCAATGCAGCTCAAAATTATACAGTTTTTCCTTGTGTGAGATTTCACCCAGTTAGACAGCCCATTACAATGTTCTCATTGTAACATATTATCAGCCATGACTCCCCAGTCCTTTGTTTGTTCAGCTACTTTGTGAATGCAAGTTTAAAACTTAAACTTTAGCCTTTTAAAATGCCTTCTCATTAAGTCTGGTCCAGAATTCTAAGCTGCTGGCATCTTCTGGGATCCTGATTCTCTAATTCAACACATTTTCTCCCCTCCCAACATCAGTTCTTTCACACATTTGATGAGACTGCCTGCTCTAGCTTTATCCCAGGGACTGATAAAAAATACCAGCTCGGGCAGGGCACCATGCCACAGGAGCCCTCTCTCCAGGCTGGCATCGATCTATTAATCAGTCGCCTCTGGGCAGGGATCAGTCCTGAACAAAAATAGAACACGATTCACCTTTTCTTTAAGATCATAGCTTCTTTTTTGTTGTTGTTGTTTAATCTGTTTTTTGTTTGTTTTAATCTCTGATAATTTTTGGTTAGCAAAACATGTAAAGTCAGGAGGTGTAATCAAACTCTAAAATTAAGTGGCATCCTTTTTGGGGAGCCTTTGTCTACCCATCCATAAAATGGAGGAAAAATTAAATTTGGTAATCCCGGAGAATATTGCCTATGCTAACACTCTGGGAAAAATGCCAGGTTCTCGATTGTTTGGACTTCATGTACCTTCAGTTCTGTCACTTCCCTCACATATGTTATGCTCCAACCAAACCCAAAACTCTCGTTGTCCCATGATCACATTCAGTGCTACTTCTCCCTAAAACGATTTTGTACCCACTGTTTCCTCAGCCTGCCCTTCCTTCACTTGTCCAGCTGGTGACATCCTAGTTATCTTTCAACACCAACTTAGATCAAGAAAACGTTCTGAAACAACTGAACATCCTTATGCAAAAACAGAACTTTGATCCATGCCTTGTATCATATAAAAAATTATCTTCAAATGGATCATAGGCCTAAATGTAAAAGATAAAAATATAAAAATTCTAGAAGAAAGTTTAGGAGAATATCTTTCTGCTCTTGGACTAGGTAAAGATTTCTTAGCTATGACAGCAAAAGCATGATCTGTTTTTTTTTTTTTTATGATAAATTAGGCTTCATCAAACTTAAGAACATTGCTTTTTAAAAGACACTTTTAAGAGAATGGAAGTATAAGCCATAGACAGAGAATGTATTTACAAATGGCATATCTGATAAAGAACTTGTATCCAAAATAAATTTTAAAACTTTCAAAACTCAATAATAAGAAAACAAAAAAATCCAATAAAAAAATGGGCAAAAGATTTGAATATGCACTTCACCAAAAAGGACATGAAAAGATGCAAAACTTAAGAAAATCAGTTGGATTCCTATACACCAATAAAGAGTACTACGAAAAGGAAATCAGGAAAACTACCATTTATAATAGCCCCTAAAAAAATAAAATAGTTAGGAATAAATCTAAGCAGAGATGTAAAAGACCTATACAAGACAACTACAAAACACTACTGCATGAAACCAAAAGAGACCTACATAAACGGAAAAACATATACCACGCTCATGGGTAGGTAGACTCAACATTGTGAAAACGTCAATTCTACCCAAAGCAACCTAAAAATACAATGAAATCCCTATCAAATATCAACAGCATTCTTTAATGAGATGGAAAAACTGATTATTAACTTTATATGGAAAGGAAGGAGGCCCCTGATAAATAAAGCATTATTAAAGAAAAAGAATAAAGTTGGAGGACTCACGCTACCTGACCTCAGAACCTACTATACAGCTACACAGTCAAAACAGCCTGGTACTGGTACAATGACAGACACATTGACCAATGGAACAGAATCAAGAATCCATTTGTAAATCCATCTACCTACGGACACCTGATCTTTGACAAAGGCCCAAAGTCCATTAAATGGGGAAAGGACAGTCTTTTTAATAAATGATGCCGGCAAAACTGGATGTCCATCTGTAAAAAAATGACACAGGACCCATATCTCACACCATACACAAAAACTAATTCAAAATGGATCAAAGACTTAAGTATAAAACCAAAAACTATAAAGATCATGGAAAAAAAGGTAGGGTCAATACTAAATCAAAAGCCACTGTGCCACCAAGGTCAACACTAGGGGCCTTAATATACGGCATAAACAGCATACAAACCATAATTAACAATGCGCCAACACCAGAAGATAAGCTAGCTAAACGGGATCACCTAAAAATTAAACACTTATGCTCATCAAAAGACTTCACCAAAAGGATAAAAAAAAGAACCTACAGATTGGGAAAAAAATTTTGGCTATGACATATCCAACAAACCTGTACTATCTAAAGTCTATAGGAAAATCCAATACCTCTACAATAAAAAGACAAACAATCCAATTAAAAAATAGGCAAAGGATATGAACAGACACTTCACTAAAAAAGACCTTCAGGTGGCTAACAGACACATGAGCCATTAGAGAAATGCAAATCAAAACTACAGTGAGATACCATCTCACTCCAACATTACTGGCAGGAATCAAAAAAACAGAAAATGACAAATATTAGAAGGGTTGTCGGGAGATTGAAACTTTTATGCCCTGCTGGTGGGAATGTGAAATGGTACAACCATTTTGGAAAACAATATGGCGCTTCCTTAAAAAGCTAGAAATAGAAATACCATATGATCCAGCAATCCCACAAAAAGAAAAAAAGTGCACAGCGTTATCACAAATTAAAACCACAAGGAGATACTAGTATGCGCCAATTAGAATACTTAAAGTTAAAAAAAAAAGATTGACCATACCAAGTGTTGATGAGAATGTAGAGGCACTAGAACTCTCATCCAGTCTTTTGGAGAAGGTAAAATGGTACAGGTGCTCAAGAAACCCAGCCTTTGTCACCTTCCTAAATATCACCTACCATTTATTGAAGACTATCTCCTTTCAGTGTCCTTCATTCATGTGGCTTAGAGAAAAGTACTGGAGAAGTCAGAAAATCAAAAGAAGGATCACAAGGGTCTCAGAGACTGGAACTGAGCAGCTCTTTAAACTCCAGCCCTGCCACTTGCCAGTTGTGTGATCTTAGGGGAGCCATTTAACTTTCTAAACCTCATATTAAATAAAATAGGGATAATATGTGTACACTTTGGAGTTGTTATGAAGATTAGAAGGTCCCTGGATGGGGCAAATGTTTTGCACTTGACTATCAACATAAAGACTGGTGATTCAGACTCACTCAGTGGTGCTGCAGAAGAAATCTGCTTCCATAGAGATTATAGCCAAGAAAACTGTATGGAGCAGTTCTACTCTGTAATGCATGGAGTTGCCATAAGCTGGATCAACTCTACAGCAACAGGTTTGTTTGTTCTTTTTTTTTTTTAATGAAGATTGGAGATAATTCTTTCTAGGCACTAAGCATGGTGCCTGGTATCATGGCAGCTATTTTTAAGTGAAGCTTAAAGAGGAGGTGATGGTGGAAGGAGCATTTCAGGTGGAAGAAATCATGAGGGTAAACAATCATCCATGGCATAAACCAAGAGAATAGCATGTTGTAAAAGCGGCAATGAGACCCAGGAAGGATCCAGGATGGAGACAGGTCTTAAAAGATGAAGTACCTGTCCCAGGCACTCTCAGCAACTGTGTGCAGAGATAAGAGGCCCCAGACTTGGGGCTAAATATAGTAAATTTGAAATCTCAGGCCCTAATATACAGCCTTGTTGTTGTTAGTTGCCGTTCAATTGATTCCAACTCATGGTGACCCCATATGTGCAGAGTAGAACTGCTCCATAGGGTTTTCAAAGGCTGTGACCTTTTCAGCTAGTAGTCCATCACTTAACCAATTGCACCCCCAGGGACGCTTATACAGCCATAAAGATATAATATTTGGCATGTACTAATGTGTTGGCATTTGGAAGACTTAAATTCAGACGCCAGATCCCTAAAAAAATTACCCTCTTTCACTCTCTCGTGGAAGGTGTGATGGCCAAGAAAAAGGAGTTTTTCACCAGCACTTCCAAAAAGGTCTTTCCAGAGTGTAGTAACTGAAAATCCAGCCCAGGTTTCCATCAAGCCCTCTGGTCTTAGTAAGTAGGATAAGTGGTGGTGTGGCTTCCAGGAAGATTGGATGTTTTCAGTAAAGGGGCAACTTCTTTCCTTTTGTGGAAAGTTAAAATACATTCATTATCAGTTTTAAAGTTCAGACAAAGTCTGAACGATAGTATTTATAAGCAAAAAAAGTTCATCAGAGACTGGAAGCCCTGCTTCTCCTAATGATTGAATAGCAAACAATTGTATAAGCTTATCTTTGGGGCTCCCCGAAGAAAGCTAAGCTCCTCTTTTCTGCTCCCACTTCCAGAACAAGCCTGGCATATCATCTGTCTTGGTTTCCCACGGTTGCCATAACAAGATACTACAAAGCGAGTAGCTTTAAACAGCAGAAATTTATTGTGTTGCCGTTCTAGAAGCTAGAAGTTTGAATTCCTGGTGTCAGCAAGGCTATGCTCTCTCTCTGCTGGCTCTCAGGGAACATCTTTACTTGTCTCTTTCAACTTGTGGTAGCCTCAGGGCATTTCTTGATGATCCTTGGCTTGTAGATACATCCTTACATGGTGTGTTTACCCTGTATGTGTTTATTTCCATGTCTGTTCCCCACTATCATATGACACCAGTCAGAAGGGAATAGGATTAGGACTCGCCCTATTCCTGTATGACATCTTTAACTTCATTGATAACATCTGCAAAGAAAACTCCTATTTCCCAAACAAGGCCACGTTCAGAGGAACAGGGATTAGGACTTTGACAGATTTTTTGAGGGGCCCAATTTAATCCATAACATCACCCTTCCACGGGAAAATTTAATGGGAAAATAGCCTCTATCGTAAAACGAGATGGATTGACACAGTGGCTGCAAAGATGGGCTCAAGCATAAGAACAATTGTGAGGATGGCACAAGACCAGGCAGTGCTTCATTCTGTTGTACGCAGGGTCATTAAGAGTCAGAACCTACTCGACGGCACCTAATAACAACAACAACTTTGTAAAAAAACCTCTCTTCCCTCTTAATTTCCTCTCCCATTCAATATTCAATATCAACTACTCCCTACCATAAGTACACACAAACCACACACACCCCAGAATGCCTAAATTCACACCATCCTTTCATGCTATGCTTGGCAGTCCTCCAGTTATCACCATTTAAAATGTAAATATTCCAGAAGTGGTAATAATAATGCAACTTACATTTAGTTAGCACCTTAGAGTTTGTAAAGCACGTTTACTTCCATTATGTGTTGGGTCTTGAACATAGTCTTGAGCTTCACATACCCAACAGTATGTAATGTTTTGTAATGTTTTACACATTACAAAAACTAGATGCTTAAGAAATATCTCTTGAATGAATGATTAAAATGAATGAATGAACAGATAGTATGAAATTTGTGAGTAGAAATTGTTGTCTCCACTGAAACCAATAGTCAAAAAGGTAAATGAGTTGTCCACAGTCATCAAGCAAGTGGTAAAGCCTAAACTTGAACTTCTTGTCATGAAATCAAACTAAGCATCAAATTCAACCACCCATTGTCTTTCCTTTGTATTCAAGTGTCTGAAGTCAAGTGAGAGTTAGCCAGGTGTTTGCCGGGTGTAGCTGGGTGTGGCATAGGATGGAATGTTGGATAGAGGGGTATGTTGGACTTGGGACTGAGAGATCTGAGCTAACCATGCAATCTTGAACTTAACCCTTACTTAGCCTCATTTCCCTAATTTTCAAAATGGAGATAATTGTATCTTAATGCGAAAGGTTGTTATGAAGATCTAAATAAATCTCAGCTATAATAGCTCTTTGCCGAACTGTAAAGAGTCATAAAGATATAAATAAATAAATAAATAAATAGGAGGCGATAAATCTGGACAACGCATGATTTAGTTGCTTACCTCTAATCTCAATAAAAATCAATCTTAATAAATCTCTGTATAAATAGAGAACCTTTCTTCTACTTTCCATATTCTAAACCCTTCCCTCCATCACTGGGTTGGTTTGGGCATAGTTGCATATCTGTTTTTGGTGTGATTGCCTTTGCCACTCCTTTCGCCATTATTTTGTACCCAATGCTGTTCTTGCAAACTTGCTAATTTGTTATTGCAAGCTTAGTTTTCACTGAAAATTAATTATTAGAAAAAAGGAATTTTACAAAACGAGCTACATAAATGAGAAGCAACATGAGGCAATCACAGGTTTACTCCAAATAGATAATTACAAAAGAACCTAGGGCAGCATGCCATCCAACCACACTGTGGCCTAGTCTGTACCCTCCGGTTTGAGGACTAGCCCCAGTTCTTGGGTTTGTGGTCAGACTTCTCTGGGGAGGTGACAGTTAAGGTGAGATTTGAAAGAGAAACAGGAATCAGGCAAAGGGAGGGTCCCCATTTTGGGGGTTGTCATGGAATATGAAAGGAGCTGAGAGAAGGGCAGTGTTGGGGCTCTAGTTCTCCCTGCTCCTCCCCTGCAGTTTCCTCTTGTTACCAAATGGTCTCTCTTCCACATTCTCTTCCCCAAAGTCATAATGAGCAGGTCAGGTTGGCTTAGCTGGTTACCACTGTACCTGCTAGACTGAGGCCTGCCCACCCGGCCGCCTCCTGGGGGCTTAAGGATGGGCTCTGCTTGGCCCGCACAGTGGCCATCTCTATACAACAGCAGCTGCCTTCAGTCCAAGAGGTGAGGTAAGACCAGTTTCAGTTGAAGAGAGACAAGAGCATGTCCAGTAACTTAACCCCACTGTACAACTCACAGGTTGTAGACAGAGAGGGCCGCAAGCAATGTGTCTGCTGTGAGGATTTTAACAGCCATGGGGGTCTGTGGTGGTAAGCAACAAATAGCAATACTGGTTTCAGCAGAAATGAATTTATTGGAAGGACGTGGGGTGATTCACAGAATCAAATGGAAAACTGGTGAAATAGGTCTTGAAAGAAGTGGGAACCAGGCAACTCTGGGTATCTGGAGTTGGATCCCCATGTCTGGGTGGGTATCCTCACACGGGAACAAAGAATTGCTCTCTTTGGATAATTGTTGTTGGAATGTATAGGTGCCACCAGGTTCTGGTTTTATGTCACTTTGCTCAAGATTCAAATTCCAAGGAGACAGCATTTGATTGGCTGAACTGGAGCCTCCTGCTCCTCCCTTGGGCAGAAGTGGGACATCTTGATAGGCAGTTCCACCAACACTGCATCTAATGCTCAAGAGAGCATTTGCTAAGACAAAATCTGGGTGCTGTTACCAGAAGAGAGTCCCCAGGTGGCATAAGTGGTTTGCGCTTGACTACTAACCTAAAGACTGGCAGTTCAAACTCACCTAGTGGTGCCACGAAAGAAAAGGCCTGGCAATGTGCTTCCATAAAGATTACAGCCAAGAAAACCCTATGGAGCACAGTTCTGCTCTGTCACACACAAGGTCTCCATGAGTTGGCAATGAATTTTGTTTTTTTGGTTGGTTACCAGAAGAAGGGTTAATGTTTATCAGGCAAGCAAAGCCCACAGTTTTCCTCCTTAACTATCAGCAAATGTGTTTCACTGGAGTAGGACTGCTTTAGGTAGAAAAGTCCACAAAGTTCTGTGGAAGTGTCTGGATTTACTGATTAGCACCATGGCTTTTTGCCTATTTATTTAAATTTTGAATTCCCGATAGTTATGCAGCGCGTTCTTCCCCAGAAAGCCTTACGCCATGGCGCTAACATGCCTCCTCACCTGTCAAACAATCTGATAAGCAAACACATTGCCATTTGAAAGGCCAGGTCTGTGAATGGTCTCTTTTTCCCAAAAAGTAATTCATATTAGGGACCTGGTGAAGGATGGAAAAAAATAACATGGTCCCCAGAGCTGAATGAGTTTGAACCTGAATGCTGTCAGCAGGCTTTGAATGTGACAGGAGCTGATCTCAGATAAAACAGCTCCTTACTAGGAGGACTCCGGGTCTCAGTAAGACCTGGAAAAATGGACCTACCTGAAGTGGATTCTCTTTCTACTTCTCAGGGAAACATCCAAATTGCTCCAACAACAACCGCTCCTGAAAGAGACAGGTTCCTATGTGGCAGTCCCTCTTGAGCCCAGTAGCTGACCTGGGCAGGGTCCCAGCCCGAGTGAGGGACTCACCTCTTCTAATAAGGGTGGAGCCACAGAGAGGCTCAGGCCTCACCTCCCTATCCATCTCAGGTCGTTATACGGGCAAGGTGACTTGAAGATTGCTTCATTGGGTATGTTGGAAAGGCACCCTGGAAGAAAGGCCTAACAATCTACTTTTGAAAAATCAGTTATTAGAAACCCTATGGAGTGTAGTTCTACTCTGACACACATGGGGTCTCCATGAGTCAGAATTGACTGGACAGCAACTAGTTTTTTCATTAGGTGTACAAGTGCCTTGGGCACCGAGGAAAATGCCAGAGGGCTCTCAGGACAGGGATACCACATTTCCAAGAACAGATAGAGGTATGCCTTCAGCTCAGGAAGCTTACAGCTTGGAATCCACGAAACTAGATGGGGATCCTGTCTCAGCCATGTACCAGCTGGGTGACCTCTATTCTTCTGCTCTAAAATGAGAATGACAACAGTCTCTACCTCGTAGGGTTATTAGGAGAACTACATTAGTTAATGGAAGCAAAGCACTTAGCAGAGTGCCTGGTGTGTAGTTATTGTTGACTATATGATAGATATGGTTGTCATCATCATCCCCAAAGGAGGGTAAGATACTTGCCATCCCCTCCCCTACCCTGAGCTTTTATATATTGAACCAAATCCATCTCCCCTACTGAGAACAAATAGCAGGAGCTTGATCAAGCATTCATAAAAGGATACAACAAACAGGACCCTGCACCAGGGACAATTTTTGTTAGTAACGCCTCTGCCACGGTTTCTACTAGCCATACCCACTAACTCCCATCAAGGTGGTTTCTGCATTTGTATGTGGAGACTGACCAAGAACCCCAAGCAAAGGTGAGATGGGACCAGTCTTTGAGGATTCCCAGCCCTGGAGACTACCTTCTTCTCTCTTAACCCAGACCCTGCATCAGCTAGGCCATCCAATGGATGGTTTGATGGTAGGAGAGAACACAGACTGTGAGCGAGAATCTCTTGCTAGCTATGGTGATGTTGATCAAACACCTAACCTCTCAGGCTTGTGTTTGACTTTCAGAGGTGGTGGAGGTTTTAGAAATAATAAATGTGGTTGTGGTTGGGCGTGGGGGTAGGGTGCTTCTTGTTCATACCAGATATTTCCTTCCATGTGGGGAGAAACTCCTGGCCTCTCTCCTACCCCCACTTAGCCCTTCCCAGGGAAAAAGGACCATTTTATCTGATGGGGTGTGTGTGTGCGTGTGTGTATGTGTACATGTAGGTAGGTGTATAGATAGTCTGTCTCTTTAACTCTTCTACCCCTCTCTCTCACATATGAGCTGCTTTGTAGCATATGTATTATAATCTCCACTTTACAGGTAAAGAAACTGGAGTCAGAGAGGGCAGGTAAGCTGCCTGAGTCACACAGCTGGCAAGTAGCAGAGCCAGATCTTTTCAATCAGCCCAATCTGACTCCCAAGCCGTCACAGAGACGGAACCTTGGTAGGCAGCAACCATGAACCTCTGAGGCTGTGTTTTCAGAATGTCTCCGTGGAATCCCTGATGCACACTGCCCTGGAGCATGCCCTGAAGGGCCTGAGGCCAAGGCCATCTGGCCTGGTCCTGGGAGCAGTTTGCCTCTGTCAGGCAACCAAGGGGGATCCTTTTTTTTTTTCTTTTCTTTTTTTGTTTTTTTACTAAGATTTGAAAGGTTAACTTTTCAGCCTCACCAGGCTGATCAGAGAAACTCCCTCCCCTAGGTGGTGAATCACAGAATAAAGACAAGCCAGCTGCCAGCCCTGCTGAGCTTGATGCCTAGACTTGATTCAGACCCCAGGGGGTGAGCTGAGGGCAATCAGGTTGGCAGAAGGGGGAGGCTAAAGGGAACCACTCATTCCCTATGTCCTGGAAGCTGCTCCTAGACAGGGCTAGGAGGGCTGGCAGAGGCTGATGGCTCTGCCTGTGGATTTGGGCCATACAGTGATCTCTCCCCTCACCAGCACATCCTTCCCACGCATTGTACGGGGGCCTAACAATGATTGCAAGCTGGGGTGGATTTGTTTAACTACACGTGCTCTTTCAACCTTGCCTGCCGGCTCTTGTTGTTAGGTGCCCTCAAGTCAGTTCCAACTCATAGAGACCCTACGTACAACAGAACTGAACACTGACCAGTCCTGCGCCATCCTCAAAATCATTATTATGCTTAAGCCTATTGTTGCAGCTACTGTATCAATCCATCTCCTTGAGGGTCTTCCCCTTTTTCGTTGACCCTCTACTTTACCAAGCATGATGTCCTTCTCCAGGGACTAGTCCCTCCTGATAACATGTCCAAAAAATATGAGACAAAGTCTTGTGATTCTCGCTTCTAAGGAGCATTCCGGTTGTAATTCTTCCAAGACAGATTTGTTCACTGCTCTGGCAGTCCATGGTATATTCGATATTCTTCACCAACACCATAATTCAAAGGCATCAGTTCTTCTTTGGTCTTCCTTATTCATTGCCCAGCTTTTGCCTGCATATGAAGCTGTTAGCAGGTGCTAATTGCACAGTGCAGCGTAGTATACTAATGTACCCTTTGTCTCAGCTCAGTCAAAATCAGCAGTGATCTGCCGAACAGCCCCTGGACCTTCTCTGGAGTTTTGCACTGAACTATTTGTCCCTGGAGATATCAAGTAGCTGCTCAGAGTCAGCAGGGAATGTCTTCCTAATTGGAGGAGCCAGGACCTTACCTGTAAGATCTTTTATTGTCAATGAACTGTCTAAAGTTATCTGTTTACCAAGAAGGAAGAGAAGGTAGCTGTGTTTTCCCTCCATCATACCTGTTTACCCTGGTTGTCCTCATCCCAGAGGGAAAGTAATAAACCCCTATAACATGCTCAAAATTCTCAGCTCTGTCTCTCTCAGTCCTGCCTCACTTCACCCCTGGCCTCCACGCTGTTTCTAGAACCCACTGACTTCAGCCTCACTCCTCTATCTTGATGTATCAACTGGCTACCTTCCCAGGTTCCCATCTTTGGCTTCTGTCCTGAGCTCTCTCATCTCTTCCCTCTGACAGACCTCTTCGCAGACTGAGAATTTAGTAATATCCCTTCAGCTTCGTGTGTCAAAGACAGTCACCTATGTTATCCGATCTGAAGGGAAGCCCTTCAAAGCTTCGGTTCCATGGCTTCTCATTCACTATAACAACTGGATAATTGTAAGTCCTGAGGACTTTTCGATTCAGTTGAATGGACATTTATTATGCACCTATTATACATCTATTATACACCCACTATGTGTACAGTGACTAGGGGTCAATGGTGGCTCAGCAGTACGATACTCACCTTTCATGTAGGAGATTTGAGTTTGATTCCTGGCCAACGCAATTCATGCACAGCTACCACCGGTCTGTCAGTGGAGACCTGCACGTTGCTATCATGCTGAACAGGTTTCTGCAGAGCTTCCAGGCTCAGATAGACTAGGAAGAAAGGCCTAGTAATCTACTTCCAAAATCAGCCAGTGAAAACCCTATAGATCACAGTAGTCTGATTGGCAACCAATCATAGTGATGGTGCAGGACTGGGCAGTGTTTTGTTCCACTGTGCATGGGGTTGCCATGAGTTGGGGGCTGACCCAGTGGTAGCTAACAACAAAAACATGGGCACAGCACTGGGTTGGTGAACTGAGAGATGGGCAGATGGCTTGGAATGCTGCCACTTAAAGACATCAGAAAAAGAAACTCTTAATATGTAACCTACAGACCCCTGAGGTTACATGGATGGCTCCAAATTCTCTGAAAATGAGGCACAATTTTTTTCATAAATTTCCCCCATGTTATGTTGTAAATTGCTTTTGGAGAAATGCATTTTTATGTCAGCTTATATTATTAAGGTACTGTTTCACTCCTAACAATTGTGATAAACATAGTCACGATTTTATGTTATCTAGAATAGGTCCTCGATGATAGGAAGGAAGAAAGAAAAATGCAGTTTGATTCCTTCATGGCTTGTCTACCTCAGTTCTAGCTTGAAATGGAAAATGTCATCAAAGCTTCCATATTCTTTGCTCATACTTTCATTACCAAACATGGCGGGGCCGGAGCGTGGCTGTCCTTTTGCCTGACCATGGTCTTGCCAAAGAGAGGTTAGCACCAACCTAACTGAAGTGGCACCTGACCCTTGTTCATCCTGATGTCTAACAGAGGACAGGGAGAGTTACTGGCAAAAGAAAAAAATTCGCCAAAGCAAAGTCTGTGGTAGTCGCCCTGAATAATAACAACAGTAAAGACAATAAAAATTAAAAACGACCCAACAGGAAAAATGGTTTGGTGCCATTGAGTCGATTTTGATTCTACCCCATGTGACAGAGTAGAACTACCACCATTGGGTTTTCTAGGCTGTAATTTTTACAGGAGCAGATTACCAGGCCTTTCTCCTGCAGAACCACAGAGTGGATTCACACACCCAGTCTTTCGATTAATAGCCGAGCACTTAACCGTTGTGCCACCAGAGTGTCTTAGGAATAATGGTTAACTTTTATCAAGCACTTATTAGGCACCAGGCATTTTGCCAAGGACCTAAGAGACACACAAAGAAAAACTTGTTGCCATTGAGTCAATTTTGACTCACGTGCTTCAGAGTAGAACTGCTTCGTACGGTTTTCAAAGGCTGTAATCCTATGGAAGTAGATTGCCATAACTTTCCTCCAAGGTGCTTCTGGATGGATTACAACCGCCAATCTTTCTGTTAGTAGTGAAGTGCAAGCTGTTTGTGCCACCCAGGGACCTTACTTTAGTTAATTCTCTCAACAAACGCACAAGTTAGATATGCTATCATTTTTCACATTTTTCAGATCAGAAAACTGAAACCTAGAGTGATTAACTTTCCCAAGGCCATACAGCTGGGAAAGGGAAAAACCAAGATGCAAATCTATTTTCACTGACCTCAGAGTACTGAACCCCAAAGTTATGGAACTTCACCCACCACTCTCCTTATTCTTTGAAGAGAAGGGGTTTTATGTTCCATTATTGGTGAGAGAAGATTTACGGTGAACAGAGAGTGATACCTTATGCTGTAGGCAACATTGGGCTTACAGCGGTGCCCCCGACTGCAGCGGAGCTGAGAACAGCTGTCTGCTCTCTTTGATCCAATGGCAAATGCATCAATCCCATCTCCCAGAGCCCACGCCAGCTTCTCTGTCCTCTTTGGTGATCTGCCTCCTGCTACGGCACTGCCAGCCTCTTTCCCTGCCCCAGAGTGAGCACAAGTAGACCTCCCAGAGACCATGCCATTGTTATTGTTAGGTGCCATCGAGTCAGTTCCAACTCATAGCGACAATATGAACAACAGAACAAAACACTACCCAGTCCTGCACCATCCTCAGAATTGTCATCATGCTTGAGCCCATTGTTGCAGCCACTGTGTCAATCCATCTCGTTGAGGGTCTTCTTTTCTGCTGACTATTTTAGCAATCATGATGTCCTTCTCCAGGGACTATGCCTCCTGACAACATGTCCAAAGAATGTGAGACGTAGTCTCACCATCCTTGCTTCTAAGGAGCATTCTGGTTGTACTTCTTCCAAAACAACCTGTTTGTTCTTTTGGCAGTCCATGGTACATTCAATATTCCTCACCAACACCACATTTCTTCTTCGGTATTCCTCATTCATTGTCCAGCTTTTGCATGCATATGAGGTAACTGAAAACACCATGGCTTGGGTCAGGCGCACCTTAGTCCTCAAGGTGACATCTTTGCTTTTCAACACTTTAAAGAGGTCTTTTGCAGCAGATTTGCCCAATGCAATGTGTCATTTGATTTCTTGACTGCTGCTTCCATGGGTGTCCCAGAGACTATTGCCCAGTGGAATTCATTGAGAAATCAACTTACTACTGCCTCTGTGTGGATCTTTTATGGAAATAATGCTTAATTTGAAAAATATACGATATTAATAAGACTTGGATTTGCCCCAAAGAATAGCCTTATCTAGAAGGTGGACAAGTTTCCATGGGGGAATAAAATGCTGTGATATTAACAAAAACGATTTTCCCCTATACTTCCCAATCCTGCCCTCCACCCCCTACCATGCTAACCAGAAGCAAAAACTTTCTATATTCTCTGCCCTCAGTAGGCAGAGACAATAATGCCTAAAACAAAAACTCAGATGAGTTTCTGAATGCTTATTTTACAACCATGATACTAACAGCAGCCTTGAGAGCTAAACGCTTGAGAGAACAATCAAGAGTTGAGTTCTGAACAAAACAAGGCATAGACATTAAATAAAAGACCGAGGGAGGAGGTAAAATACATTACCTGGGCTGAAAGGATGGAATAGTTTGCCTGACATTTGGGAGAAGGAAGCAAGAGAGTTGGTTATTGGAAAAAATCCCCGAGGAAGGGACCACATTTCTTATCCTTTCCATTGGTTGAAAGCTGGGAAAGAGAAGGGGTTCACAGAAACTCCAAATGATTTGGGAAGATCCTCAGGTATGCCTTACTTTCCAGCATACCCTGGGGAATCTGCAAGCCTTGTAGACAAGGTGTGCCTAGTGAAGCACAAAAGTGGTAGAGTTAGCAATGGAGCAGGGAGGAGCCTTTGTGGATGGGCATAAGGGTGGCTGTGGTGGTTAAGGTTGTGTGTCAACTTCACTGGGCTATGATTCTCAGAGGTTTGGCTGTTATGATTTAGTTAGGCAGCTATTTAATGATGTAATCACCTCCATGATGAGATCTATTGTGAGCAGCCAATCAGTTGAAAGGGAGTTTCCTTGGGGGTGTGGCCTGCATCCAATATAGATGGACTTTCTGGCAAGGCGCATTGGCTTTTGCTCATTCTAGATCCTGCAGCTGGCTTCTGTTCATCTGATCTTTGGTTCTTGGGACTTGAGCTAGCAGTTTACCTGCCACCTTACTTGCCAATCTTGGGATTCACTGGCCTCTACAGCCTGTGATCCAGAGGCCTGCTGTCGGACCTTAGTCTTCGATTTACCAGCCCCATCAACTACATGAGTCAGGAGAAGCCTCCAGCTTGACCCACGAACATGGGAATTTTCAGCCTCTACAACTGTGTGAGTCATTTCCTTGATATAAATATATATGTATGTTATATATGTATATTATATAATATATATATATATTTTATATATATATATATATATACACACACACACATATATATATACTTATACACTGCGCTGGTTTTGCTTCTCTAGAGAAGCCATCTTAAGACAGTGGCCTCATAGAGTCGAGTCCAATACAACACAATGTGGTGGGAAGAAAGACTCCAAGAGTTCCAAAGCCATCAGGAGAAAGCAGAAATTCTAAGAGAGGATAGTTGACCCAAAAGGGCCTGGGGTCAAGACAAGGAGATCATAGCATGCCTGGCCTGTCAACAGGAGGCCATGATAGGACTACAGACCTCAGCAGCAAATGTCAACACGTGATGACAAGGATCAACTTAGTTTCATTGGAGGCCAGCACTAACAGGGGATTGTCATGAACCAGATACATGATCCATGTCCTTCTGCTGTCAGTCCCCTGAGCATAAGCAAAGGAAAATGTAGAGGACAAGCATCCTGGATCAATTGTATCCAAAATAGACTGAGTTTAAAACTAGCCTTGACTAAGCCTACTTGGTTTTGCAAGATTAAGTTTTCTACCATCACTGGAATCAGGGATATGAGAGTTAAGACACTTTTCATATAGAAATAAAGCAAGCTATATTTTTGCAAACCTGAGTTTTGAAGACTGTTGTGACTATAAAAATTCAAACCCCAACTCTGGCATTGTCAAGAAAGAAAAGTCACACAAATGTGTTCATTGCGACACCGTGATCTAGCTGCTTTGGGTCTTGGAGAAAATAGAAGCAGCCCCTCTATCCAATGACACCACTCCCAAAACGTTACACTCCTCTGGTATTTGAAAGCAGGTCATGGAATTGGCTGCTAGTCTATTTGCCTTCAACTTGCAACAGGATGTTACTACCGACATCTTCCAATGCAGCCAACTCCTGGTTTCCATCTATTTTTCACTTCCGTCAAAGAAATCCTATTTTGCAAGTCCCATTTGGAAACTTCTCTGAACATGCACATCTTCAAAATGATGAATAGTTTCTTTGTCAAGCAAAATTTCACCTGGAGGAAAAAGAATGGTACTCAGGACACAAAAAGAATACCTTTGCTGTTTGGAAACACATCTTGGTTAAGGGTAACCATTTTTCTCCCTCTCACAACATTCCCACTTAGACTCATAAAATAGAAACTTCTGCCCCCTGATTCTACATTTTTCTTTATTTTCTTGATAGGAGAGGAAGTGCCTAACATCCATTGGTCTACTTCACTCAACAGAACTGAGTTTAGAGTGCTTTCACTTGGCCTCTTCCTTTTGTTTCCTTCTCTTTGGCATCTCCTACTCACAATACACTTTTTAAGTTCCTGTAGGGGGGATACCTCCAATTCCAGATGGTTACTTTAATCCCAGAGGGAATAGGGTTATAGCACGTCTGTTCAGAGTACAAATACAAGTCACGTTCTCATTCCAACTTTGCCAGTAATAAAGCTGATATTTGATGCTCTATTTGATTCCCATGTACTTCTTTCAATTGGTTCTAAACTAAGAAGTGGGGAAAGGTATAATTTATTGGCCCCCTTAAGTCCTACGGAAAAGAGGAAGACCCTTAATGAGATGGATTGACACAGTGGCTGCAACAATGGGCTCAAGCATAACAATGATTGTGAGGATGGCACAGGACCAGGCAGTGTTTTGTTCTGTTGTACCTGGAGTCACCATGAGTTGGAACCAATCTGATGGCACCTAACAACAACACAACAACAAGCCCTGCAAAAGTTTGTTTTGGGCTTTGTGAATGTGGTAGACTGGAAAAATGGCAACAAATTATTCTCTTCCCTGTGTCCACATCTTCACGATACAGCTCCTCCTATCAACAAATGGAGTCTTGTTCCATACTTTGAATCTGGGCTGACCATGAGATGGGCTTTGACCACTAGAACCAAAGGTGACACGAACATAAACTTGAAAAGCACTTGAACTTTCTCTTACAGGCTGGTCTCTAGCTGCTCATGGAACCTAGCCATTGTGTGAGCAAGCCAAGGTTAGCCTGCTAAAGAATAAGAGACCATGTGGACAGAGGTCTCAAACATCAAAACATCCAAGACCAGGTTGGGCATAATAAACCAACTATTAATTAACAGTATTAACTAACACTAATGTTAATTAGGAAACCCTGGTTCCATAGTGGTTAAGAGCTACGGCTGCTAACCAAAAGGTTGGCAGTTCGAATCCACCAGTAATTAATGGAATCCTGGTGGCACAGTGGTTAAGCTATGGCAGCTAACCAAAAGGTCAGCTGTTGGAATCCACCAGGCACTCCTTGGAAACCCTATGGGGCAGTTCTACTCTGTCCTATAGGGTCGTTATGAGTTGGAATCGACTAGATAGCAATTTTTTTTAGTGTTAATTAATCCTATTATTGTTGTTGTTAGTTGCCTTCAAGTTGACTCCGACCTTATGTATAACAGAACAAAACATTGACTAGTCCTGTGCTATCTCTATGATCTTTGATATATTTGAGCCCATTGTTGCACCTGTTGTGTCAATCCATCTCAGTGAGGGTTTTCTTCATTTTAGATGACCCTCTATTTTGCCAACCATGATGTCCTTTTCTAGCAACTGGTCTTTCCAGATGACATATTCAAAGTAAGCAAGGTGAAATCTCGTCATCCTCTCTTCTAAGGAGTATTTCAGTTGTATTTCTTCTAAGACTGATTTGTTTGTTCTTCTGACAGTCCATGGTGTATTCAATACTCTCTGCCAACACCACAACTCAAATGCATCAATTCTTCTGTCTTCTTTCTTCACCAGTGTTAATGCAGAAGCATGAGTGAGCCCAGTTGAGATCGACTGAGCCCAGACCAGAAGAGCCATCAACTGAGCCTAGCCTCAACTGACAACCCACAAAATCATGACCCAAATAAACGGCTGTTGTTTAAGCCACTACATTGTGGTGGTTTGACACACATCAACAGAGAACTGATACAGTGAAGAAGGATGTGGCTCATGACATTGTCCCTCATCATTTTCTCCATCAGTGTGCTTGAGTTTCAGATCTAACTAATCTGCCCCAGAGAACTTCCTGCTCTCCTCACCTTGAATCACCTCTTCAACGCATTTTACCAGGAACCCCGAATAGACTCTGAAGCATTTCTCTAGAGAGGTTCACTGGCCTTTAAAGGACAAGTCTTGAAACACCTGACTGAACTTCTGGCAGACAGTCGTATTTTTTTGAGGGTGAGAGCAGCCCTTCTCAGAATAATCTGACAGGGAGAAATTCATTCATGATAGTTCAGTTGGCGAGCATTTTTTGACAAGTTGGATAAAGCTTAAATTTTGAATTTAAGCCCAACATTCACCCTTATGGGTACTGTTGAAAAGCTACAAGCTTTGTAGCAGGAAAAGTTACTCTAGAAGCGCTGACAGGTAGAAAGTTATTCTGTTACCTAGGACGGAAGAAATGTTCTTGTAGACCGTTGTCCAGAGTGACAAAGCCTTGTCAATTTCTCCGCAGGCAGAAAGCTGTGTTGTTGTTATTAGTCGCCATCCAGCCAACTCCAACTCACAGCAACTCCACGTGTAGAGTAGAACTGTTCCATAGAGTTATTAAGGCTGTGGACTTTCAGAAGGAGATGGCTAGTCCTGTCTTCTGTGGCATCTCTGGGTGAGTTCGAACCACTAATCTTTTGGCTAGCAGTCTGGTGCTTAACCATTTGCGCCACCCAGGGACTCCTCAGAAATCTGTAGACACCTGGAAATACGGTAGAATTCTTTGACATTTACTATTGCGTGGAAAACCTTACAACTGAACTGGATTCATAATCCTCGCCTTGCTGACATAGACAGCAAAAGAATGCAGAGACCTTACCAAAGGTGACCTCATTACCTCTAGGACAAAGGGGATTATGCAAAATAAATTAAACTCAGAGAGTCTTAGAGAATTCTGGGGCTCTTTGACACACATCTAACCTTGTCTGGCAAAGTGAGCTCTGAGACCTTGATTTGGTTTGTTACTTACCTTTGTGAGTCACAGTTTTGGGGACTTGTTGCCAACAAAACAATGCTGAAATTGATGGCAAAAAGAATGTTGTCATGCAAAGACAGCTCTAAAATTTCTATTTCTTATTTAGTCAAATAACAGCAGGCTTCTCGCTGGAATTTACATTTCAGCAGAATTAAAATGTACTTTTTTTATTCAATTGCAAAATATGGATTTATTGCTTTTTTTTTTTTAAAGGAAGCAGCTGTTAAATGTTTTGCAGGGGGAAAAATAAGGGAGAAATAACTCTTTGTAAAATTTGTTTTATAATCTGTCCATATGAAGGAAATTAAATTCCCATGCAATTAAATAAATAACAAGTAAAATTCTGTTTGCATGTGTTCCATGCATATCTCTGCGGAGAGGACCCATAGCTTTCATCAGATGCTCAGAGGGGAAAAGAAAGGATTAAAAATAATTGTCATAAAGACAGAGTGGGGAAGAGGGTACTAGATAGAGAACAGGTTAAGGAATCAGGCAATTTTTTTTAATTTCTCATTCAAAAATTTATATACATATTGTTTTGTGACATTAGTTGCAATCCCCACAATGTGACAGCACACTCTCCCTTTCCACTCCGGGTTTTCTGTGTCCATTCAACCGGTTCCTGTCCCTTCCTGCCTTCTCATCTTGCCTCTGGACAGGAGCTGCCCATTTGGTCTCATATATCTGATTGAACTAAGAAGCACATTCCTCACGTGTATTATTTTTTGTTTTATGGGCCTGTCTAACTTTGTCTGGAGAGCGGGCTTCAGGAATGGTTTCAGTTCTGGGTTAACAGTGCACCCAGAGGCCATAGTTTCGGGGGTTCCTCTAGTCTCTGTCAGACCATTAAGTCTGGTCTTTTTACATGAATTTGAGTTCTGTCCTGTATTTTTCTCCTGCTCTGTCCAGGACTCTCTGTTGTGTTCCCTGTCATTGGTGGTAGCCAAGCACCATCTAGTTCTTCTCAGATTGGTGGAGTCTCTAGTTCATTTAGTCCTTTAGTCCTTTGGGCTAGTGTTTTCCTTGTATCTTTGGTTTTCTTCATTCTCCTTTGCTCCAAGTGGGATGGGACCAATTGATGTATCTTAGATAGCCACTTGCAAGCTTTTAAGACCCCAGACACCACTCACCAAAGTGGGATGCAGAACATTTTCTTAATAAACTATGTTATGCCAATTGACCTAGACATCCCCCGAAACTATGGTCCCCAGGCCCCAGGCCCATCTACTCTGTCCCTCAAAGTGTTTGGATGTCTACAGGAAACGTCTTTGTTTTTGTTTTGGTCCAGTTGTGCTGACTTCCCCTGTATTGTGTGTTTTCCTTCCCTTCACCAAAGTTGATTCTTGTCTACTAGCTAGTCAGTGATTTCCCCTCCTCCTCCCTCCCAGCCTCGTAACCATCAAAGAATGCTTTTTTCTGTGTTTAAACCTTTTCTTGAGTTCTTATAATAGTGGTCACATATAATATTTGTCCTTTTGTGGCTTATTTCACTCAGCATAATTCCCTCCAGATTGATCCATGTCGTTAGATGTTTCACGGATTCATCATTGTTCTTTACGGTTGTGTAGTATTCCATTGTGTGTATGTACCATAATTTGTCAATTCATTCATCTGTTGATAGGCATTCAGGTTGTTTCCATCTTTTTGTTATTGTGACTAGTGCTGCAATGAACACGCGTACGCATATGTCTATTCGTGTGACAGCTCTTATTTCTCTTGGGTATATTCCTAGGAGTGGGATTGCTGGATCATATGGTATTTCTATTTCTTTTCTTTCTCTTTTTTTTTTTTTTTTTTCCTGCTATTTACTAGTAGCATGATTTAGAAAGAATAAAAATTCTCTGATCAAGTAGGGTAGTTATAAAGATTTGGCACTGTCAGTTTGACGTACTGTGATGGCTTGTGTGTTGCTGTAATGCTGGAAGCTATGTCACTGTTAATTTCAAATACCAGCAGGGTCACCCATGGTGGACAGGTTTCAGTGGAGCTTCTAGACTAAGAGAGGCTAGGAAGAACAGCCTGGTAATCCACTTCTGAAAATTAGCTAATGAAAACCTTATGGATCACAACAGAACATTGTCTATCTTGCTTGCTTTGGACACATCATCCAAAAAAAAAAAAAAAAAAACCAAACCTGTTGCCATCGAGTCAATTCTGATTCATAGCGTCTCTATAGGACAGAGTAGAACTGCCCCGTAGGGTTTCCAAGGAGCAGCTGGTGGATTCAAACTGCCAACCTTTTGGTTAGCAGCTAAGCTGTTAACCACTGCACCACCAGGGCTCCTGTATCACTCAATACCTTTTGCCTTATATCCCTGGCCTGCTATAAAGCTTCTGGCAAGTTCTTTAATGCCTTCTTACCTGAACAGTAGGTACCTGCCACATAGGGTCATCATGAGTATTAAATGAGATTACATACTTAAAGTACTTGGAACAGTGGCTGCTTATATTAAACAATAAATATTAGCTAGATATACTACTTATCTTCATCATCACCTATCTACCTCACCCTGACCTCTCCTTTCTCCATGTCATTAGAGATACTATCTTATTCTTCTCTGCTTTTCTAAATCCTGCTCAGTCTTTAAGTCCCAAATGACTGTTCCCTCCCAGGAACGGTCACATCCCCTGGGCCATCACAGTGCTCTCCACATTCTTCTCCTAGCACACCTACCATGTCACATCATGACTACTCGTACATGAGTCGGTCTCTCCAGCACAACTGAACTTCTAAGGGCTGGGACGGCACTTTATTCATCTCTGTATCCCCAGTACCCAGCGTGGTGCCTGGAGTATTGCAAGTACTCTGAATATTTGTGCAATTAAGAGAACAAATAAATGTCTGGATTCCACCGCCTTCCAGCCTGCCAAGCTTCAGTCCTTGTTTGATTTCTTTACTAATTCTTATTCTTTTAGTTTTGAGTGGAAAAAGCTGATTTAAACTGGCTTAAGTAAGAAGGGAAATGCATTCTCTCATTAAGTCCACGGTGGCTAGCTTCAGGCATAACACCTCGTGGCTCTGCTTTTCTTCTGTGTTGGTTTCATACTGGTACATACTGAGGCACACTGCCTCCTTGATGGTAAGGTGGCTGCTGGTGACTTCAGACTGTCATTCATGCAGCCTACCAATCTCAAAGCAAAGAGCTTCTTCTTCTCAATAGTTCCAGAAAAGTCCCAGAATTGCAACTCATTGTCCAGGTACCCACCCCTGAAGACAGGTGGGAGCATCCCCACACACTCTAAGAGGGGAGTCAAGCAGCTTCCCAAAGGAAATTGGGGTGCTGTTAGCAGAAAAAGGAGGAATGGTTGATGAACAGGCAAAACAATACATGTCTGCTATAGGTTCCCTACCTGGTTCTACAGTTCTCCTGCTTCTAAACCCTCATCTAGAGACTTAGGCTTCAACCAATACCTACCACTAGCTTTCTTCAACCTCAGTTTGTGAACAGCCCCTCCCATACTGTGTTTGACAATTTGTGGAGACTCAATAGCCACCATCAGTCCTCCTTTGGCTGATCCTGCTAGTGTGAGCCTTTCCGTAGGACCAACTGTCCTGGGATATGTATGCATAGCCTCCTGCTCATAGTCATCAGAGTCTTAGGGGTCTCAATACAGGACTCTTCTTCCCTACCCTGGTATAAAATCAACTAAGAAATGATCAAAGGAGTCAGGCAATGGGGATTTGAAATGTCATCTTCACCACTGATAGCTAATGGAGAACAAGGCTTAACCGTACGACAACACTGGGCTTCCAGGTACTGCACCCTAGAATTAAGCTGACTTGCCTTCTTGGTCACAAACAGTGCTCAACACCCGCAGGCTTCAACAGCCTGGAGGAGCAGAGAGTGTGACTTTCTGCAGGCAGGCAGGAATAAAGAGAAAAACAGGAAGGGGATGAGTCAAAGGCCAAGTCAAGGATTCTGAGGAGCCCTGGTGGCAAAGTGGTTAAGTGCTATGGCTGTTAACCAAAAGGTCAGCAATCTGAATCCACCAGCTACTCCTTAGAAACCGTGTGGAGTCAGAATTGACTCGAGGGCAACAGATTTGGGTTTTCTGGTTTTTTTTTTTCCTCCCAAACTGACCAGTCAGGTAAGTCACTGTTCCTCCAGAGTAGGAGTGAAGGGGTGTGAAGGAGAGAGGCCTGGGGTATCACACTAATGGATGCCCTCCCACATGGAGTGGGAGGTACGTGTCCACAACAGCCTACATTGAGCCCAGCTTGTCTGTGCGTCTCCTGTGCTGTAATTCCAACAGAAAATCTCCACCAGTCCCACCATGCTCTCTTTGCAAGTAGTCAGAAGTCACTTATGACTCTTTTTTTTACCACATCAAAGATGTGGTGAAACCCATGTGAAATTATGCTCTACAGATCAGTAAGTGCATACCTTGCTTACTGTAAGCCCACGCATACCTTGCTTTCTGGTTAATCCGCCTCTGTTGATGGCAGTTTCTTTTGTCTTCTAGAAAACAAAGTGTGTGAACTGCCAAAGATTTTTGCTGACTCTTGGCTTCTCTGCTTTTGCATCTAGTGATATTTTTCTCCCTTAAGATTTATGGTAATTCCTACTCCCTAAAAGATATCTCTGTAAGAATGACCATAAATTTAGGGAACATTGTTTCAATTTTCCTCACTAATTATTTTCCCTCTCAGTTATTCAGCAGCAGTTTTTCAAGTCTGAGGATGTTTCTTAGATAAAATGGGGTACTAGAAGCAGGGCCTTGGGATGCTATAGTCACCTAATTAAAAGTAAATCAGGCAATAGCATTGGCAGGGAACCTACTACGCACAGAAGACCGCTCTAGGTACTATGGGAAGACCCAAGGGAAATAGAAAAGTGGCGCCTGACCTTGAAGAGAGTACCATCCCCAAGGCTACTTCCCATGAATATGAAACGACTTAAAGAAGCAAGAGCATTATAGTACAGTAATTTTTGTTAAGGATATTGCCTGCCTCATCATGCAATGTCCTCATGACGAGCACACAAGGGAGGCATTTTTTCCTCTTCTCTGTACAAGGAAAATCTAAGCTTCTACTGACAAATGGTTTTGTTACCAACCCATAGACTATGAAAATCCTATAAACTAATAACATTTCCCTTTCTACTTTGGCTGCCAGGGAGCTCAAATTCAATATTAAACCCACTTCAACAATTGTATAGGATCTTGCAGCAGGTATTTACATTCTAATCATAGTTTTAGTTTCATTATCTGATTCTAATTGTCCCTTAACCTTGATTTCTTCATCTGTTTATCGTAATCTGCTCACTATGTTACAGTCCCTGGCCTCCAGGGACTTCAATTTTAGGAAGAGACCCCAGCTACCCTCCTTAACTTCTCTGCTCAGGATTGCAGCTGCCCCTGCAGGGAAATGAGTAAAAGGTGCCTGAGATGAGATAGTTCAGTGACTTTGGGTAGAAGGGATTTGACCATAGAAAAATCCCTAGAAAGGGACCTGAGAGTAGAAAACAGCATGCACAGCCACGAAGGATAGTTAGCATTACAGAACAGGGTAGGACTCATAATGAAGGACTCCCCAGGATCTGGGTTGATGCAAGGAGTCAGAGAAGGGACCACTATGCCTCCATGCCAAGATAGCAGAGGGTAAGAGCATTTGTTTGTCGTGCAAGTTTGAGTCATGGGAAGGAGCACGTGAATTCTATGATGGAGGGAAACATGTTGTCTTATTCATCACTAACACACTTGCCTGGCACAGTGCTGGGTGCATGATTGACACTCAGTAAAAATATGTTCAATGAATAAATGCCTAAGGAGCCCTGGTGGTGCAATGCTTAAGCACTCAGCTGCTAACTGGAAGGTCAGTAGTTCGAACCCACCAGCTGCTTTGTGGGAGAAAAGACCTGGCAATCTACTCCTGTGAAGATTACAGCCTGGGACATCCTAAGGGGCAGTTTTACTCTGTCATATAGGGTCTCTGTGGGTCAAAATCAACTCAATGGCCCACAACAACAACGAATAAATGCCTACATAGGGATGGTTAATCAGTGATCTGATTCTCTGTGTAGGGCCTCTAACTTAAATTCTACCTTCTTCTTGTCTTTGGATGAAATGGTGTTGGGGAAGGCAGAGTAAGTACAGCAACCTCTTATCAGCATCGTTCTAACACACATGAGGCCACCATGAAGCAGCGTCTACTCAATGGCAACAGGTAGATTATTAGTATCTAGCCTGAGATATGGTCAGCTATGGCCCATACCTGCATGGCGATGCTCTGTACTTTGCCCTCCCAAGTGGGCAGACAGTAAAAGCTGGGATGGGGTGAAATGGGAGCAATAAGCAGTGTGAGAACAGAGCAAGCTATAGAGACAAGGAAGGAGTCTAGGGTGGCAGCCAGAATAGGGTACCAGTGGGGATGGGGGCAGGAAACGCAGGTGCACACTAGCAGAGCCTGTACCTGGAGGCTGTGCCGAGTCCCCACAGCTGGGATTCAAACATGAGGTGCTGGTCTGTGGGCCAGATCGGAAAGAGCAAGTCAGAGGCCTAAACTTGGAGGGTCTGGCATACAAGGGAGAATGATTGACCCTTTACTCCTCCTCATATTTTCCCTGAAAAAGAAAAAAACTCCCTGTTCCTTCCCCAGTGTTTCCCATGGCACCACCATTCATGTAGACATGCAGATCAAGTACTTTAGAATCATCCTTGAGTCCTGGCATTCCTGCACTGCCCAAGCATGACTTAAATCCAGCTCCTTCTCTCCATCTCCACCACCACCCTCGGCCAGGCCACCATCACTCCCAGCCTGGATAACTGTCAAAACCCTCCTCATCTGTCTCCCAGACCTCCCTTCTCTTTCTACAATCCCTCCTCCACACAGCAAGCAGAGTGCTATTTTTTAATGTAAATCTAATCACATCTCCTCCTACTTAAAACTCCCCACTGGCTGTCTATCACCATTGGAATGAATCCCACTTATATGAAATGTCTAACATTGGCAAATATATAGAGATCAAAGTTTATTAGTGGTTACCAGGGGTGGGAGGAGGAGGAAAAAGGGAGCCATTGCTTAGAGTACACTGAGTGTCTACTAAAGGTGCTGGAAATAATTGGAAATGAGTAGTGGTGATGGTTGTACAACACGATGAATATAATTAATGTCACTGAATTACACTTGTAAAAAAATGTTGAAATGGCAAATGTTTTGTTATATGTAGATACACTTGCTACAATTTGAAAAAAAAGTCAAACTTCTTCCTTCGACCTGCAAGGCCTTTAGTCATTTGGTCTCCATTGACCTCATCTCCCACCCTGTCCCCTCTTATGCACCATGATTTAGCCACATAGTTCTTCTTTTAATTTCCCAAACATGCCAGTCTATTACCACTTTGTGGCTTTCTAATTGGCTGTTCCCTCTGCTTGGAACTTTGTTCCCCAGTCTTTCCTTGTTCGGCTCCTCTTTGTCATTCAGTCCTTGCTCATCCTACCTTGCACCCATCCCACCCTATCTCACCTCCCCTCATGTGTTAACAACTATCAGAAATGCTCATGTTCGTGTACCAGCTTACTTGTTCATCATGCCTCTACCCCAACCAGAAGGTGAGCTCTAGGGAGCTGGGACTTTGCCTGTCTTGCTCACTGCTACTACCTCAGTGCCTGCAACAATACCTGGCACATAGCAGATGCTCAGCAAGTATTTGTCAAATGAACAACCTTATCAAGCAATCAGGATGTGCCGCAGAGCCTGGGGTGGTTCTGAGCGTGGGGAGAGACACAGAGATCAGAAGCCAAGCTAGATGTGAGAGGAAATGTTCAACTGGATACAGAAAATGAGAAAATTATGTGTGAGGGTAGAGAGTCACATCCACTGGAGCAAATCAGATTGACCAAGAGCCCATTTGTCCCCTTAATTCTGTCAACAAACCTCTAGTGAGCCCTACCATGAACAAGGCACTAAGTGATACAGACCCAAAAATGAGTAAAAATTGGCTCCTATCTTAAGTACCATCATCTGTTTGTCAGTTTGTCATACTGTGGTAGCTTGTATGTTGCTATGATGCTAGAAGCTGTGCCAACTGTATTTCAGACACCAGCAAGGTCACCAATGGTGGACAGGTTTCATCAGACAGACTAAGGAAGATAGATAGACCTGGTGATTTACTTCCAAAAATCAGCCATTGAAAACCTTATACGGTCTGATGTCATGCTAGAAAATGAGCCCCTTAGGTTTAAAGCCACTCAAAATACACAGTGGCCACAACAATGAGCTCGAGCATATCAATGATCATGAAGATGGCAACAGACCAGACAACATTTTGTTCTGTTGTACATGGGGTCACCATGAGTCAGAGCCATGACTCAACAGCAACTAACAACAACAACCCTTAAGTAAGCTCCTGAGCTAGTGAAAACTCAAGGCACAGTTGTAATATTGTGTGATAAGTACTATGGTATGGGTAGCATTTGGTATCATGGCACACAAAGGAAGGAGTCCTCACCTAAACTCAAACGTGCAGCCAAGGAAGGCTTCACAAAGGAGGTGGCATTTGAGCTGGTTTTTGCAGCTAAGAAGGAGCTCCCAGGAAACATAATGGACCTGATATAGTAGAACACCTGAGCCTGTGAAGTTCCATGAGACTCCATCCCTTTGCTTGCTGGCATTCTTCTTCCCCAGCTAATCCTCCTCATGACCAGGTATGTCTAATTGTCTCCCTCTCTCCTTGATAGCAAAAACAAACAAACCCACTGCCGTCCAGTCAATTCTGACTCATAGTACAGAGTAGAACTGCCCCATAGGGATTCCAAGGCTGCAAATCTTTATGAAGCAGATTGCCATATCTTTCTCCCTTGGAGCTGCTGGGTTGAACAGCCAACCTTTTGGTTAGCGGTCAAGTGATTTAACCACTGTGCCACCAGGGCTCCTTCTCTTCTTGATATCCTCTTTCAAATCATGACTTTCATCTGAGGCATCTTTAAAGCTTGCTGGGCTTGCTGTCTTTCACTATTCAAAGTAACTACTCTTGGCAGTGAACTGGCACTCTGATCCATTGCTGGCGGGAGGTTAAATTGTTAAAAGCTTTTGGAAAGTAATTTAGAAGTCTGTTTCAGAAGTCTTTTGAAAATGGCCATAACTTTATTGTTATGAATAATCCCATTTCTTGAAATCTGTCCTAGGAAACTGATTTTAGATTTGGAAAGAAAGAGAATGTGTGTGAATATGTGTGAATGTTCACTATATATGCTAGTAAGATATTAGGAAGAACCTAAATGTTCAATTATAAGGGAACAAATCGTTTAAAATTTCCATGTAGTGGAATATTATGTAATCATTGCAAATGACATTTTCTTAGGATATGTAAGAGCTGGGGGAACTACTGCTAAGATAATGTTAAGTGAAATAGGATTTCAGGATTTATAGGCAATATGGTCATAATTATGCAAAAAAAATTTGATGCTTTTGTCGTCTTATGGTAGT
>NW_004443963.1:12851007-12921493 GCF_000243295.1 Trichechus manatus latirostris
CATATATAATATAGGGTTGCTATGAGTCAAAATTGACTCTACGGCAATGGGTTTGGTTTTGGGTTTTATATTATATATGTTGTTGTTGTTAGCTGCCATTAAGTCAGTTCTGCCTCATCGTGACCCTATGTACAACAGAACGAAACACTGCCATGTCCCAGGCCATCCTCACAACGGTTGTTATGCTTGATCCCATTGTTGAAGCCACTGTGTCAGTCTATCTCATTGAGGGTCTTCCTCTTTTTCTCTACACTCTGCTTTACCAAGCATGATGTCCTTCTCGGGGGACTGGTCCCTCCTGATAACATGTCCAGAGTATGTGAGATGTAGTCTTGCCATCCCTGCTTCTAAGGAGGACTCTGGCTGTACTTCTTCCAAGACAGATTTGTTCATTCTTTTGGCAGTCCATGGTATATTCAATATACCATTCAAAGGCATCAATCTTCTTCGGTCTTCCTTCTTCATCGTCCAGCTTTTACATGCACATGAGGCGATTGAAAACACCATGGCTTGGGTCAGGCTCACCTTAGTCCTCAAAGTGACATCTTTGCTTTTTAACACTTTAAAGAGGTGTTTTGCAGCAGGTTTGCCCATTGCAATGCATCATTTAGTTTCTTGACTGCTATTTCCATGGGTATTGATTGTGGATCCAAGTAAAATGAAATCCTTGACAACTTCAATCTTTTCTTCATTTATCATGATGTTGCTTATTGGTTCAGTTGTGAGGATTTTTATTTTCTTTATGTTGAGGTGTAATCCATACTGAAGGCTGTAGTATTGGATCTTCATCAGTATTTCAAGTCCTCTTTACTTCCAGCAAGTGAGGCTGTCTCATCGGCATAATGCAAGTTGTTAATGAGTCTTCCTCCAATCCTGATGCCCCGTTCTTCTTCATATATTTCAGCTTCTTGGATTATTTGCTCAGCACACACACTGAATAAGTATGGTGAAGGATTCAACCCTAACTCACACCTTTCCTGACTTTAAACCATGCAGTATCCCCTTGTTCTGTTTGAACGACTGCCTCTTGATCTATGTGCAGGTTCCTCATGAGCACAGTTCAGTGTTCTGGAATTCCCATTCTTCACAATGTTATCCATAATTTGTTATGATCCACACAGTAAAATGCCTTTGCATAGTCCATAAAACACAAGCAAACATCTTTATGGTATTCTCTACTTTCAGCCATGATCCATCTGACATCAGCAATGATGTCCCTCATTCCACGTCCTCTTCTGAATTTGGCTTGAATTTCTGGAATTTCCCTGTCAATGTACCGCTGCAGCTGCTTTTGAATGATCTTCAGCAAAATTTTACTTGCATGTCATATTAATGATATTGTTTGATAATTTCTGCATTCAGTTGAATCACCTTTCTTGGGAATAGGCATAAATATGGATCTCTTGAAGTCAGTTGGGCAGGTAGCTGTCTTCCAAATTTCTTGGCATAGACAAATGAATACTTTCAGCGCTGCATCCATTTGTTGAAACATCTCAGTTGGTATTCCAGCAATTCCTGGAGCCTTGTTTTCCACCACTGCCTTCAGTGAAGCTCAGCCTTATTCCTTCAGTACTGTTATGGATTGAATTCTGTCCACCAAAAATGTGTATCAACTTGGCTAGGCCATGATTCCCAGGAAGACCAAAGAAGAATTGATGACTTTGGATTATGGCAAAAGATATTGAATATATCTTGGAATGCCAAAAGTAGGAACAAATCTGTCACGGAAGAGGTATAGCCAGAACGCTCCTTAGAAGCAAGAATGGCAAGCCTTCATCTCAGGTACTTTGGACAAGGATATCATGCTTGGTAAAGTAGAGGGTCAGCAAAAAAGAGGAAGACCTTCAACAAGACGAATAGACACAGTAGCTGGCACAATGGGCTCAAACATAGCAACAATTGTGAGGATGACGCAGGACCGGGCAGTGTTTCATTCTGTTACACATAGGGTTGCTATTAGTCAGAAATGACTCAAGGGTACCTAACATCAGTAAAAATGCCAGTGGTTATAATGTCATTTGAAAATGAGTTGTCTTTGTTACGGTAGTGAGGCAGGATTAGTGAGGGTGTATTTTGAGTCACTCTCTTTTGAGAGATAAAAGAGATTAAACAAGCAAGCCAAGAACAGATGGAGTAAGATAGATGCCAAGATATATGGAGAACCCTAAGAAACCAGCAAGAAGAAGCTAAAGAGACAAGGACCTTCCACCAGAGCCGACAGAGAGAAAAAGTCTTCCCCTAGAGCTGGCAATTGGAATTTGGACTTTTAACCTCCTAAAATCTGAGAAAATTAATTTCTGTTTGTTAAAGCCATGCACTTACGGTTTTCTGTTATAACAGCACCAGATAACTAAGACATAACTTAATCTCACTGTTTCTAGAAAGTGCATCTGTAAATGGGGATGGTAGTACATACATCATTGTATTACTGTAGTTATTACATAAGATTTGTGGAGAGCTTGCACAGTGCTTGGCACAGGATACACATTCAACAAAGGTAACTAGGGTGTCAAAAGAAGCAAGACAAGACAATAAACCCCACTGGTGCTGGCTGACTGTGTACACCCTCAGAAGAAGTCAGGCCAGAGATGTCGAAAGGAAGAGGCCACATCTGCTCAGACAAGAGGAGGAACGAGATGACATCACCTGGGCTCAAAATCAAGACAGTGTTTTATTTAGCTCCATTAATAAAGAATGCTTGTCTTGAGCATCACAGTCTTATGAAAAAGTATCTATACGAGTTCAAATTGACAACTGTAAATCTAAAGCACAAATGAGAACTTGAAGGAGCAGAAAGTCTAAATTAATGGTGATGAAACAACATGCATAAAGACAGTGAGAATGGTGACTGTCTTAGTCACCTAGTGCTGCTATAACAGAAATACTACAAGCGGACGGCTTTAACAAACAGCAGTTTATCATCTCACAGTCTAGGAGGCTGTAAGTCAGAATTCAGGGTGCCAACTCCAGGTAATGGCTTTTTCTCTCTGTCAGCTCTGGAGAAAGGTCCTTGTCATCAATTTTCCCCTGTTCCAGGAGCTTCTCAGCAAGAGAACCTCAGGTCCAAAGGACGCACTCTGCTCCCAGTGTTGCTTTCTTGGTGGTATGAGGTCCCCCTGTCTCTCTGCTGGTTTCTTTCTTTTATATCTCAAGAGATTGACTCAAGACACAACCAAATCTTGTAAACTGAGTTCTGCTCCATTAACATAACTGCCTCTAATCCTGCCTCATTAACATCTTAATCCATTACTGTGGAGTCGATTCTGACTCACAGAGACCCAGTAGGACAGAGTAGAACTGCCCCATAGGGTTTCCAAGGAGAGACTGGTGAATTCGAATTGCCAACCTTCGGGTTAGCAGCCGAGCTCTTAACCACTGATCCACCAGGGCCCCATAAACATCATAGGAAAATCATATCAGATGGCAAAATGGTGAACAGTCACACAATACTGGGAATCATGGCCTAGCCAAGTTGATGCACATTCTGGGGGGACACAATTCAGTCCATAACAGTGACACAATGTGAAGCATGCAATCCATGTCATTGAATTGTACATGTACAAATTGTGGATGAATGTATGTTTGGTTTTGTATATTGCTACCAAAAATGAAAAATAAATAAATAATGTGTGTGTGTGTGTGTGTGTGTGTGCGCGCACATGTGTTTTAACCAATTGGCCAGGAGAGAGAGACATTCACACGAGTCTCAGAGTCCACCTGGTTTACTTGAGGGAGGAGCCTTCTTCTGGGATCCAACGACACCTAGATGCAAGGTCTTATTCTGCTGACGGCTTGCTCTGTGACCTTCGACAAGTCACTCAGCCTCTCTGGGCCCCAGTTTTCTCATCCATCAAGCAAGGGGTTTGAATTAAATGCTCTCTAGGCCTCTTTCTAGCTTTAGATAATAATCATGCTAAATGACTGGAAAAGAAATGTCTTTCAGTCCATCTGGCTCCTTGGTGGGTGAACTGACACAGGGCTTTGTTTACTGTGACAATAACTCACGGTTACATGGTGTTTTACCAGTCCCAGTATCATTTTATGTAGATTTTCATATACTCTGCTCAACAGCCCCTTGAATGTGACTGTCCTCACGTTGGGGAGGATGAAGCACTTTCAGAGAGTGTATCAGGTATTTGTGCAGCTACAGGTAACAGAATGACCAACCAATGTCGTGAAAGGAAAGGGGAGTTTATTTTCTTGCAAAACAAGAAGTCTAATAGTAGGTGCTTATGAGTGGGGCAGTGACATCAGAGCTGGCAACTCTGTGATTCTCATGTGCTCTCTCTTACAATCATAAAATGGTCCAGATGTCACATCCATGGTCAAAGCAGGAGGAAGAGGAATTGGATGCACATGAGTCTTCTGTGACATCAGTCTTCTTTCCCAGGAAAGCAAAAGCTTTCCCAGAAGCCCTCCCAGCATCCTTTTCATTTATATTTCGTTGGCTAGCAGTGTGTCACATGGCCAGCCCTAGCGGCAAGGGAACCTGGGAAAGTGTCTTTGCCTGCCTCTGTAGTGGAGGTGGAGTTGCTGGGTGGCACAAACACTTAACACATTCACTGTTAACCAAAAGGCTAGTGGTTCAAGTCCACCCAGAGGCACCTTGGAATAAAGGCCTGGTGATCTAATTCCAAAAAAGCAGCCCCTGAAAACCCTGTGGAGCACAATTTTACTCTGATGTGAGTTAGAATCAACTCAACGGCAATTGTTTTTTTGTTTTTGTTTTGTTTTTTAAGGTGGAGGCAGCAAGGCAGAAGGCGATTGGCCAATGAACTGTGTCTGCCAAGGGTTAAAGGATTTGCTCAAAACTAACAAGAGGCAAAGCTGGGCCTCAAATTCAGGTCTTGAGTAGAAGTCTAGTGTTCATCCTACTGACTTCTTGCCTCTCAGTTTCTCATTAACAGGAGACAGTATTGTGATACTGTTGATAGTACACTCTAGATTCAGATTCCCTGAGTTCAAATCCACACTTGCTTTGTGACCTTAAGGAAGTTACTTAACCTCCTTGGCTTCTATGAAAGGAGAAACTCATTCAAGATTTAACAAATATTAACTGAGTCCCTTCTATTTGCCAAGCACCATCATCAATGCTGGCAGTGACCATAATAAAAATAAAAATAAAAATAAAAATACCTATTTAATAATGTTATTTTGATGATTGATGAAATAACCCGTGTAAATAAAATACTTAGTATTGCATGTAGTGCCTAGGACACAGCAAATGCTTTAGTTTCTTCAGGCTTCTGTAATAAAACATCAGAAATTAGGTGGATTTAAATAACAAATTTATTGTCCCGCAGTTTTAGAGGCTAGAAGTCTAAAGCAGAGCATCAGCTCTAGGTGCTGGTCCTTCCTTGTCAGTAGCCCTGGGAGTTCCTGGACATTCCTTGGCTTGTAGACAATTCCTCATGTGGTGTCTTCCCCCTGTGTGTGTGTCCCCAAGTCTGTTTTCTCTTTTTATAAGAGTCCACTTAGAAGAGATTAGGTTTAGGACCCAGCCTACTCTGGTATGACCTCATTAACATGACAAAAGGAAACCCTTATTTTCAAACAGGAACACATTCACAGGTAAAGGGGTTAGGATTTCAACATATGTTTTGGGGGACACAATTCAATCTATACAGCAGGCAATCAGGAGTATTATTATTACCATCAAAGTAATTGTTGTTAGCTGCTCTGCCTCTCCAGCTTTTCCTGGGATCCCTGAGAGTGTCACCAGCACATGCCCAGATGATGGATAAGGGTCAGCTGTGGACACTGCTGCTGGCAGACACGGAACCACACTGCATGAGATGCTCCAGAAGCAGCCTAATGGTCCAATGTGAGCTCAGAAGTCTGGAGGAGAAGGCAACCACTTTTTCTTTGATGCCCAGCAAAACAGAAAAGATGGAGGAGGCTGAAGACCACAGCAATGGAAAGGGGATGGAGCTATAACTGCAAGTTTGGTGATCACAGGAAAGTGAGCTGGAGAAAGAAGGGACTTGCGACCAGTGTCTGGGAGGATAGTAATAGGACATAAATTATTTACATGAAACACTGAATCTGGAATATGATGTTTTAACAGGGAAACTTAAGGTCTGTATCAAAAGGGGGAGGGTGGGACTGAATGATAGTAACCTTGGAAAGAGAAGAGAAAGGGAACTAACATTAGCATCATCCTACTAAGTGCCAAACACTTTATACCCTCTCTCCTTGGATTCTGTGACAACCAAGAGAAGCAAACTAGGATAATAGTTAAGGGGAAAAGTTAACAGAATGGTCAATGTCTTAGTTTCTTAGTGTTGCTATAACTGAAATACCACAAGTGGGTGGCTTTAACAAACAGAAATTTATTTTCTCACAGGAGGCTAGAAGTCCAAAATCAGGGCACAGGCTCTAGGGGAAGGCTCTCTTTCTGTTGGCTCTGAGGGAAAGTCCTTGTCTCTTTCAGCTTCTGTTCCTCGGTTCCTTGGTGCTCTTCATGTGGCATGGCATCTATCTTCCCCCTCTGCGCTTCATTTCTTCCGTGCCTAATCTGCTCTTTTTATATCTCAAAAGTGGTTGGCTTAAGACACACCCTACGCTGACATGGCCTCATTAATATAACAAAGAAAAACCTGTTTCCAAAAGAGATTACATCTACAGGTATGTTGCTGTTGTTGTTGTGTGCCATCAAGTCAATTCCGACTCATAGCGACCCTATAGGACAGAGTAGAAATGCCTCATAGGGTTTCCAAGGCTGTAATCTTTATGAAGCAGATTGCCACATCTTTCTCCCACTGGTGAGTTCAAACTGCCGACCTCTCGATTAGCAGCCGAATGCTTAACCACTGCACTACCAGGACTCTTTTCCATAGTGATAGCAGTTAGAATTTACAACACGTATTTTAGTGGGACATCATTCTATCCATAACAATCAGATACAGCTAGACATGAATCCCTATTCAGCTATTTGCTACTAAATCCTGTGCTGTCGCTGGCACATTATTTCATGTCTCTATGCTGGTGTCTTTAGTTGTTAAAATAAGAATGGTAATGCCCAATGCACGTAATGGATGAAAATAATGAACATGTGTGTTCAATAAAAGGAAGTTACTTCTGTTATTGTTATTTATTCTTATTCTTACCGCTGTTACTGCTGCTACCATCTGGACTATTAACTAAAAGGCTTGTTGTGATGGTGAAGATTGTGTGTCAGCTTGGCTGGGCCATGATTCTCAGTATTTATATGTGATCACTCCCATGATGGAATCTGCTGTGACTAGCCAGTCAGTTGAAAGGGATTTTCCTTGGGAGTGTGGCGTGCATCCGAATATTATAAGCAGACTTTCCGGCTTTTTGCTCACTCTGGATCCTGTGGTTGCCTCCTGTTTGTCTCACTGCCATTTCTTGGGACTTGAGCCATCAGCTTATCTGCTAATCTTGGGAGTCCTCGATCTTCACTGCCTGTGAGCGGGAGTCCTTCTCTCCCACCTGCCAATCTTGGGTTCACCAGCCTCTGTGGCTACGTGAATCAAGAGAAGCCTCTATCCTGATTCACGGACTTGGGATGTTCCAGCCTCTACAATTGTGTGAGCTGCTTCCTTGATATAAATACACACACACACACACACACACATATACATATATACACACACATATATATTTATATTTATATATTTATAAATATTTATACACTTTACTGGTTTTGCTTCTCTAGAGAACTCAGCCTAAGACAAGACTCTTGGCCATTTGCTTATGACCAGCCATCTTTCACCTCTGAACATAAGGAACTGACCCATGGATGCTAGGAAAGCACACTAGGAGAACTCAAGTCCTCTCTTTTCCAGGAGATATACAGGGTATAATAAGATTCAGAGAAAAAGCATAAGATGATCCCTAGCCTATATATTTTTGCAATTTTACTACTAATACCTATTGTAGTGTTCTGCAGAATAGAGGAAATCCTGCCTCTCAGTGTCCCAAATGAGAAAGTCAAGGTATAATTGGCCGTCAGTACTGTCAGACGTCTTTGATCTAAGCAGGGAGCATGAACTCCTAAAAGGCGGAGAAGCCCTTGTGTCTGCCCTCCCAGAGTCCTCACTGCCCAAAATGGGGAGAGGTCTGTAGTTTGCTCAGATTAAGGAGATTTCACCAGCACAGGACCGGTAATATGAGATTTTTACTTAATGTTATCTTGAATAAGAAACAAAGACTTTGTTTTAAATAAAAATCTTTCTAATAAATTTCAGTCTGTTGGCATTCTGATCCTTTTACTTCAGTGCCCTCCGAGAAGAATATGTTTTGTGACTAGCAAGAATTTTTTGGCCAAAAACTCCTCTAAAACATAACCCTCTCCATTTTCCATGTAAAGGGACTAAGGCACAAACAATGTAGGTGATTTGCTACCACGCGGTAGACCTGGCTTTTGAGGTCACATCTGTTCATCCCCAAAGTCCATGTTTGACGGCACCTCCCCCATTTCCTCCCTTTTGACAGAGAATCTGTACGTTCACCAGCTTCAGGTCCCAGGACCGGCATCTCAGCCCTGAAAGATAAGTCTTACCCAACACATGGGAATAATAAACACTGCTAATCTGAAAATGAAGACTTTCCAAGTGCTAGTCCCAGTGTTAATTTTCTATGCTATTCATTTAACCTCCAACAAGCCTTTGAGATGGGTACAGTTTTCATCTCCAGTTTGTAGATGAACCTGAGAATTAAAGAAGTTGAGTGACTTGCTAAAAGTCACATGGCTGTGACTGAGTACTAAGTGGTGGAGACAGGATTTGAACCCAGGCAGAATGAGACTGGGGCCCAGTCTCCTAAGCAGTACTTATTGTAGTCTATGACGTTAAAGCATCTGTGTGGAGTCGGAAAAGGCTGTGTACAGAAAGAGAGCCCTCTCCCCCTGAGGCTGTTCATCAACAATTCACCCTGGCAAATACATTATTAGTGGTAATACCATCCACCACCTGTATGTCAGTTTGTCGTACTGTGATGCCTTGGGTGTTGCTGTGATGATGGAAGCTATGCCACCAGCATTTAAAATACTAGCAGGATCATCAATGGTGGACGAATTTCAATGGAGTTTGCAGATTAAGAAAGACTGGGAAGAAAGGCCTGGTGATCTACTTTCGAAAATTAGCCAATGAAAACTTTATGGATCATAACAGAATATCGCCTGACCCACTTGCTTTGGACACGTCAACAAGAGAGATCAATTGCTAGAGGAAGACAACGTGTTTGGTGAAGTAGAGGGCCAACGAGAGCATGGGAGACTGTTGGTAAGATGGATTGGCACCGTAGCCACAAGGATAGACTTGAACATGTTGGCAATTGTGAGGATGACGCAGCTACTGAGCAACCTTTCGTACTGTTGTACATAAGGCCACCATGAGTTGGAGTCAACTCATCATCATCTAACACCAACAATAATTCCATGGTTATCATTGATGTGCACCTACTGTGTCTCAGGCACTCTGTTCTGCACTTTACACATATTAGCTCCTTCCATACTGGCAAGAAACTTACAAAGTAGGTAGGCATGCTTCTCTCCACCTTACAGACCAGGAAACTGCCTGAAGTGTGGTTGGAGCATTGAGTGTCACTCTCAGCCTGGGCTCCACAGAAAGCAACGCCTGCAGCACAAGCTCACAAGTGCCTTCTCTATTAGGAAGTGCAATCCTAGAAGCATGAGGGACCAGAAAAGGGCATGAGTCAAGGAGAGAGGCAGTAGAGTGGGGTGTGCTCCTGAACTGGCAACCACTAAGGAAAACTGATAACTCCACCTTGCAGTACCATCCTCCGAGAAGCCATATCAGGATGATCCACCTGGAGGGGAGGATGAAAGGAGAAAAATTTACCCCTCACTTCCCATATCCCATTGGTTAAGAGTTCACCCCAAGAGGGGCATAAATGCCCCCAAGTCTAAGTTGTCTCATATCTCATCTTCAATGAAGAAGTTCCCAGGCAAGAACCAAGTGGCTTGCCGTATTGGACATGAAGTGAGGTATGATCGGGTTGTACCTGCACGAAGTTGGTCCAAATTCAGTTCCAAAACAAGGAAGTCCTATAGCTATCATTTCTTCCCTCTGCATAATTCTATAATTTAGAATTAAGCCCTATTCCTTAGACCCAGTCAAGACCATCAGGTTCCTATGACCAACCAAACCCTGGAATCATGAGGTAGGTGAGAGTCTTATGGTTCTCAAGCCACAGTACCCCCTTCCTGTACTGCAGCTGGTCTATAGGTTCTACCTGGATACACACTCCAGTTTGTCTGGGTGACCTGCGTTAATTCCATTAATCCCAATGCCTTTGGAAATCTGAGACTCACCAAACTTCAAGCCCTTTATAGGATCCTCACATCATTCCTAGTGTTTGCTGGTCTCCTCCCTTTTGGTACTAGTTCTTCCCCTCCATGCCCAGACTGCTGACTGAGTCAATCCCAACCCCAATGGACCATTCTCCACTAACTTCCACCAAAGTCCATGTAGCTCTCGTAAGGTCAGCTCAGCCAATTATGTCTTATGCCCTTTTCTGCACATCTGTTTGGCTACCTCAACAAGCCCTACTTCCAAAATTAGGTCTAAGATGGATGCAGCCCCTCAGACCCTATGCCTGGACATCCCAGCTGTCCTTCCTGGAGGCAGCCTCTGTGGCCAGGCCAATTTCCCCAGACACTACCCCATGTGGTCCCAGTTTCTTCCTCCTTCTGGTTAAGCCTGTGTTTCCAAAGACACACCATGCTGCATTCCCGAGCCACCCAATCACAAATAAGCACCATCCTTCCCATAATGCTCTGCTAATCATGTCTCATGCCGAGAGAGAGAGAGAGAGAGAGAGAGAAACAGAGAGAGAGAGAGAGAAAGAGAGAGAGAGAGAGAAAGTTAATGCAGATAAGAACTCCATCAGCTCTGCAAGTTGCAGATTTTATTTAGATTCATCCATTTATTCATGTTTAACAAATATTTAGTGGTCAAACTGTATATGCCAGGTATTGGAAAAGAGTAGTAAACAAGAAGAAGACGTTCTACCTTCATCAAGCTTAGAATCTAGACTTAAACCAATAGTTACACAAGGAACTACATAGCAGTTGCATTTGTGGTAGATACTAGGAAGAAAACGTACAACTCTGGTTCATAGACACAAAGAGATGTGTTTAACATCCTTGGGTGATGCAAACGGTTTGCCCTTGGCTACTAACCTAAAGTTTGGCAGTTCAAACCCACCCAGCAATGCTGCAGAAGAAAGGCCTGGTGATCTGCTTCCATAAATATAATAGCCTAAGAGAACCCTATGGAGCAGCTCTACTTTTGTAACACATGGCGTCACCATGAGTCGGAATCAACTTGACAGCAACAGGTTTGGTTTGTTTTTGTTTTTTTCTGTCCCCTCAACTGACATAAAGAGATTTAAGCTGAACTACTCCCTGATCCACAAAATTCTTTGGTATTATGTCTATTATTCTTAACTTTGGTACAAGGCATAATTTTAAGATTCAAATAGAAATAAAAAGCAAACCACAACCTTCTGTATTACTGCCATCAGCTCTGTTAATAGCTTTGAGCTCCTTGGAAAGGAAAAAAAAAAATGAAAAGAATTCTCTGGCTAGATAAATGCCAAGTATTGTTTAATGATTGTAGTTTACATTACAGAGATGAGGAGAGGAGCTGGGCAGCAGAAGTAAGGCACCTTTGGGATTTCACAGGCTGGAGACCCCATACATTTTTCTAATTCAAATAGGATAAGCCTCAGAGGCCCTTAATGCAAGATGGTTTTGAAGTCTTTCCAAGCTTCCCGAGAAAGATAAAAACTGCCTTCTTCATCAGAATTATTCAACTGTGGCATTACTGCTTAGCAAGGGGATGAGGAGTGCTCACATTTGTCTCATATTTGCCCACCCCTCACCCATCCGTGCTGACCCATCTTTTCTTCTAGAATGATTTGCTTATGGCTGAAGCTATTCTGAGCTTGCTCCCCCTTCCTTTTATAGACTCTCCTCACGCTGTCTTCCACAACCGAACCCATGCCTCAAATCCCACACTGCAGTCAACTGCCTTCTCTCAGCCCTCACTCCAGAATCACCTCATACCCATTGCCTGGCTCACAAATGCCAGCCATGGCTTTTGAAAATCCTGTGGAGCACAGTTCTACTCTGACACACATGTGGTCACCATGAGTCGGACTCAACGCAGTGGCAACTGGTTTTCTGGTAGTGAGTTATTACATATAAAGCACTTGGAACAGTGCTGGTATGTCTTAGTCACTATATAAGGGTTAGCTATTATCCATAATAATAATATTAGCACCACATGATTTGCAGGATTAATGTAAAAGGCAAATGTGGGCATAGTTGGGACAATGAACTCCAAGGACTGGGAGACGTCACAGAACTTGAGGTCAGTGAGTAGGGGTCATAGCAGCATAGGAGTGAGAGAAGGGAAAGAATAAAACACTGTAGTCAGAGATGGGTCAGTGGAGATCAGGGATGAACAGACTATAAGGGTAGGGACTGTGTCTACTTTGTAGCATTATTCTATGTCTTAGTCAGGTTCTGCAAAGAAACAGAACCAGTGAGATAATATAGAGATAGATTCTAAGGAATTGGCTCACATGATTGTGGGAGGGCTGGCAAGTCTGAAATATGTAGGTCAGGTGACAGGATGGAGATTCTTGCTGGCTTTTGTCCCAAAATCCATAGGTAAGGTGATGGGAAGAGTAAAGAATGAGAGAGTTTTGGTAAAATGTCTGTAAAATATCTGTTTATAGTCTGGAGGTAGAACACACCCTAGGGAAACTCCCTTTTTACTCTTAAGGTCTTGAACTGATTGGATGAGGCCCACACACATTAGGGAAGGTCATCTGCTTTACTTAAGGCCAACTGATTTAATCACATGTAACTACTTCATAACAGCGGCTAGATTAGTGTTTGACCAAACAACTGGGTGGCCAAACAACTGAGCTCCATAGCCTAGCCAAGTTGATTCATAAATGTAACCATCACATTGGATCCCCAAAGTCCAATGTAAGGCCAGGCATATAGTTGATACCTAATAGATATTGTAGGAAGAAAGGGAGGAGAAAAGCAGAAAAGCAGAGAGGCAAAGAGGCAGGGAGGGTGGGAGGAATGGAGGAAGGTAGGAAGGAAGATGAGGAGAAGGAAGGCAACATGAGAGTAAAGGGAATAAGTAGTTGAAGTGGATTGTGGTGGAGATCATAAAATTTGAGAAGGTCAATAAAATATGAGAAGAAAGTATTTTCATCAATCCAAGTCCTTCAAGACAGTGGTAGAACATAGTGTGACGAGGAAGCCCACGAGTCAGTACCTTCAACACCATGGAAGAGTGACCTCCAAATGTTGAGAAATGTCAGCCAGAGAAGAGATGGAAGATGGCAAAGCTGACTGGCATGAGCTGCAGAGGAAGGGTTTTTACACAAAAATGGAAGAGTAACAATGGAGCATTTGAGGCCAGGAGAATATTCAATGGCGCTTAGTGAAATGTTCCTCTGGGGAATGGCAGGTGAAGTGGTGTCTTCAGACAAAAGGCAAACTCAGAGAAGAAGAGAAGGCACAGAGAGCAGTCAGGGAAGGAGGAGAGTGTGCTCACCAGTGTCACAATTATAACTGGGTGGTCACGAGTTCTAGATGTGAACACCTAAGCTCACTTCAGTTTTATACTGCTCATGCTTTATTTTAACAAGCCTCTATTCCTACTTGACAGTAGGAAATTAAAATTAGTGCACTTCAGTCCACACAGCCCTGTCTAGTAATTTTTCCAGTCACTTCTGTCTGAAAACTTAGTCTTAGGTAAATGTTCAATCACATTTGTTGTTGTTGGGTGCCATCGAGTCAGTTCCAACTGTGTCAGTCCATCTTGTTGAGGGTCTTCCTCTTTTGCTGACCCTCTACTTTACCAAGCATGATGTCTTTCTTCAGAGACTGATCCCTTCTGACAACATGTCCAAAGTATGTAAGACTTAGTTTTCCCATCCTTGCTTCTAAGAAGCATTCTGGTCTCTATGAGTTGGAATCGACTCAACAGCAAGTGGGGGGTGCATTCAGTCACGTTTAGGGATTATTATTATTACTATCATCATCAGTCATTAGAATGGAAACTGCAAGAAAGCAGGGACATAGACTGTTTACCACTGTTTATGTACAGCACCTAGAATTGTACCTGGTGCATAGCAGGTGCTCAATAAATATTGTTGAATGTGTGAATGTCTAGTTCAAAGTCTCTTGGTTCACACATGCTCTGCTCCCATCCATGAGGGGACGCCATGCTGTCCACCGCTCTACAGTAAGGAGTGAGGGACACAACCTGGGTACACCCAGGTGCTGCATCTATTATGTGGCATACTCAGTGGTCTCTGAACCCCCAGTAGGGTCTTCTGTGCAGCTACTTGCCCTGGGTAATCATATGAAGATAGTGCTCTTCCTTTCCCGGGAGATGCTGGTCCTTTCCTCCACCAGGAAGTGACCTGGGGTGGTGAGCCAGCACTGTCCTTATGAAATTTCATGTCTCACCCCAGGGCCTTACAAACTCTGTTAATTATCTCTTGCCATAACATTGCTGCATAACTACCCCCTAACTCAGTGGCCCACAGCAATAAGCATTTTTGTCACACTCACGGGTCTGTGGGTCAGCAAATGACTGTGTTTCAGGATTCAGGTCTGTAGGGTGGCTGGCACGGTTTGGTTCCACATGTCTGTTGTTTTTCTGGGAGCAGCAAGCTACCCAGGTCCCTGTTCTCACTGCGAGGGAAGAAGTGCAAAAGTCGTGAGCAGACACACGAGATGCCTCTTAAGGCTCAGGCTCAGAACTGGGGCCTGGTTACCTCCATTCCTATCCCATTGGCTAAAGCAAGTCACATGGTCAAGCCCCATATCAGTAGGTTGGAGAAACAGACTCTACCTCTCCTGAGAGGGACTACAATGTCATAGGGCCAAGGGCATGGATATGTGGAGGGATGACGTATTGGGAACAATAATACAATATACCACAGAACCCTCCAACCCATATGGTGGGGACTTTGGCCATCCTTGGGCACTGACCATTCCCCTCAGATGCCACACTCCATGATTGTTTTATTACATCTCATGCGGGATATATGTGTGAGCCACCAGCTTTCATTTAGACTCCAGACAAGAAGTAGGGGACATGAGCAGGCTTTGAAATCCCCTTCTTCATGGGGAAACATGCTACCCCCAACCTCTTCCTTCCTAAAATGGGGTGGGGGGATAAAAAGGCCTCTCTCACACAGGATCACCTCTCTTCCTTCAAAATTGCTTTACTAGTCGTCTGAGGGAAGATAAGACAAACCAGCCCTTTGGGGGCTTAGTGACTTTTATCTTCTACTCCACAGGATCTCCTTTGAGGCTGGTCTTGGGTGAGCTGGCAACTTCCTTTTTGGTGATCTGAATGGAAATGGAGAATAAAGCACAAGTCATAGCTTAAATGATTGCCACAAGGAAATACTTGATATTCTGCTAGTTTACGCTAGGAACTGGGGTCTCAGAGGAGGCGCGGGAAGATGTGAGTGAGAGAAAGCACAGAGCAGAATGGGGACGAAAACACAGAGGGAAAAGTAATACCCTCTCACAGGGCTTAACGGTAGCACAAATAAGAAAATGTGGGTGTTTAGTAAGCATTTGCTGGATTTTGTTAAACTTTTAATTTGCTCCACCTCCAGTAAAAATTCTCCGGCCAGAAACACCACTGGGAAATTTTATTACAAAATAGCAACAGCAGGGAGTGTGGTCCGAGAATAATAATGTGTCAGTGTGCAGGGGGAGTTCAGCCCCCCAAAAAGCATTATTTATCTTAAACCTCTAGACACACCAACCCGGCTCAGACAAAATGTTTTAAATGGTGCACGCACACCCACACACACATGCACACACGCAAACAAACCCTATTATTATCCAAAACAAATAAACATACTAAGCAGAATTTTCATTGAGAAGAAATGACAAAGAGAAAGTAATAATGCCTAGAAATTGCGGTTAAGAAAAGCACAAAGCTGGCCAAGTTTTGCTCTTTAATTTCTGTATTAAAATTATTACAAGGCATACGCATTATGGGCTGTAGGCATAAAGAACACTTTACCCACCATATAAAAAGGTGAAAATCTTAACCCACGGGCAGCGTTTCATACCACTAGAACCCATGTCTTCCCTATGTGGCACAAAGTCTCTGGGGAAGAGATGATTCAATGAGGTCGCCTGCCTCATGTCCAAGGTCGTCTATTACAGCAACTAACATTATCTTGGTTAATACTGTGTCCAATCCAGTGCTTGATCTGTCTCCTCAAGAACAGTTTGGGTTAACTTTCCCACCATTTGGGGTTGCTGTGAGCAAGACTCGTGATCCTAGAACCCTCGAAAAGAGGAGGAGATGCACCAGATTTGTCAGGACGAGATATAATCAGAGCAGCAAAGTCATCAGCCATCGGAGAGATGCAAATCAAGACCAGAGGCGGATTATACAATAAGCAAGGTAAGCACAGGCTTATTTATGCTTACTTCTTAATCATGCTGAAAAACATGTGAAATTTTTCACTACAGATTAAGAAATAAGCACAAGTAAACCTGTGCTTACCTTACTTACTGGGTGATCCATCCCTATCAGGGATTGTAAACTTGAAAAGAGGTTTTGATTCTGTAGTAAGATACGGTGGGGTTGGGAGAGAGACAGATGCCAGCCATACCTAGAAACAGAATCTTTGATGTGTGAAAAAATGTGAACTTGTTCACTACAGGAGATCTGGTAAGCAAAGTAAGCACTGGGCTTACCTTGTCTATTGGATAATCCACCCCTGATCAAAACCACAGTGAGATATCATTTCACTCCCACTAGGATGGCTAAGATTTAAAAAAAAAAAAACAGAAAATAACAAATGTTGGCAAGGATTAGGGAAACTGGAACACTTATCCATTGCTGGTGGGAATGCAAAATGATACAGACACTGTGGAAAACAGTGTGGCAGTTCTTCAAAAAACTGAGAATAGACCTACCATAACAGAAAAAAACCAAACTGGTTGCCGTCGAAAAAATTCCGACTAATAGCAACCCTGTAGGACAGAGCAGAACTGCCTCGTGGGGTTTCCAAGGAGCAGCTGGTGGATTCAAACTGCTGACCTTTTGGTTAGCAGTCTGAGCTCTTAACCACTGCACTACCAGGGCTCCAGAACTACCATATGACCCAGCAATTCCAATCCTAGGTGTAATATACCCAAAATATTTGAAAGCAGAGATTCAAACAGAAACTTGTATACCAATGTTCATTGCAGCACTATTCACAATAGCCAAAAGGTGGAAACAACCTGAATGCCCAGATTAATCAATAAACAAAACGTGGTACATATATACAATGGAATACTACTAAGCCAGCAGAAGAAATGAAGTTTTTTTTTTTTTTATTGTTGTACTTTAAGTGAAAGTTTACAATTCAAATTAGTCTCTCATACAAAAATTTATACATACATTGTTACGTGACCCTAATTGCTCTCTCTGTATTGTGACAGCATACTCCTCCTTTCCACCCCTGATTTCCCGTGTCCATTCAACCAGCTCCTGACCCTCTCTGCTTTCTCATCTCACCTCCGGACAGAAGCTGCTCATTTAGTCTCACGTATCTCCTTGAGCTAAGAAGCACACGCTTCACGAGTATCATTTTATGTCCCATAGCCCAGTCTAATCTTTGTCTGAAGAGTTAGTTGGCCTCAGGAATTGTTTTAGTTCTGGGTTGACAAAGAGTCTGGGAGCCATACTTTCTGGGGTTCCTCCAGTCTCAGTCAGACCATTAAGTCTGGTCTTTTTACTGGAATTTGAGTTCTGCACCCCACATTCTTCCTGTTCCATCAGGGACTGTCTGTTGTGTTCCCTGTCAGGGCAGTCATTGGTGGTAGCTGGGCACCATCTAGTTCTTCTGGTCTCAGGCTAATAAAGTCTTTGGTTTATGTGGCTCTTTCTGTCTCTTGGGCTAATACTTTCCTTGTGTCTTTGGTGTTCATTCTCCTTTACTCCAGGTGGGTTGGGACTAATTGATGAATCTTAGATGGCCACTCACTAGCTTTTAAGACCCCAGACACCACTCACCAAAGTAGGATGCAGAACATAGAAATGAAGTCTTGATACATGCTACAGTATGGATGGAGCTTGAAGACATTACGCTGAGTGCAATAAGTTAGTTCCAAAAGGACAAATATTATATGACCTCACTTATACAAAAAACAAGGAAAAGCAAATGTATAGAAACCAAAGTCTATTAGTGTTTACCAGGGGTAGGACGGAAGGGAAAAGAGGGGTTAACAGTAATGGAAAAACCTCACTGATTAGCAGTAGGGTTGCACAGCCGATTATTGTAATTGCTGTCAATGAGTTGTACACCTGAAAAAGTTGAACTGGCAAAAGTTATGTGATAGATATATTTACGAAAATAGAGAGTAGATGCTGAGGCTGCTTATGTACAACCAAACACTTCATAGGATTTGGTTCCTTAGATTGGAGGTTTTGGGCCATATTTACACGGGACATTCCAGTTAATAGGCCTAATAACATGTTTAGTGCTTCTGTTCTACCTCTTAGTTCATTGTGTAGTTTATTGTGCAGTGGTCTTAAAAGCTGGCAAGAGGCCATCCAAGGCATAGCAATTGGTCTCTATTTGCCTAGAGCAACAAAGGAAGAAGGAGAGTTAGGAATAGGAGGAGGATGTGGAATGTATGGGTAATTGCCTCCCTGAACAAATGCCTCCTTTGCCATGAGACCAGAAGAACTGAATGGTGCTCAGCTACGATTACCGAATATTTTGATCAAAAATTCTATAGAAGAATCCTGGTCAAAAGGGAGAAAATTCAGAACAGAATTTCAAATTTTCATGGAATTCAGACTTTTTGGAGCCAAGGGTGCTGGAAGAACCCCAACACTATTGCCCTGAGATAATCTCTAAAACTTAAAAACATCCCCTGAAGTCTTCTTAAAACCAAACAATAGGTTAGTTTGACTAGTTAAAAAAAAAAGTCTGCCTTGAGCGTTATGGTCTTTTAAGAACTATATATATGGGATCAAAGTTACGACAACAACTCAAAAGATTAGATAGAAACCTTACGGGGCAATGAGTTTATGTTAACGGGGGAGGAACAACTCAGAAAAGGAGGGTGAGAATGGTTGCACAACTCTAAGAATGTAATCGATGTCACTGAATTGTACATGTAGAAACGGTTGAATTGGTGTATGTCTTGCTGTGCATATTCTCAACAACAACAACAATATAAAATTGAAAAAAAAAAGATATAGTCAGAGCAGGTGCACAGTCACTTGTTCTGGAACCATCCTGGAATTCCCAAATATATTTTAATCACCTTTTGCTTCACACTCATTTCTTTCCTGCTGGGTCAGAGGAACAGAGATACGGCCTCTGTTACTTGGGGAATACTCAACGTTAGGTTCCATCAACCACGTGACTTCTTCAAAACAGTCTTCCTTCAGAGTCTATTTCTAGATACTGTAGAACTAGGAGCTGCCACTCTTCAATCATCAGTAGTCGGAATAGGTTCTGGAATTGCCCCTCCAATCATTGACACGCAGGGTGAGAAGGCACTTCTCTACCAGGCCATGTTGCAAGTCCGCAGAGGGAACAGTTGTTTTATGCCCTTGGTCAATTTCATGTTTGGAAATATCTGGTAACTAGGGAGGACCTTGGATAAAGGGTTCTATGTAGCAGATTTGTGTCTCTTTCAGACAACTGGCCACCGTTCTATCTTTGGTTCTGGGTGTTGAAACTTTTCCCTTACTATAGAGGCTCTTTCATTTAGCAAACAGGGCTGTGTATAAGATCTGTGATGGGTGGTTGAAGGAGAAAAATCAAGCTGTGTCTGTGTGTGTGTGAGTGTCTGTGTGATGTGTGTATGTGTGTGTACATGTGTATGTTGGTGGTGGTGTCTGTGTGTGTGTATACACTGAAACAAATGTCTGTGGCAATAACAATTCTACTACTTGGATTTGACAATAGCAAATCCTTAAGCGTTTAGAAAAACCTTCCATGTTTTAGCAACCCCAAAGAGAAGATGAGGGAATAAAGTGAGTTGTTGACAGTCTATGTAAAAATACAGTGAGTTGTTGAAAGTTTTTTGAGAGGAAGCCTGAGCAATGCAAAAAGCATGCCTCAGCTTCAAGGTGAGACAGACCTGGGTTCAGATCTAATTTGCACCATGTAACTTGGGCAAGTTATGTAACCTCCCCAAAGTGGAATTTTCTCATCTCATCTCTTCAGTTGCAATAACAATAGCTACTGTAAAACTGTTGAGAGAATCAAATGGGAGCTTGCATGTAAACCTCTGGCACTGAGTAGATATTCAATAAACGGTCACCACAATAGCCTAAGGGTCGCCACAATAGCCTAAGGGTCAATGCATCCATTAGCTTATTTATTACATTTGTGATTTTTTGTTTTTCAGCTAGCCACCTCAGTAATACCATATCCAATATGGTAGCCACTAGCCCTATGTGGCTATGTGATTTTAAATTTAAGTTAATTAAAAGCAAATATATTTACCAGAAAAAGCAGCTCGTAATGTTGCTTATGTACAACCAAACACCTCATAGAATTTGGTTTCTTGGTTTGGATGTTTAGGGTCATGATTTCATGGTGTAGTGCTTCTGTTCTACCTCCTAGTTTGTTGTGTAGTGCCTAGCGTCTTAAAAGCTTGAAAGAGGGCATCCAAGATACAACAATTGGTCTCCATTTGCCTGGATCAACTTAGAAAAAAGGGAAGTCAGGAATAGGAGAAGGAAATGGAATGTATGGCTAATTGCATCCATGAACAACTGCCTCCTTTGCCATGAGACCAGAAGAACTGGATAGTGCCCAGCTACCATTACTGAACATTTTAATCAAAGATTCTATAGAACAATCCTGACCAAAAGGGGGGAAAATATAGAATTTCAAATTCTCATGGAATCCAGACTTTCTGGATTCATTGAGGCTGTATGAACTCCCAAAACTATTGCGCTGAGATAATCTTTAAACCTTAAACCAAAAATGTTCCCTCAAGTCTTCTTTAAACCAAACAATAGTTCAGTTTAACTAGTAAAGAGTGTCTGCCTTGAGCATTGTGCTCTCTTAAGAACTATCTATATGGGATCAAATTGACAACAGCAACTGGAAATATTAGATAGGAAACTTAAGGGGCAGAGAGTTTATGTTAATGGTGGAGGAACAATTTGGAAAAGGAGGGTGAGAAGGGTTGCACAACTTGAATTTAATCAATGTCACTGAATTATGCATGTAGAAGCTGTTGAACTGGTATATGTTTTGCTGTGTATATTCTCAACAACAATAAAAAATATTTTTAAGTAAATAAAATTAGAAAGTTATTACTCAGTTGCACTAGCCACATTTCAAGCATTCAATAGTCCCATGTGGCTAGTGGCAATTGTATTTGACAGAACAGACAGACCATTTCCACCATCATAGAATGGTCTATTGGACAGCACTGCACTGTGAAGTAGTCTAAAGATCTATGAGCTGTATCCTGTATTTCCAGAGGCCTAATGAAAACTGTACATTTCCCCACAATGAGATTGCTCAGATCAACTGAAGCACCCAGGGAGACTGGTTTTGGCTGGAACTATAACATGTCCCTCTGAGAATGCTGGTTAGCTTCCTCCACTGCCAAAGATCAAATAGGTGGCCTGGGGAATGAGCCAGGACTCTTGGCCTTGAGTTCAGACCCGGAGAGGCTGGCTCTGGCAGTGGGTACAGGTGAGTAGTGTGCAGTGGGGAGGGTCATCAGGTCAAATCCAGGTCCTTAGAATCCTTGCAGTGGGGTGTGTGGAGGAGTCAGGAGCTATAAAAACTACATGTATGTGGCAAAGAGGGAGAAGGAGGATGGCTACAGGGGACAGAGCCAGACATCAGGGAGGTGGGAAGGAAAGCAGAACTGGACCCAACAGAACCTGATACATGTGATCCCAAAGGTCACCAGGTGAGAGCACTGCAGCTTCCTGTTATGAACATTTGAAAATGCTCTTCTTAGAAGCTGTGGGTTTGACTCATAAAAATGGAAAAACAAATTAAATATGACTTTATACATTCAGTTTACGTGGTGAGTGTGGCTAATACTGCTGGGAGCCCATGCAATCCATTCTTCCCAATTTCCTCCAGGGTAGTAATGTGTCTCCACTGCTTGTCTGTCAGTGTGTCCTACTGTGGTGGCTTGCATGTTGCTATGATGCTGGAAGCTATGCCACCAGCATTTCAAATATCAGCAGAGTCACCCATTGTGGGCAGGTTTCCAGAATAAGACAGGCTTGGAAGAAAGGCCTGGTAATCTACTTCTGAAAATTAACCAATGAAAACTCTGTTGGTCACAACGGAATACTATACAGCATTGTGCTGGAAGATGATCCCCAAGATTGGAAGGCACTCAAAATACACAGTGGACAACAATGGACTCCAGCTTGTCAATGATCATGAAAATGGTACAGGACTGGGCATTTTGTCCTGCTGTGCATGGGATCCCCATGAGTGGAGCCTGACTTAGCAGCTAAGAACAATAACCCCTCTGGGCAGATGCAGTCCCAATGGATCCTATTTTTTAGTTAATTGGGTAAAGGGTCCATTCTTCTGGGCAAATTCAGCCTCACAATTGTTAACCAGAGTACAGATTTCAGCTTCCTTGGCCAGGCATCACTGATCAGTGAAAAACACACACAACTGTACATGATGGCCCTGGCTCCACCACTTACTACCCGTGTGGCCTGGGACAAGTGGATTGACCAGTCATTGCCTCAGTTTCCTTATCTAAGAGATGAGGCTAACAATAGTACCTTTGTCATTGGGTCATAGATTGGGGCACTGGTTTAGAGACACCATTGAGGTGATGAGTTTGCGCCTTGTCTCCCCCACTTCGGAGATGTATGGCCATGGACAAAGTCAGTTCCATTTCTGTCAAATGGGGATACCAAACCTCCCTTTCAGGTTCGTTGTATTAAATGAGATACTCAATATCTACGTCTGCACTACAGAAAGCACCCAATTCATAACAGCTACAGGGTCGCTATGAGTCGGAATTGACTTGACAGCAACAAGTTTATTTTTTTGATTGTTGTTAATAAGGTCCTTGGGTGGTGCAGACAGTTTGTGCTTGGCTACTAACCTAAAGGTTCACGGTTAGAACTTGGACCTGTAGCTCCCCAGAAGAAAGGCCTGGTGATCTGTTTCCGTAAAGATGGCAGCCAAGAAAACCCTATGGAGCACTTATATCCTGAAACACATGAGTCAGAATCTACTTGACAGCAATAGGTCTAGTTTTTTTGTGTGTTTGTTTTTTTGTTTTTGGTATTGTTAACATTAGCATTGACATCTTCATCTTCATCATCATCATTTTCTTTCCCTCGTAATTTGTTTATAAAGCCCTGAGATGGTGGCTGGAAAATAAGGACTCAATTATTTCTAAATTTACAGTATGATGGAATGATGGCCCACCCTCCACTTCCTTCCATCTTGATGAACTCCTAGGTCTCAGCTAAATCCCAAACCCGTTAGTTCTATCACAAGTGCCCTGTTACATTGCTTCTTGAGCTTTACCCAGCTCTCTCATAGTGAATAAGGAGGTTAGGAAGTATCCTAGATTTCAGGAATCTTTTCAACACATTTTTAAAATTTTTTACTTAACCTTTTTAGAGCAGGCGTTGGCAAACTAGTTCTTAAAAGGGCCAGAAAATAAATATTTAGGCTTTTTAGGCCTTATGGTCTCGGTCACACTATTTAACTCTGCAGTTGTAATGCAAAAGGAGTGATAGACAATATGTAAATAAATGGATGTGGCTGTGTTCTAATGAAACTTTATTTATAAAAATAGGCAGTGGAACCTATTTTGGTCAGTGGATCACAGTTTGCCAACCCTTGCTTTAAAGGCAAAGTAACGAGCTAAAATTTGCTCAGGCTTTGAAATCAGACAAATTTGGGTTCTAATCCTGGCTCTAGCACCGACTTTGGGTGATTTTGTTCACATCTGTAAGCCTGTTTCCTTATGAAATGGAGATATCTATCTCAGCTTTGGAGGGTTGCTATAAGGATGCAAATCCTTGTACAATGCCTGGGCAGAGTTAGCACTCAATAAATGGTCACTACAGTTGTTTTCTTTTTTATCAGCGTGTCTGAAGGTGGAGTCAATTCACAGAATAGATGAGCGTGGCATCATGACAACCCAAGTTTCCCCACCTTGGGGAGGCACTACCCAGCCGCTGACCCTTTATAAGAAAGACTCCATCAACACCCAAGTGTCAGTCTGTCATCAGCCCAGAAATGAAACAATTGCCAAGGAGTCTGCTGAGCCAGCTGAAGATTGGGACTTGTACGATGTTGCAAACAGTGGCATCAATTTACCAACACACCAGCACAAATAGCTGTTCTCAGAGCAAGGAGAAAGGGCAACGGGTGATCCTGGGATGTTCAAAAGAGAGGAACAAAGGGCTGTGTCAAGTCTAGGAGCTCAGGTCAGTGATTCATTTCTGAGAAATCAATCAGTCAGGGCCAAAAATGTATTAAAACCAGTTGCCATAGAGTCGATCTGGACTCATGGGGACCCCATGTATGTCATAGTAGAACTGCACTCCAAAGAGTCTACAATGGCTTTGATCTTTTGAAAGCAGATCACCAGGACTTTCTTCTGAGATGCCTCTGGGTGGATTCAAACTGCCAACCTTTTTGTTAGTAGTCAAACACTTAATGGTTTGTGCTACCCAGGGACTCCTAAGTCTGGACCAGAGATAGATACTCCTGTTCTGTATTCTTAGTGTTGGGATGGTGCCTTGTGGAATGTGAAGCCTAGGAAATTCTGGGTCCAAGGCAAGTGGAACTGTGTGATCTCACCTTTATTACCCTCATTCCCATCCGTAACAGATCGGTAGGAAAACAGGTGGCAAGATGTATAGACAAGGTGTTCACTCAGGAAGAGCACTATCTGCTCTGGTAGGGGAGATCTGATCCCCTCCATCAGCCTGAGTGTGGCTGGTCCAAGTCTTCAGAGGAAGGGTGAAGTGATTCCTCAGAAAGGGAGTGAGGACAGAGTGGAGAACAAGGTTGGAGGAAGACTGAGGAGCCAAGAAGATGGATAGACTGAGATTAATCCAGGGAGCAGTGAAACTCCACCACAATGGGATGACCAATTGACTTTGAAGGGTGGTGACTTCTGCAGTGCTGGTCGATGATGCTGCAATGCCTCCCAGATGAGATCTTCAATCAGGTCTTCACTGGCCACCCAGGATTGGTGTGAGCAGATTCACCTTGTCTTAGGCTGGGTTCTCTAGAGAAGCAAAACCAGTAAAGTGTATAAATATATATATAGAGAGAGATTATATCAAGGAAACAGCTCACATGATTGTAGAGACTAGAACGTCCAAGTCCATGGATCAGGGTAGAGGCCTCTCCCAAGTCACACAGCTGCAGAAGCTGGCAAGCCCAAGATCGGCAGGTTGGAGAGCAGGGCTCCCACTCACAGGCTGTGCAGATTGACGAACCCCAGTTTCGGCGGATAAGCTGACAGCTCAAGTCCCAAGAACGGGAGATGAGACGTCAGGAAGCAGCCACAGCATCCAGAGAGAGCAAAAAGCCAGAACCTCTGCTTATATACAGATGCGGGCCACACCCCCAAAGAGACTGCCTTTCATCTGATTGGCTACTCACAGTATATTCAATCATGGGAATGATTACATTAAAACACTGAGAATCATGGCCCAGCCAAGTTGACACACAATCTTAACCATCACACACCTGGTGGGAACGCGAAGAGATGTTGAGATTCATGTCTCAGTCACCCCTGTGCTAAACAGAGACAGCACAGGAAGCCAGAACAGGCCTGGGGACAGCGAGCCTCTGGGCTCCACGTCGTGGAAGGGAAGGGCTCTGAACTCCCTTAGGCCATGGGATTGGCAGGGAGTTGAGTCATTTACACCTTTGAGGGCCAAGGGGGCCCAATGAACATCTGGACTAAGCATCCAAGGCATATTGGACAGAGTTTGCATATTTTGTCTTCCCCACAGCTTGTTTGAAGAGAGAGTGATGAGCATTCAGGATTGCGACTTGAAAGATGTTTGTGCCAATCTCAGCTCTGTCACATGCAGACTCCTTGACCTTGAGCCAGCTTTCTGAAATGTCATTTTCATCTATCATGGTGCCTAGTTCCTAATAGGCCTCAACCACCCTTCAATGACTGTGCAAATGAGCCTGGCGCTAAAGGCAGCCCTTATGCAAAGATAGTTACGCAGCTCAGCGAGAGGGAAAGCTGCAACAGGGAAGAGGGACAAGCTCGTGTCTCCACAGAGGAAGGAGGAGCAGGGATTCTGCAACCATCTGTCTGAGGTTTTCTGGGATTTTCTACATTTGTTCCCAGTGTAGAAAAGCATAGAGTATAAGCAAGGATAATATTGAAAGTAGTTAACAACTGGTACAGTCAGAATGGACACCTCCTGTAAACTGGTGTTATTGTTGTTAAGTGCCATTGAGTCAGTTACGACTCATGGCAACCTTATGTATAACAGAACAAAACATTGCCTGGCCCTGTGCTATCTCCATGATCTTTGATATGTTTGAGACCAAAACTGGTGTGTACTAGCCACAAATACAGGGTGTACTATAGAGAATATAATCCCCACGGGCATGGGATGCCTCAGCCTGATCCCTTGGGGAGCTTAGGGTATAAACAGCACCTCAGACTCAGACAATGGTGTCTGCAGGCAGAGGAGGTGGTCTGTTTATGCCTACTCTAGTCAGTCACTGGCTACAAGGTGCTGGGAGCAGAATGACACAGGCTTCCAAGCATGTCAGCTCTCCCTGTGGTTCCAGGAGGCTCCGGCATCCAAGGACCAGCTGCTGAAGGTGGCAGGTGAGAGCCGTAGCAGCAAAGCTCAGGGACGGGTACACAGGGCCAATTAAAGGGATCGAGGGGTGGGGACAGGCCCGGAGCAGTGCCCACTACAGTAATACTATTTTGTGAGAATCAAATAGCATCTGTAAATGTGTGCTATCCATAGTAGTAGGTACCCGATGAATATTAGGCTTTGGTATCTCCTCATCTACGGGTGTAAAGTACTGATGAGCACTTATATGGCACTTACTGTAGGGTTGCTGCGAGTCAGAATCGACTCAGCGGCAATGGGTTTGGGTTTTTGGTATATGCTAAAGGCCCTGGTAGCACAGTGGTTAAAGTGATCGACTGCTAACCAAAAGGTTGGTGGTTTGAAACCACCAGTGGCTCCATGGGAAAAAGATGTGGCATCTGCTGCCATAGAGGTTTACAGCCTTTAAAACCCTATGGAGTCAATATGAATCAAAATTGACTCAATGGCAATGGGATATGCCAAAGGAGCCCCGGTGGCACAGTGGCTAAGTACTGGGCTGCTAACTGAAAGGTTAGCTGTTCAAACCCACCCAGCAGCTCTGCAGGAGGAAGTCCTGGCAATCTGTTTCCATAAAGATTAAAGAAACAAAACAAAAAAAGTCCTTGTCAAGTCGCTCCCAACTCAAAGTGACCCTATAGGACACAGTAGAACTGCCCCATGGGGTTTCCAAGGCTGCAATCTTTACAGAAACAGATTGCCACATCTTTCTCCCATGGAGTGGCTGGTGGGTTGGAACCAACAACCTTTCAGTTAGCAGCCCGGTGTGCAATTACTGTGCCACAGGCCTCCTTACTTAAAGATTGCAGCCTAGGAAACACTGCAGGGAAGTTCTACTCTGTCCCATAGGGTCACTATGAGTCAAAAACAACTCCACTATACACCAGGCACTGGTCTAAGTGCTTGACATGTACTAATTAGTTTAGTCCTCACATCATCCCATTACTATCCCCATTTTAATGATGGGAAAGCTGAGGCAAAAAGAGGCTATGTATCGTGCCCAAGGTCATGCTGTTAATAAGTGGCAAAACTAGGATTTATGTCCACAGCCCATGTTCTTATCCACTTCCCTGCACTGCCTTTGGGTGAGGCCAAGACCACAGGGCTACTGCTCCATCTGCTATGGTAGCTGGTAGCCACATGTGGCTCTGTAAACTTGAAGTTAAAGTTAAAATTATTAAAATTAAATAAAATTTATAATATAGTCCTTCAGTCACACTAGCCACTTTTTAAGTGCTCAGTAGCTTCACGTGGCTAGTGCTACTATATTGGATGACACAGACATAGAGCATTTCCAATAGAAATTTCTGCTGGACAGCACTGGGAGAAGAGAATTGTAGAGGGATGGAATGCAGGTGTTAAGACCCTAGGCTCTGGAACTAGACAGATGTGAGTTCCTATCCCAGCTTTGACACTATTAGCTACATGATATTGGGCAAGTCTCAGTTTTTTCACCTTTTAAAATGGGATAGTAATGGCATTTCTTTCTCCTATGGTTATTGTGATGATTAAATGAAATCTTGACTATAAAGCACCTAACATAGCGCCTGGCACAAAATAATCACTCAATAAACGTTAGTTATTTTTAGTCTCTCCCTGAGTAGTGCACACTGTTAATGCACTCGGCTGCTAACCAAAAGGATGGAGTTTGAATCCACCCAGATGCCTCAGAAGAAAGGTCTGGCAATCTACTTCTGAAAAATCAGCTATTGAAAACCCTATGGAGCACAGTTGTATCCTGACACACATTGGGTTGTCATGAATTGAAGTTGACTGGACGGCAACTATTTTTTGTTTGTTTTTTTTTTTTTTATTGTTACTCCTACTACTTCTTTTCTTTCTTTTTGTTGTTGTTACTATTTATACACAGCTGGAAATAATCACTTTAGAGATCATTGAGTTCAACTAGCTCACATCACTGATGGCAAACTGAGGCAGAGAGAAGGAGTAGGAAGGGGGTAGAGCCAGGACTAGGCTCTAACTCCCTCGATTCTCTGGATGGCCATCTTTGCACCAGCCCATGCTATAAAACAATTCCACAGCCATTTTAGCACTTCAACTTCAAGCTTTGTCTATTAGGTTTAAATGTGCCATCTCTGACCAACCATGAAACTGTGGAAACTGAATGGCAAATTAAAAAGGCAGCAAACAAATTAGCTGGCAAAGCCCCACAGATGATATAATCACTCTAGTATTTAAGCTGCAGATACTCTCTGTGTTACAGCCAAGGCCTCTCTCAATTGCTTTGGTAAGCCTGCACTTGCATGTTCCATGTTCAGCATCAGCCCACACAATGCTGTGGCCAGACACCACATCCCTTCTCAGCCCTACAGATTCAGAGCCAAACCCTCAAAGGCTGAGACTTCCCACTGACCCGGTGGGGGACCTTCACCCTCCCATCCTAGGCAGGAAAGCCAAACTGCATGAACAGGTATCCAGATCTGATATCTCATTTCTCCTTGGAAGCTCCAAGAATAAGTAAATATGAGCCGTGTCTTGTGGGTAGAAAAGAGAGGACAATTATTTGGAGTGGACCAAGGGGAAAATTATAATGAAAACTAGCCAGAAGCATGAAAAGCACCTGTGGTAGACTGCAGTAATGGTCCCAAAGAACCCAAATCACTCATGGTATCCATGCCTTTTGCCATGTGGCTGGCAGCAGTGTTCTTCTGCTGTGGTAGAGCATAGTCATTGCCCTGTGTGACTTTCTTTGGCCAATGGAATGTTAGCAAATGTCATGCAGAATCTTGAAATGCACTTGTGTAATTAAGCTTTCTACCTGTTGTACCTCTGCTGTCATCACAGAACATGCCTACCCATCCCGGGAGGAGAAGGAAGAGAGACACGTGGATCAGAGCCGCCTCAGTTTAGCTAACTCCGTCAAGATCAGCCTAAAGCAGAGTACACACTTCCCCCACCCGTACTAACCACAAAAGCAGGAGCAAGCCCAGCCAAGATCAGTAGGGAACCCAGCCTACACCAGCCAATCCATAACCAATCTACAAACACATAAGCTGTAATAATAAATGATTATTGTTTTAAGCCATTGAATTCGGACGTGGTTTGTTACACAGCAATATCTAGCTGATAGAGCATCCTCGATTCCTCTATCCCTCAACTCCCCCATCTAATCCATCAGCAAATCTACCTACTAATCTCCATTATCATAGCCACCAACTTAGCAAATGTCACCATCAGCTTTCATCTAGGCTACTGGAATAGCCTTCTAACCTACACTAACCTACACTCTTCCTTGCCCCCAATCCATTCTTTATAGAGAGGTCAGGATTATTTTCTCAATGGAAAATTGAATGAAGTCTCTATTCCAAAGACTTACAGTGCTCTTAGAATAAAGTCCCAGCTCCTTACGATACCTGCCAGCCCCTGCAGAATCCAGCCCCTGCTGACGTCTCCCAGCTCTGCTCATGTCCCTCTCCCCCCAAAGTCATACAGGTCTTCTTATACTTCTTGTAGCATGCCAAGCTCCTTCCCACCTTGAAATCTTTGTGCGTGCTGTTCCCTCAGCCTGGAATGCTCTTCCCCCTGCTCTTAGCTGACTATCTTCCTTGAATCTCATCTTCAATTTTTCTTCATTGACCATATTCAAAAAGGAAAGCTCCCTCTGTTTCCTCCATCTCAAACTAATTATCTCTTTCTTTCTTAAGATTTATTGGAATTAGCTATTATATTATTTCTTTGTCTGCTTACTTTGTTCTCTACTCAAAAATTATGTATTGAGCTCCTATTAGGTGTCAACAAACAACAAGAAAAAAAAAATTAAGCCTCAATTTGCAATACTGAAAGATTCTACAGAAAAAGTATTGAATGACCCAGGAAGCATCAAAAGAGATGGAAGAATTCTACACACCCAACGAGAGGGCTCCAAAATACATAAAACAAACTTCAACAGCACTGAAAAGAGAAATTGACAGTTCCACTATAATAGTAGGAGACTTCAACACACCATTCTCTGTAAAGGACAGAACATCTAGAAAGAAACTCAACAAAGATACAGAAGATCTAAAGGCCACAGTCAGCCAACTTGAACTCATAGACATATATAGAACATTCCACCCAACAGCTGCAAAGTACACATTCTTTTCCGATGCACATGGGATGTTCTCCAGAATAGACCACATCTTAGGCCACAAAGCAACCCTCAACAAAATCCAAAACACTGAGATAATACAAAGTATCTTCTCTGATCACAACCCCATCGAAGTAGAATTTAACAACAGGTAGAGCAAGGAAAAATATCAATTACATGGAAGCTAAATAACACCCTGCTTAAAAACCACTGGGTAATAGAAGAAATTGAAGATGACATCAAAAAATTCCTAGATTCAAACGAGAATGAAAACACATCACACCAAAACCTTTGGGACACAGCAAAGGCAGTCCTCAGAGGTCAATTTATAGCAATAGATGCACACATCAAAAAAGAAGAAAAGGATAAAATCAAAACATTAGCCCTAAACTTGAACAAACAGAAAGAGAACAGCAAAAGAAGCCTACAGCCAACAGAAGAAAGTAAATAATAAAGATCAGAGCAGAAATAAATGAAATAGAGAATAGAAAAACAATAGAAAGAAGCAGCAAAACCAGACGTTGGTTCTTTGAAATGATCGACAAAATCAACAAACCACTAGCCAAACAGACAAAAGAAAACCAGGAGAGGACAAAAATAACCCAAATAAGAAATTAAATGGGGGACATTATAACAGATCCAACTGAAATAAAAAGGATTGCCAACAGAGTGTTATGAAAAACTATACTTCAACAAATTTGAAAATCTAGAGGAAATGGACAAATTTCTAGAAACACCCTACCTACCCAGACTAACACAAATTGATGTTGAAAATCTGAATGGACCCATAACAAGAGAGAAGATTGAAAAGGCAACAACAACAAAAAAAAAACTCCCAACCAAAAAAAGCCCTGGCCCAGATGGCTTCACTGTAGAATTCTACCAAACGTTCAGAGAACAGCTTACACCAGTACTACTCAAGTTATTTCAGAACATAGAAAAGGAAGGGATACTTCCAAAGTCATTCTATGAAGCCAGCATAACCCTGATACCAAAACCAGGCAAAGATAACACACAAAAAAGGAAATTACAGACCAATATCTCTCATGAATATAGATGCAAAAATTCTCAACAAAATTCTAGCCAATAGAATTCAGCATCATATCAAAAAAAAAAAAATACACCATGACCAAGTAGGGTTCATACCAGGTATGCAAGGATGGTTCAACATTAGAAAATCAATCAACATAATCTACCACATAAATAAAATAAAAGAATCACATGATCATCTCTATCGACGCAGAAAAGACATTTGACAAAGTCCAACACCCATTCCTGATAAAAACTCTCAATAAAATAGGAACAAAAGGGAAATTCCTCAACATAATAAAGGGCCTCTATACAAAACCAACAGCCAATATCATTCGTAAAGGAGAGAGGCTGAAAATATTCCCCTTGAAAACAGGAAGAAGACAAGGATGTCCTTTTTACTCCTATTTACCATTGTGCTGGAAGTCCTAGCTAGAGCAATAAGGCAAGAAAAAGAAATAAAGAGCATCCAAACTGGTAAGGAAGAAGTAAAACTGTCCCTATTTGCAGATGATATGATACTATACATAGAAAACCCAGAAGACTCCATGAGAAAACTACTGGAACTAATAGAAAGATTCAGCAGAGTAGCAGCATGCAAGATAGACATATGAAAATCCATTGGATTCCTATACACCAATAAAAATAATGACAAAAAGGAAATCAGGGAAACAATACTATTTATAATAGCCCCTAAAAAAATAAAATACTCAGGAATAAATCTAACCAAGGATGTAAAAGACCTATACAAACAAAACTACAGAACACTACTGCAAGAAACCAAAAGAGATCTACATAAATGCTCATGGATAGGTAGACCCAACATTGTGAAAATGACAATTCCATCCAAAGCAATCTACAAATACAGTGCAATCCCTATCCAAATAGCAACAACATTCTTTAAAGAGATGGAAAAGACAATCATTAACTTTATATTGAAAGGAGAGAGGCCCTGGATAAGTAAAACACTACTGAAGAAGAAGAATAAAATAGGAGGACTTACACTACCTGACCTCAGAAAATACTATACAGCTCTGGTAGTCAAAACAACCTGGTACTGGTACAACAGATACATTGACCAATCGAGAACCCAGAGGTAAATCCATCCACCTACCTTCACCTGATCTTCGACAAGCATCCAAAATTCATCAAATGGAGAAAAGATAGTCTTTTTAACAAATGGTGCTGGCAAAACTGGATGTCCATCTGCAAAAAAGTGAAGCAGGACCCACACCTCACACCATACACAAAAACTAATTTGAAATGGATCAAAGACCTAACTATAAAACCAAAAAGTATAAAGATCATAGAAGAAAAAATAGGATCAACACTAGAGACCCTAATACATGGCATTAACAGGACACAAACCATAACTAACAACATATAAACTCCACAAGATAAGCTAGATAACTGGGATCTTCTAAAAATGTATCACTTATGCTCATCAAAAGACTTCACCAAAAGAGTAAAAAGAGAACCTACAGACTGAGAAAAAATTTTTGGCTATTACAAATCCGACAAATTTCTAATCTCTGAAATCTACGGGAAAATCCAACACCTCTACAACAAAAAGACAAATAATCCAATTTAAAAATGGACAAAGGAAATGAACAGAAACTTCACCAAAGAAGACATTCGAGCAGCTAACAGACACATGAGGAAATGCTTGCGATCACTAGCCATTAGAGAAATGCAAATCAAAACCACAATGAGATACCATCTCACCCTGGCATTACTGGCACGAATCAAAAAAACAGAAAATAACAAACGTTACAGAGGCTGCGAGGAGATTGGAACTCTTATGCACTGCTGGTGGGAATGCAAAATGGTACAACCATTTTGGAAAACAATATGGCACTTCCTTAGAAAGCTAGAAATAGAAATACCATGTGATCCAGCAATCCCACTCCTAGGAATATACCCTAGAGAAATAAGAGCCATCACACAAATAGACATATGCACACCCATGTTCATGGCAGCATTGTTCACAATAGCAAAAAGATGGAAACAACCTAGATGCCCATCAACAGATGAATGGATAAACAAACTATGGTACATACACACAACGGAATACCACACAATGATAAAGAACAATCTGTGAAGCATCTCACAACATGGATGAATCTGGAGGGCATTATGATGGGTGAAATAAGTCAATCACAAAAGGACAAGTATTGTATGAGACCACTAGTATAAAAACTCATGAAAATGTTTACACACAAAAAGAAATAATCTTTGATGGTTATGAGGGAGGGGGATGAGGTGGAAAAACACTAAAGAGACAATAGGTAAGTGGTAACTTTTGTGAAGGGTAAGACAGTACACAAACCAGGGAAGCCAGCACAACTTGTTCAGGGGAAGGTCATGGAAGCTCCACGGGCAAATCCAAACGCCCTGAGGGACGGAATTACTGGGCTGAGGGATGCACAGACCATCGTCTCAGGGAACATCTGAGCTCAACTGGCATAACATAATTTATAAAGAAAATGTTCTACATTTTATTTTGGTGAGAAGCGTCTGGGATCTTAAAAGCCTGTGACCAGCCATCTAAGATGCCCCACTGGTCTCACCCCTTCAAGAGCAAGACAAAATGAAGAAAACTAAAGACACAAGGGAAAGATTAGTCCAAAGGATTAATTGACCACAACTACCATGGCCTCCACCAGACTGAGTCCAGTACTACTAGATGGTGCCTGGCTACCACCACTGACTGCTCTGACAGGGATCACAATAGAGGGTCCCGGACAGAGCTGGAGAAAAGTGTACAACAAAATTCTAACTCAAAAAAAAGACCAGACTTACTGGCCTGACAGAGACTAAGAAACCCCAAGAGTATGGCCCCTGAATACCCTTTTAGCTCAGTAATGAAGTCACTCTGGAGGTTCACCTTTTAGCCAAAGATTAGACAGGCCCATAGGACAAAACAAGACTAAAGGGGCACACCAGCAGAGCTTCCAGGCTAAGACTAGGAAGAGAGGCCCAGCAATCTACTTCTGAAAATCAACCAGTGAAGACCCTATGGATCACAACTGTCCAATCCACAATTGATCATGGGCATGGTGCACGCCTGGGCAGTATTTCATTCCGTTGTTCATGGGGTCGCCATGAGTCAAAGTCAACTCGATGGCAACAGTAACAAAAGGAGCTAGCCAGAACTTTGTAGAGGTAAGGGGCAAGCTATGGGGGTGAGCTGACAGCATGATCAGGGTGATTTAACAGAAAATGTTGCTCTTCATGGTCAGCAGATTCTCAGAATGAGCAGTTAAGGGGGGATGTTCTGTACCTTAATGCTTGCTTAAGCTTGGGAGCAAGCCAAAGTTTAAGAGCCTGTGGGGAGGAGAAAATTCTGACTAATGTTTGGCCAAGCCAAGTCAATGGGTAAATTATAGGTAATCGCGAGCACTTTGTCACCCAGTTCTGAACTGTGTTACTCTTTTCCAAAATGTAGACAATAACTGGCACCTGCTACACAGTATGGAGTACCTGGATGGTGCAAACTGTTAACACGCTCTGCTGCTAACTGAAAGGTTGGAGGTTTGAGTCCACCCAGAAGCGCCTTGGAAAAAAAGCCTGGAAATCTACTTCCAAGAAATCAGCCCTTGATAACCTTATGGAGCACAGTTCTATTCTGACACTTACAGGGCTGTCATTAGTCAGAGTCAACTCAACGGTAACTGGTGGTACTGCACAGCATAGTAAAAAGTACATGAAGCCCTTCACTGGGAACCATGAAGTCCTATTTCCCCAGGGCTTAGAAGGGTGTCAGATAATGTAGTAAGTCCTGTACATGTTAGCTACTATTCTTCCACGCGTTCTCAAGGAGCTGAGAGAAGCGCGTGTGTTTGTGTTTGTAAAGTGCTTCTGAAGATGCCACGTGAGCGTGAAGCTGTTCCCACACTCTCCATGCTTTAAAACACTTAACTTCGCTGCAGTGATAGCATTTCAAACACAGGCTTGGTAAATTTGTTCTCAGCCTCAAAGAAAATGGATTAGAAATTTCAATAAGAAGAAAATTCTCTCTTCTGTTATTTTTTTCATGCATCTGGCTAGGGAAAATAAATATTTTTCATCATCTTCTATGCATTTTAGACTGTGATGCTAGAACCAAACAAAATACTCCAAATCTGGAAACCTCCCAGGTGGTCTTCAGTCCTTGGGAATAAGATCTAGAAGACGGATACTGAGGAAGGAAGCAGAAGGAGGTGATCTGAAGAATGAGGAGGGTGGTGAATTCATCTCTGTGTCCTTTGCCCAGCAGAGAGTCTTGAGATGGTAGATGGTGAGGAACTGTTTGTTCAACTGACCTGTGAGCACCCACTGTGTGCCAGGCCCTGGGTCAGGTACTTTACATGCACCACATTATAAAATGTAATCCTGAATCCCCACCTGGGCTCTGGAGCGCCCCGATCCAGCCCTGCTCCTTCTGGCCTCATTTCCTCCCACTCTGGCTTCCTTCCCCACCAGCCTTGTTGGACTTTTGCCTTGCTCTTCCTCCACCAGGCAAGCTGGCTCCAGGATGTTCCGTCAGCCTGACATTAGCGTCCTTCCTCACGTGACTCAGGTTTACTCAAATACCACGTCTCCAGAAATGGCTTCCTGGCCCCTTATGCTAAACGCAGACCTGACGTCCCTGTATCTTCTTACTGTGGTTCCTTTTCACTCATGGACTTATTGCCACTTGAAAGGATATTATTCTTATTTATTTTCCAGGTTCCGATTAAGCCCCCCTAGAATGTAAGGTCCATCGTGGCACAAACTTGGTCTTATTCACTGCTGGATCCTTGGTGCCTAGAACAGCACCTGGCACATACTAGCTGCTTGATCAGTATTGCTCTATTATCTCACTTAATCCAGCCCAAAACCAAGATCAGCTGCCATTGAGTTGATTCTGACTCATGGAGAATCATGTGTGTTAGAGTAGAACTGCGCTCCATAGGGTTTTCAATGGCTGAGTTTTTGGGAAGTAGATCCCCAGGCCTTTCTTCCAAGGTACCTCTGGGTGGACTCAAACAGCCAATCTTTCAGTTAACAGCCAAGTGCTTAACATTTGCATCAAGCAGAGACTCCTAAACCAGCCCAGGAGGTGGGTATTTCAGTTCTAGTTTGACAGATGAGGAAATGCAGTGTCAGAGAAATTAAGTCACTGGTCCAGGGTCACACAGCTAGGAAAAGGTATCTCTGGCTTTGAACCCACATCCGTCAGCTTCCTCTGAAACATGCTATCCCTTTAGAAGTGATACTCTTAGAAATGACTCTCTGTTACCCTCAGGCATCCATATGGAATTGGTGCTCAGCCTAAACCCTAAAGTGTGGATTTCACCATGAACTCCAGCTTCTCAAAGTGCCAGCCACTTATATCAACCCCAGCCACAGCTCCAGGATCTGTTATCAGGTGACCCGTTCACTAAGCTCAAGTGCATTGGAGTTGTGTGTCATTACTACAAAATGATGTATTTAAAATTGCTGGGAATGAGAACACTTATAAAGAAGATACCCACCTTAATAGCATCTTAAAGGCCAATGGACCTCATGCGCAGCCACCACCTGTCTGTCTGTCAGTGGAGGCCTGCGTGTTGCTATGTTGCTGAGCGGGTTTCAGCAGAGCTTCCAGACTAAGACAGACTGGGAAGAAAGGCCCAGAGATCTACTTCTGAAAATCAGCTAACGAAAACCCTATGGATTATAATGGTCTGCTTTGCAACCTATCATCAAGATGGCTCAGGACTGGGCAGCATTTCTTGCCATTGTGCGTAGGTCACCATGAATCAGGGCTGATTCAGTGGTAGCTAACAACAACAAAGTGACAGGCAGTGGGAACAAAGCTTCACATGCTACCTGGTCTTAGCTAAACAGCAACTCAAATGGCCAAAATACTCTTTAATGGGCTGTTGTTGTTGTTCGGTGCCCTCCAGTCAGCTCTAACTCATAGTGACCTTATGAATAACAGAATGAAGTGTTGCCTAGTCCTGTGCCGAACAGCACAATCTTTGCTATGTTTTTGAGCACATTGTTGCAGCTACTGTGTCAATCCATCTCATTGAGGGTCTCCCTCTTTTTCACTGACCCTCTACTTTACCAAACATGATGTCTTTCTCAGTGATTGGTCCTTCCTGATGACACATCCAAAGTAAGTGAGATGAAGTCTTGACATCCTTGCTTCGAAGGAACATTCTGGCTGTACTTCTTCCAAGACAGATTTGTTTGTTGTTCTGGCAGTCCATGGTATATTCGATATTCTTCATCAGCACTACAATTCAAATGTCTTACTTTGTCTTTGGTCTTCCTTATTCATCGTCCAGCTTTTACATGCATATGACACAATTGAAATACCATGATTGGGCCAAGTGTACCTTAGTCATCAAAGTGACGTCTTTGTTTTAATGGTCAATCTCCATCAAAAGCCCAGGTGTAGATAAGATGAGGAAGAGTGTCTGACATAGTACTAGACTATGGCTAGACATCTCAGACCCCAAGGAGGCAGCATGGAACTGGTAAAGAACCCAGCCTTTGGTGCCAAACAAACATTAGAGAACTCCCACATACCACCTGCATCCTTAATGGAAGGAAGTGTGTGATTAACCTCTCTGAGCCTCATTTTCAACGTCTCAAAATGGGCAGTGGGTGCATAGTAGTAGTACCTAATCCATGGATTATGGTGAAAAATAAACAATATCATGTGCTTGGCATCATCCCTGGCACATAGTAAGTATTTAATAAATGGTAGGTCACACATTTCTTTTCAAGACACTTCTTTCCCTGAAACAAGTTGCCCTTGGAATGGGTTTTTTAATTAACTTCTCAATAAAGAGGATATGAAGTTACCTGAAGACCAGAATATACATACTCATTCCTTTAAAAACCATTCACGGATCACTTGCCTCATGCCAGGTTCTGTGCTCAGCTCTAAGCAGACAGAGGTGAAGAAGACATGCTCCTCCAAGAATAAGTCCCTCTTGAATATGTCTATGCAGATAATATTGCAATTTACCCTCTAAATTAAGTTTGTTTTCTCACACTTGATTAGCATCATTTCTTCTACATGCTTAGTAATTGGTTCAATGGATTTTTAGGCCTATGGATACCTATGGGGATAAAAGTAGTTTTCAAGTTTGAACTTTACCACATTCTTAACTATTGTATTGATTCAACAAATATTTATTGGGCACTCACTGTCAGGCACTGTTTTAGCTTCCTAGGATACAATGGTGGACAAAGCAAAGTTCCTGTCTCCACTGGGCCCCTATGTAGTTGAGGAGTGTGGTGGTTTTAAATCATGTCTGCAAATTATTTGCCCTTTTCCCATCAAGAGGTGGCCCTCACCCTGTATCTGAACCAATCTTAGTGATTAGTCAGCCTATAGAGTAAGGAAAAAATAATACTATGGAATTTCCAGGCAACGTCATAAAAGCTAATGCAGCTTCCATCTAGTTCGCTAGAACACTGGCACTGGAGCCACCATGTAAGAAGTCTGACCATCTTGAGGTCGCCATGATGTCAGGAAGTCCAACAAGCCTGTTTGAAGAACCCCTGAGTCTACAAGAAAAAACAGAGATGCCAGCCAGTTTCCAGTTGCCTAGTCCCCTCCTGCTCTAGCCACTTCCCAACTGCAGCAGATGAGAGACCCTAAACCAAAACCACCCAGCTGAGCCTTTCCCAAATTCCTGACCCACAGAAACCATGAGAAAAGAAAATGATTGACGCTAAGACAGTCAGTTTTGAAGTGGTCTATTATGCATCAATAGATAACCAGAACAGGGAGAGAAGAATAAACAAACAAGATTTATCAGTGTTTTATCAGTTATAAATGCTACTAAGAAAAGGGAAGCAGGGCAAGAGAATAAATTGAAAAGGGGTGTCATCAGGGAAGTCTTCCTTGATGTAATAATTGAACAGAGACCTGAATAAAGTGAGAGAGGGAGCCTCATGACTGTCTGTAGGAAGGACACTCCCAGTGAAGGGAACAGTCAGTAAAAAGGCCTTGAGGAAGGAACATACCTAGCATGTTCGAGGTAGAGCAAGAAGGAAAGTATGGCTGGCCCACAGTGATAGAAGAAAGGAATGAAGGAAAAGAGGCAGACAGGGGTCTGATTATATAGTGCCTTACAAGACATCATCAGCATCATCATAATAAATGTTAACATTCACAAAGTACTTTCCAACAAAAGTGTTATTCTAAGCATTTTACATATATTAACCCACTTAATATGACAACATCCCTCTGGATAGGTAATATTTTAGCCCCATTTTACAGATGAGGAAACTGAGGCACAGAAAGGTAAGGTAACTTGCTCAACATCACAGAGCTGGTGAGTGGCAAAGCTAGAATTTGAATCAAAGTAGTCTGGCTCCAGAATATGTGACTTAACCACTACTCTTTGATGTTTCGGTAAGAATTTTTTACTTTATTTTATTTTATGTTCAGTAGGAAGACACTGAAAGTCTGAACAGGACCATGGAGTGACTTATCTGACATTTCAACAAGATTGCTCTGGCTGCTGTGTGGAAAATAGACTGTCTGGAGGCAAGGGCGGGATCAAAAAAGCTTGAAGGGAGCTATTATGGCCCAAGTAAGAGATGACAATGGCTTACCCTTGGGTGATAGCTATAGAAGTACTGAAGGTTGTGTGGATTTGGGATACAGTGTGAGGCTGACAGAACCTGCTGATGGACAGAAGTGTCATGTGAAAGAAGGAGAAGAATCAAGGGTGACACCCTAGGTTTTTTGACGTGAACAGTTGGGTAAGCAGTGATGTCACTGAACCAGAAGTAAGGTGAAGATCTGGGGATTAATACCATGAGGGCCCCCCTCTACTTTCCTTCTTGCTCAACCTTGAACATGCTAGGTATGTTCCTAGGACAGAGTAGAACTGCCCTCATAGGGTTTTCTAGGCTGTAATCTTTATGAGATTGCCAGGTCTTTTCTCCTAAAGAGCCACTGGTGGGTTCAAACTGCTGACCTTTTGTTTAGCAGCCAAGTCTTAACCACTGTATTGTTGCTGTTGTTACGTGCCATCGAGTCAGTTCCGACTCATAGCGACCCTATGAACAACAGAACGAAACACTGCCCAGTCCTGTGCCATCCTCACAATCCTTGCTATGCTTGAACCCATTTTTGCAGCCACTGTGTCAATCCATCTTGTTGAGGGTCTTCCTCTTTTTCGCTGATCCTCTATTTTACCAAGCATGATGTCCTTCTCCAGGGACTGATCCCTCCTGATAACATGTCCAAAGTATGTGAGGCATAGTCTCACCATGCTTTCTCCTAAGGAGCATTCTGGCTGTACTTCTTCCAAGACAAATTTGTTCGTTCTTTTGGCAGTCCATGGTATATTCAATATTCTTCACCAACACCACAATTCAAAGACTTCAATTCTTCTTTCAGCTGCCTTATTCATCGTCCAGCTTTCACATGCATATGAGGTAATAGAAAAAACCATGCTTTGGGTCAGGCATACCTTTGTCTTCAAGGTGACATCTTTGCTTTTTAACACTTCAAAGAGGTCTTTTGCAGCAGATTTGCCCAATACAATGCATGTTTTGATTTCTTGACTGCTGCTTCCATGGGTGTTGATTGTGGATCCAAGTAAAATGAAATTCTTGACAACTTCAATCTTTTCTCTGTTTATCATGAGGTTGCTTATTGGTGCAGTTGTGAGGATTTTTGTTTTCTTTATGTTGAGGTGTAATCCATACTGGAGGCTGTAGTTTTCGATCTTCATCAGTAAGTGTTTCAAGTCCTCTTCACTTTCAGCAAGCAAGGTTGTATCATCTGCATAATGCAGGTTGTTAACAAGTCTTCCTCCAATCCCGATGCCCCATTCTTCTTCATAGTCTATTTAACCCAAGATTGATTCAAAAATCTGTGCTTTTCCTACCAGGCCACCTTGCGGAACAGATTGACACAGCCCAATGAGCACTGGACAAGGGGTCAAGTGTACAAGGTCCTCTTGCGAATGATCGGTCAGCCAACAGAGTTAGGAGAAAGAGATACTATGTGACTACAGGCTTGATGATAAAAGCCAGTGCAGCTTCTGTCTAGTTTGAACACTTGCACTGGAGCTCCATGTAAGAAGTCGGATGATCCTGAGGCCACCATGTTGTGAGGACACCCAGACTAGTTCATGTGAAGAAGTCCTGAGTCTACAAGAAAAGACAGGTGAACTGCTGGTGATCTAAGGCCAATGACTTTCCTTCTCTGTGCCTCAGCTTCCTCATCTTTGAAAAAATCAGTTGTTATCAAATAGACTCTGACTCATGGTGACCCCGTGTGTCAGAATAAAACTGTGCTCTACAGAGTTTTCAATGGCTGATTTTTCTGAAGTAGATCATCAGGGCTTTCTTCAGAGGTGTCTCTGGGTGGACACGAACCTCCAACCTTTCAGTTAACAGCCAGGCACATTAACGATTTGCACCACCCAGGGACTCCCATCTTTAAAAGAGGGATATTAATGATAATACCTGACCTCATAGTGTTTCTGTGAGGATATAAAGAAATAAGGTACTGGCAACACCTCTTGTTACGGCACCAATAGTAGCTATCGGGGATCTGGATGGCAGTGCCATGCTGTGCATCCTTTCTCGTTATCCAGACTTTCCAGACAGACTCTCCCAGGGCCCTTCTCCTCCAGACATGCATGTACTCACTCGGATCCCAGCAAATGCAAAGCAGACAACTCCGGAATTCAAAGCAGGCTGCATACTTCGGCCTCTTATTTTAATGATTGTAAATTATCTCCAGCATTATCAATAATAAATCAAACTAAGTAGAACTAAAACAGCTTTCCCTGCAGCTGTGTCATGTTGTGTTGGAAAAGACAACCCCCTTCAAAGGGCTATACTGATCAACAGCCACCTCGGTTGGCCGCTGGGGAGCAGATTCCCTGGGAAGGTGCTTGGCGGCTCTCCTCCGTGGAGAAAGACATTTTCCATTTGTGCCTAATGTTTCTGCACACCTGGCATGGGCCTCGCACACTTCCCAGAGCACTATACACACAATCTCACGTAATTAAGCCTATGCGGTAGGAATGAGTATGACCCATTTTACTGATGAGTAAACTGAGGCAGACAGGGGTTCAGTGACTTGTCTTCAGTCACAGAGGAGCTGGGATGCAAACTCAGACCTTCCCAGCCCCAGTCCCACATGCCCTCCCATGGAGAAATCAACTCTTATCTACCAGAGACAGCCTGATGTCCTGGTAAAATCTCAGGCTTTGGAGTCAGAGGTCTTGGTCTGAGGCACTTCTCTGCTTTTAATGATAAGGAGGCTTTGGGGGAAGTTATCAGATCTCACTGAGCTTCCTTCCCCGTCTGTAAAAGGGATGGCTGTGATTCAGTGGCAGAATTCTCGCCTTCCATGCAGGAGACCGGAGTTCGATTCCCAGCCAATGCACCTCATGTGCAGCCACCACTAGTCTATCAGTGGATACTGCGTGTTGCTATGATGCTGAACAGGTTTCATCAGAGCTTCCAGACTAACACAGACTAGGAAGAAGGTCTGGCAATCTACTTCGGAAAATCAGCCAATGAAAACCCTATGGATCTGTGAGTCAGGGCCGACTTGATGGCAGCTAACAACAATATAATGCTTTCAGGGCCACCATCTACGCAATTCCAGAGGGCACCACTTACATAGAACACATGAACAGCGCCCCCTGGAGATAAACCATGGAGTAGCTGGGAATACATCCCTTCCTTGGGAAAATGAAGATTTTTGAATTAATAGCTACAAAGCACACCACAAAGTGCCTGTCACTTAATCAATAATCACAATGATTATTTATTTATTGTGGTGTTTCTCTGGGTTCTTACCAATATTCATGAGCTAAACTTCAGGGAGAATAACAATGACATTAACTATACTGCCTCCTGCTCAGCGAGCTGAATAATTGTAAATTATGGTCAATAGAGTGGAATATTCTTGAAACCACAGGGACGCAAAGGCTCATCATCCAGCCCAAAGACTTCATTTGGAAGATGAGGAAGATGAGGGCAAAGCAGTCATGGACTCCTTGCAGGCTATGAGACCACTTGGTGGTGGAATCAGGGTGAGGAGACAAGTCTCTTGAAGCCCAAGACTGGCTGGTCCCTCACCACCTCTGTCTTAGTTTCCTAATGCTGCTGTAACAAAAAAAAAAAAAAAAGCAAGTGAGTGGCTTTAAAGAACAGAAATTTATTTTCTCAGTTCAGGAGGCTAGAAGTCCAAATTCAGACTCTAGAGGGAGGTACTGCTTTTTCTATTTCAGCTTCTGGTAGCTGCTGAAAATCGTTGGCGTTCCTGAGCTTGTAGATTCATCTGCCATGTGTGTCTTTGTATGGCATCTTCCCCATGTGTGTCTGTGTCTAGTCTGCTGTTTTTATTCCTCAGAAGTGATTAGGTTTAGGAACCACCTAAGTCTGGTATGGCCTCATTAGCATAACAAAAGAAGATCCCTATTTCCAAACAGAGTCATATTTACAGGGACAAAGATTAGGATTCAACGTATACTTTTGGAGAACGTAATTCAACCCAAAACAACCCCCCTTCCTGGACTTCCTCCCCAGCAGAATTATGGCGCCAGTCTGTTGCACCATACTGTCTACAGATGAAACATTGCCTTTATAGACAGTACTGCACTTTGGTCCCCAGAGCAGACATGGGAAGTAACATTCTCTCTGTTTTGCAAGTGAGAGAGACAAAGCTCAGAGTGGTTAATTAAACTGTGCCAAACTCCCCTCCTTGATTCCTTCCTCTTCCTCCCCTCTCTTCTGCAGTCACACTGGCCCCTTTCTCTTTCTCTTCCTCCTGGTGGAAACACTTTCCCCAGAACTTTAACTAGCTGCCTCCTCCTCCTCATCCAGGTCTCCATTCAGAAGTCACCTCCTCAAAGAGGTCCTCCTGATACCGCACACACCCACGTCCCATTCTTTATATTATCCTGTTTCTCTTTCTTTATCACACTCAGCACCTGGAATGACCTGGCTTATCATCTAAAGACTTAGTGTCTTTCTCTGGGCTAGAACCTTTGCTTCTTGAGGATCTAGAAATTTGTTGACCTCATTCCTTGCTGTCTTCTCAGATGGGGGCTGTTATGGATTGAATTGTGTCCCTCCAAAATGTGTGTCAACTTGGCTAGGTCATGATTCCCAATATTGTGTGAATGTCTACCATGGTGTCATCTGATGTCATTTTTCTATGTGTTGTAAATCCTACCTCTATGATGTTAATGAGGCAGGATTAGAGGCAGTTATGTTAATGAGGCAGAACTCAAGCTACAAGATTAGTTTATGTCTTAAGTTAATATCTTTTGAGATACAAAAGAGAGAAAGCAAGCAGAGAGACATGGGGAGCTCATACCACCAAGAAAGCAGTGCCAGAAGCAGAGCATGTAGGGTTCCTGCGCTCCTAGTTCAGGGGAAGATTGATAACAAATACCTTTCCCCAGAACAAACAGAGAGAAAAAGACTTCACCTGGAGCTGACACCCTGAATTCGGACTTCTGGGCTCCTAGACTGTGAGAAAATAATTTATCTTTGTTAAAGCCATCTACTTGTGGTATTTCTGTTATAACAGCACTAGCTAACTAAGACAGGGGCACATAACCAATACTCAATAAATATTTGTTAATGGATGGGCAAGAGCAGAAGCTTTGAAATCATGCCTGCATTCATAACTCAGCTCCACCTTTATTAGTTTGGTGACCTTGTTCACGTTATTTAAAATGGGGACAACAATAGCCAACATCTATTGGGCTCTTTCTTTGTGTCAGGTGTTGTTCTAAGCACTTTAATTTAAACCTCACAAAACAACTATATATGTGTGATTATTATGTCCATTTTTACAGTAAAGAAAATGGACAGAGAAGTTAAGTAACCTGCCTAACATGCCCATGGGTAGTCAGTGGTGTGGACTGGGATTTGACTTGCTTTTGTTTGATCAGAGTGTCTGCACTTCAGCATTTTGTTTTGCCCTTTCAATGATGCTCCCAATGAGTCTTACCTTGTTAGCTGGTGGTGAGGATGAGAAGCAATGCATGTCAAGCACTGAGAGTGACTCCCAGCATAGAATTAGTGCTCAATGACTAGGAGCATTGTTATTTCTCTTATAACCCTTTTAAACACAAACAACTCAGAACAATGATGGATGAAAGCTATCAAAAGATAATTCACAACTCACCTGAGTGGCCAAAAAGTGTATGACAAGCTGCTCAAGCTCATCAGGAATCAGGAAAGGCAAATAATGAGCAACAGTAAGAATCAACTCACCCTACAGCTAGGCAAAAGGCACTAATGGAGAGAGCATAAATTGGGACAGCTACTTCATTTGAAATCTGACAACATCTAGTAAATTTGAAGATGTGCCTACTCTAGGGCCCAGCGATTCCACATCTAAAAACTACAAGGAGAGAAAAAGTAAGAGAGAAAATCCTCTCACACATCTGCATGGGAGACATGCTCAAAAATGTTCGCCATGGCATTTTGGGTAATACCAAAAAATTGGGAAACAACCTAGAAGCCCATTTAGAGGGAAAAGAATAAATAAATTGTGGCCTATTCATATAGTGGAACTCTATACCAGTCTTAAAGTGAGTGAATTAAATTTGCATGCATCAACATAAATAAAATACAATGTAGATATTAAAAGCAAATTGCAGAAGGTTAAGTAAAGTGTGCAGTTTATGTAAAATTTTCAAACCCCAGAACAATTCTGGGTGAGTGCATTTCTGTATAAAAACACGTACCAGAAGACTACCCACCAATGTCAGCATAGTGGTTACCTTTTGGGAGGTAGGGAGGGGCTGAGGACAGGGGAGGTGTGCAAAGAGAGTATTTAAAAATGCTACAGTATCTACAGCATTTTAATTTTTTAGAAAAGAAAAGAGAGGCAAAATGCCAACACATTAAACTGGGTGATGGGTACACTGCTGATTGTAATTTTATTCTCTATACTTTTCACTCTTTCCACAAATATTTATTGAGTACCTGTATGTACTAGGCACCATTCTAGGTGCTGGGGATACAGCCATGAACAACACACACAAAAGCCCTGCCCTTGTGGAGTTGACATTAATGGAGACAGGCAGACAATAAATGAATGAGTAAAATAAATGAATAAATATATGTGTGTGTATATGTATGCGTATACGTGTGTATAGATATATAATTGTTAGATGATTATAAGAGCTATAAAGAAAAAATAAAGCAAGGCATGTCAATATGGAGAAGAGGTGGCAGGAAAAGGGGGCAGAGTGCTCCAAATTTCAATCAGGAAGCCTAGAAAGACTTCGGTGAAAAGAAGACGTAAGAGTCAAAACCTGCAGGGAGAGGAGAGTGAGCCATGGTGACAAGCAGGGATGAACCTTCCAGACAGAAGGAACAGCAGGGGCAAAGGCCTCAAGGTGGAAGAGAGTCTGGTGTGTTCAGAGAGTTGGGAAAGCATGGAGGAGGCAGGAGATGAGGTCTCAAAGGCGATGGGGCACAGGTGGGGAGGGCCATCACGTGTCTTTTAAAAAGATTTCATAGTTTTTAATGGAGAAAGGGAGAGATTTCCTGAAGTATGTTTGATCAACTTCAAACACAAACATGGTTAGGAAATGCAAGTTAAGAAACTTGACCAAGTTCTCAGAGCTTTGACTGTGCCACTGAGCACAGGGAATTTCAAGAGGGGGATAGAGCAGGGGTACCCAGACTTTGCAGCACATTGGAATCACCTGGAGAGCTTCAAAACATCTCCACAGAAAAGTTGGAACCCTCATGCATTGCTGGTGGGAATGTAAAATGGTACAGCCACTGTGGAAAACAGTTTGGCAGTTCCTCAGAAATGTTAAACCTAGAATCACTATATGACCTAGCAATCCCACTCCTAGGTATACAACCAAACCATGTGAGAGCAGCGACTCAAACAGATACTTGTCCACCAGTGTTCATTGCAGCATTATCCACAATAGCCAAAAGCCAGAAATAAACCAAATGTCCACCTACTGCAGAATGAATAAACAAAATATGGTACATACATACAATGGAATATTATTTACCCATAAAGAGAAATTGACACAGTGGCTGCAACAATGCGCTTAAACATAACAACAAATGTGAGGATGGCACGGGACCGGGCAGTGTTTTGTTCTGTTGTACATAGGGTCGCTCTGAGTCACAACCAACTCGATGGCACCTAACAACAACAACGACATAAAGAGAAATGAAGTTCTAATACTTGGATGAACCTTGAAAACACTATGCTAAGCGAACTAAGTCATACACAAAAGGACAAATGTTGTATGATACCACTTATATGAAATATCTACAACAGGCTAATGGGCAGAGACAAAAGTAGATCGGTGGTTACCGAGAGCTGGGGGGAGGAAGAAATAGGGAACTATTGCTTAAGGCGTACTGAATTTCTGTTTGGGGTCATGGAAGGTTTGCAAATAGACAGTGGTGATGGTGGTACAACACTTGGAATGTAATTAATGTCACCAAATGGTACACTTAAATATGGTTAAAATGGCAAAATTTTTGTCCTACATATTTTAGCACAATTTAAAAATCCCAGTGCCCAGGTGGCACCCAGGCCACTGAAATCAGAATATCTGGGGTGGGAGCCAGGCATGGGAATATATTAAGGATTCCCCATATCCCAACATGCCCTGAAGTTTGGAAACTACCGAGATAGAGTTTGCAGGATTCCCCTAACCTAGTTGATTTTTTTTTTTAGCCTTTATTTTATTTTTCACAGAACATCAATTTGTAAAATGTGACTTGGGTTTTGTTTTATTGGTTTTGGGGCGGGTTGTTTTGTTTTGTTTTTTTAAACCTATTTTTAAAAGCATATCCCACTCATTAAATGAGATTTAGATAAAGCACTTAAAACAGTTCCTGGCACATAATAAGAGTTCAATATATGGTGAGCATTACTCTTACTATTGTTATTGGTATTCATCGTTTAGCATGAAGACATTCATCAGCTCCGTTCTGAGAATTAGTCTTGATCCGGACAGCAAAACACGTATTAAGTACTTTACAGTCTTACAATATGCCAGGAGCTTTATACATTTTCTCACTTCATCTTTCCAGTGACCCTCGAGGCAAGTCAAAATACCTTGATTTTAAAGATGAGGAAAGGAAGGTTCAGAAAGTGGAAGCAACTAGCCCAAGGTCACACAGCTGGTGAGTGGCAGAACTGAACCTATGCACGTGGCTCTCGTCCGCCACTGAAATTCATCTTAATTGTTCAAGATCTTTATTCTTCCCTGATATATATATGTTGTTTCGGATTTTATTCTTGTGTAAAGCAATACAGAGAGAACTAGACGCTTTTCTGGGCTCCCCAGGCAGGACTAATCTCTCCCGGCTCTGGGCTGCCACAGATCTTTGTACATCCCTGCATTATAGCTCTTAACACATCACATTACAGCTGGAGACAGGATTCAGGTAAAGTTAGGGAAGGAGGCAGCCTCCCCAGTGCACCTCCAGTGCCCCGCGGTGCTGAATCCGTGCTGCATGCTGGGGCTAGGATGGGAGGCTGTGGATTTGCTGGTAATGAACTCTCCTGAGAGAATGCAATGACAGAGAGGCAGGGCATCACAGTGGCTAAGAAAGGAATCTTAAGACAGACCACCAGCATTCAAATCTTGGCTCTGACCCTTGGTTAACTGTGTGACCTCGAACAACTTTCTTGACCTCTCTGTGCCTCTGTTGTCTCATCCTTAAAATGCAGTTAATAACAGTACCTTCCACATAGGGTAACCACTTGCCATTCAGTCGATTCTGACTTATGGTGACCCCATGTGCATCAGAGTAGAACTGTGCTCCGTAGGGTTTTCAGTGGCTGGTTTTTTGGAAGTAGATCACCAGGCCTTTCTTCTGCAGTGTCTCTGGCTGAACTTGAACCTCAAACCTTTCAGTTAGAAGCTGAGTACATTAACCATTTACACTACCCAAGGACTCCTACGCATAGCTAGAAAGAATGAAATGAATTAACATACACAAAGCTCTTAACACTGTGTCTGATACATAGTAAGCACTAAATAAATGTTAGCTATTAGCAACGTGTTGTAGTTAAAATTTGGCCAGTCTGCATACCTATCCCATTTCTACCATGTCTTAGCCAAACCACTGTTTCCAAACTTGTCAAAAGGTGATGCTAATAATACCTTAATCACAGGTCAAATGAGAGTTAATTTAGATAATTTTGTAAATTAGACCATGTATGTAAAACACTGGAGTCCCTGGGTGACACAAATGGTTAATGTGCTTATCTGCTAACAACAAGGTTGGAGATTTGAGTATATCCAGAGGTGCCTTGGAAGAAAGACCTGGAGATCTACTTCTGAAAAATCAGTCACTGAAAACCCTATGGAGCACAGTTCTACTCTGACACACATGGGGTTGCCATGAGTTGAAATCAGCTCAACGGCTTCTTGTCTGGTAGTCAGTTCGGAATGAGGCTTTCTTCCTCCTAAACACCTTCATGAAATTTATTATTTCATAATAATAATAATTCTTATATATTAAGCACTTGCTGTATATATGTGCCAGAGTCCCTGGGTGGTGTAAATAGTTAACAAGCTTGACTGCTAACCAAAAGTTGGAGGTTCAAATCCACCCGGAGGTGCCTCAGAAGAAAGGCCTGGCAATCTATTTTCAAATAATTAGCCATTGAAAACCCTCCGAAAACTCTGTGGCAACTGGTTTTATGTAAAACATTTGACATATAGTGAATGTTCAAGAAATGACATCTCTTATTTTTTGAGTTTAAAGGTTAAAGTAGCACATGTTTTGAAAATCACCATTATTGCCTTTTTGTGAAAGGGATTGATGCACGCGTCCTTTACTATGGGACTGTCAAGTGCATGAGGCCGTGTAAAAATTGAGGATGGAGGATTTGCCAAGATCGATCCGCTGGGATTCATCTGGGAAATCCATCCTTAGCAAGTCAAAAATTCTCATACTTAGCTGTTTTGGAATCAACAATAAGTTACTTAGCAAATATTTGAAATAACCCTGTCATTTCCAATCAAACATATCTCTAAATAAAGGAATTTCTGTCCACCTTTATTCAGTTAACAGGAAACAGCTCTAGCTCCAACATTAAAAGTCAGAGCTCCTGACAGCACTTTTTCTGGGAGCTGTCAGCAGAAAAGAATTTCTCACATCCAGCTCTGTGTGCAATGCTCAGTTTTGTTTGAAAATGAGTCACCCAGGAATTTCTACAACACCTGCTCTGGCCTAGGGTAGGGGAGCGGGCTTAATTAAAGGGACAAATGTCTATGCTGGCCTTCTATAATCTGATCAAATCGCAACGAAAGACAGGAAGGAAAAACACACAAAAAGATTTGTAAGATATAAATCATAAAACCAACAAAACAGGACAGAAATATTATAAACGGAAGACCAGGTGTGCTGTTTCCAAATTATGCTGAACTGAGCCCAAATCCCTAATGTCTCATTTTGCACCAGCTAACCAAACAGTTGTCTAGCCTTCAGGAAAATTCCTAAAAATCGAAGCGCAAATCTCATTGGGCTGCTGCTTTGCCCAGATCTCTTGCTGCCATGTTGACACTGGTGGCGTTAAAACCACCAATGACAGAAGAAGGGAGGTGAAGCACGGGACCAGAACGTGTCATTGTTCACCTATGACATGTCAGGAAACATGCTAGGAAAAGTAGTATTTATTAGCTTACTGAATCCTTAAATAACTCTGGGAGGTAGAATTTATAATGCAGTTTTGTTTTGTTTTTTAACATGCAAGGTGTTACGGATTGAATTCTGTCCTCCAAAATATGTGCTGGAATCCTAACCCCTATACCTGTGGATATAATCCTGTTTGGAAATAGGGTTTTCTTTGTTACGTTAATTAGATCTTACCCATGTAGGGTGGGTCCTCAATCTAATCACTTCTGAGTTATAACAAGAGTAGAATGGACACAGAGACACACACTTCATCTGAGGATCGTCTACAAGCCAAGGAATGCCAAGGAACCAAGGAACACCCAGGGCTACCGACAAGGAAGGAATCAACATGGCCAAGACCCTGATTTGGACTTTAAACCTCCAGAACTGTAAGAAAATGCATTTCTTTTCCTTAAAGCCACCCACTTACGGCCTTTGTGTTTCAGTAGCTCTAGGTAACTAAGACACAAGAACACAGGCACAAAGCCTATAGCCAGGGTCAGTTTCATGGGTATGTGGACTATACAGTCACACACAGACCCTGACCTTGACTAAATGATCAGCTATCACTGTTTTGAAATTCTTAATAATTTTTGAACAAGGAGTCCCTCATTTTAATTTTGCACCGGGTCCTACAAATTATATAGCTGATCCTGCCAAAAGCCTGGAAGTGGTTCAACAGGACCACGACCTCCTTATCTACATCCCAAGGCCAATGCACCTCACACGCAGCCACCATCTGTCCATCATTGGAGGTGTTCATGTTGCTATCAGGCTGAACAGGTTTTAGCAGAGCTTCCAATCTAAGACAGACTAGGAAGAAAGGCCTGGTGATCTACTTCGAAGAATCAGCCAGTGAAAACTCTGTGGATCACAACAGTCTGATCTGCAACTCATCATGGAAATGGCATAGGACCAGGCAGCATTTCATTCCACCGTACATGGGTTTGCCATGAGTTGGATCCGACTCAACTAACAACAACAAAGGCAATAGAACCGATCTCTGTAGTTGCTACTCTTTCTCTCGTATCAGAGATAAAAGGAGACAAAGTATGCAAGAGGGCTCTTAAAAAGATTTCTGACGGTTTACAGAGTGACAGGTACTCTGGTGGTGCTCTAGATCAAGGTTCCAGCCATATCTAGCTCATCTTTTATTTTTCATGACCCATAAGCTAAATATGATTTTTTTAAATATTTTTAAATAATTGGAAAAAAATCAAAAGAATAACATTTCATCACACATGAACATTATATGAATTAAAATTTCAGTGTCCATAAACAAAAGTTTTGCTGGAATACAGCCATGCCCATTCATTTACATATCATCTACAACTGCTTTGGCAACTATAAAGTTAAGTAGTTGCAACAGAGACTAAAACAAGTCTGAAAGCCTAAAATATTTACTATCTTACTCTTTACCAAAAAAAATTTGCTAATCCATGCTGTAAGTGTTTGATGAATGAGTAATTGTATGAATGAATGAATGAACAAATGCTTTTTAATTTCATTGTTAGTATTATATCCATACAATGTCAGCATAACTTAATGAAAAGTCCAAACTCAGTAATGGTACCCAATACCTTCTCTGATTATTTCTCTCAGTGTTACCCAAATCTGGAATAGATTCAAAGACTTGAATAGAAATGTCTCCAGAGAAGATAGGCAAATGGCCAATGAGCACATGAAAGAATGTTCATGTTATATTAGAAATCACGCCATTTCAATTCCAGGTCTCTTTATTCTCCCTTTTGTGACAGACTGACTGCAAAAATAGCCCTAATTCTTCCCCTCTCTGTATCTATGCCCCTTGCAATGTGACTTTGCAGATCTTCCCGTCGAAGGTGGAGTCTCTTTCTCCACCCTTTGTATTTGAGCTGGTCTGGTGACTTGCTTTGACCAAAAGAAGTGACAGAAGTGATGGAGTACCAGTTATGAGTTCAGGCTTCTTGCTCTCTTGGAAACCTGTTTGTGGAGGGTTCCCTGAAGACAAGGTTGGACTAGACTTCTGGAGGACGAGAGACCACATGGAGCCGAGACAAATCAGCTCAGTTTTCTCAGTTGAGGTCCCATACGGTGAGAGAGCCCACCAAGATTAGCAAAGTCACCTAGCTGGCCTTTATTTGACCACAGACATGGAAGTGAGCCCCATCAAGACCAGCTCAAGTCAGCAGAACCTCCCAGCAAACCCATAGACCCATGAGCAAAAACCTCTGTGGTTTTGGGATTGTGTGTTATGCAGCATTATTGTAGCAATGGATAACTGACACACCATCTCTTTTCCACCCAGTCATATGCATTTTCCTTCTCCATTATCATCTGGAGCAGAGCAGTAGCAATGGACATTTATCAAACCATAATAACAATAGCAGTAAGAACTGCCTCTGACAATTACTATGTGCCATGCAATGTGGTATAAATTTTTTCCAGTATCTTCTCATTAATCATCACAACAGTCTTGGGAGGTAATGTGAGGTAGGCAGCTTCTAAGATGGCTCCCAAGGATTCCTGCCTCTTGGATACCAGTTGCCACTGAGTTGACTCCAACTCATGGAGAACTCATCTGTGTCAAGGTAGCGCTATGCTCCACTGTGTTTCAATGGCTGATTTTTCAGAAGGAGATCAACAGGCCTTTCTTCCTAGGTGCCTCTAGATGGACTCAAACCTCCAACTTTTCAGTTAGCAGCCAAGAACATCAACCATTTCTTCCACCCAGGGACCCCTGTCTCTTAGTACCCATGCCCTTATGAAATCTCCTCCCCTGGAGTGTGGGCTGAACCTAGTGAGTCTACTCTAATGAACAGAATACTGCAACAGCGATGGGATGCCACTTGTGAGATTAGGTTACAAGAAGACCATGACTTCCATCTTACTTACCCTCTCTTGCTCTCACTTTGCTCACTCTGATGGAAACCAGGTGCCACGTTGTGAGTTTCCTGATAGAGTGGCCCACATGGCAAGAAACTGAGGGAGACCTCAGCCAACAGCCTGTGGGAATGTGAGGCTTTCAATCCAACAGCCCATAAGGAAACTGAAGCTAATAAGTGAGGCTGAGCTTTTGACTTGCATTTCCCTAAGAATTAATGAGGATCCCTGGTGGCATGTGTGGTTAAGTGCTCAGCTGCTAACCGAAAAGTCGGTGGCTCCAACCTACCAGTTGCTCCGTGGGAGAAAGATATGGCAGTCTGCTTCCATAAAGATTTACAGTCTTGGCACCCCTATGGGGCAGTTCTACCCTGTCTTATGGGGGTGCTATGAGTTGGAATCCACTCAACGGCAATGGGTGGGATGAGTAAGGATTAATGACATTGAGTATCTTTTAATGTCTTTATTGGCCATTTGTATACCTTCTTTGAAGAAATATCTACTCAAGTCTTTGCCCACTTTTAAACTGGAAAGTCTGTCTTTTTTTTTGTTAAATCTACATTTCTTCATCCTTTAAAAGGAGACACACTGAGCTGGCATTTATCTTAGAATGCAGTCTTATGACAGAGCTGAGCCAGAAGACCCAGCTAAGCCATGCCCAGATTCCTGACCCACAGAAACTCTAAAGTAATATTTATCTGTTGTTTTAAGCTGCTAAATTTTGAGAGTAATTTGTTACATAGCCACAGATAGCTAATACATTATATAATACCCTCTTTACAGAAGAGAAAGCTAAAGTTTAGACAGGTTAAGCAAACCTGTCTACAATTTACACAGCTGACACTAGAGGCCATGTTCTAACCCATTGTTGGACTGTCCACTGCTTATGGAGACACGAATTTAAATACCCTTCTGTGATCGCTGGGGATGTGTGTCAGCTTGGCTGGGACATAATTCTCAGTTGTCTGGCAGTTATGATGTAGTTTGGCAGTCATATCGATGATGCCATCACATCATGATGAGATTTGATATAATGTGATCACCTCTACGATGGGATCTGCTGTGAGTAGCCAATCAGTTGAAAGGGAGTTTCCTCAGGGGTGTGGCCTGCATTGAATATAGGTGGACTTTCTGGCAAAGCTTGGGAGGTTTTGCATGCTCTGGATCCTGCAGCTGGCTTCTGTTCACCTAACCTCCGGTTCTTGGGACTTTAGCTAGCAGCTTACCTGCCATCTTGCTCACCAATCTTGGGTTCACCAGCCCCTGTGGCTATATGAATCAGGAGAGGCCTCTATCCTGACCCATGGACTTGGGACATTCCAGCCTCTGCAGCTGTGTGAGCCATTTCCTTGATATAAATCTCTCTCTATATATATATATATTTATATACTTTACTGGTTTTGTTTCTCTAGGAAACCAAGCCTAAGACACCTTTTCTCCCCTTACACTCAACAGGTGAATGGATAAACAAATTGTGGCATATCCGTACAATGGAATATTATTCAGCCATAAACAAAAATTAAGTTCTGATGCATACCACAACATGGACAAACCTTGAAAACATGCTGAGTGAAATATGTCAGACGCAAAAGGACAAATACTGTATGGCCCCAATCAGACGAAATATTTAGAACAGGCAAATGTATAGAGACAAAAAGTTTATTAGTGGTTACCAGGAAGTCGGGGGTGGAGAAACAGAGAGTTCTTACTTAAGGGGCACTGAGTTTCTATTTGTTGTTGTCGTTAGCTGCTGTCAAGTCAGCTCCCAACTCATGGCACACCCACGCACAACAAAACAAAATGCTGCCCGTCCTGCGCCATCCCCATGATCAGTTGCAGATTGGACCATTGTGATATATAAGGTTTTCATTGTCTGCTTTCCAGAAGTAGATAGCCAGGCCTTTCTTCCTAGTCCCTCTTAGTCTGGAAAGTCTGCTGAAGTCTGTTGAGCATCATAGCAGCACAAAAGTCTCTACTGACAGATGGATGATGGCTGCACATGAGGTGCTTTGGCCAGAAATTGAAGCCAGATCTCCCACATACAAGGTGAGAATTCTACCTCTGAACCACCACTGCCCCTCATAAGCTTCTGTTAAGGGGGATGAAAAATATTTGAAAATGGATAGTGTTAATAGTTGCACAACATGGTGAATGTAATAAACATCAATGAACTGTACACTTAAAAATATTTCAGAAGGTGGGGCTAAGATGGCAGAGTAGTCAGATACTTCCTGTGGTCCCTTTTACAATGAAGACCTGAGAAAACAAGTGAATCAATTTTATATGGCAATCTAGGAGCTCTGAACATCAAAGACAAAGCTGAGGAATCGGACTGAGCAGCAGAGGGAGGGAGAGATGGTTCAGAAGCAGCGAGGAGTTGCCAGACATGACCTGGCCGATACTGACACCCTGCAGGCTGTATCAGCAGGTACAAGCAGTGAGGCAAGCAATGGCACATGGGATGAGTTTTCCACATCAGGAAATACCAAGTGGCAGAGAGTAGGCTCAAACCTCCAGAACCAGCGAGAAACAGTGCTCAATCAGTGAAAGATAAGTACAAGCATCTAACCTACTGCACAGATTTAAAAAAAAAAAAAAAAAAAAAAAACCCTTTCGGGAAATACCTCTCTCTCATTTACCTGCCCCCTCCCCACTCTGCTCCAGGTCCCAGTATGCTTCAGCAATTGCTCCCCTACCTGGGTCAGAAGTAGGACTTGTCGCACTCCCTGAGCAATTCTTCCAGCTTTGGAGAGGGAATAAATTAACAAACAGGAAAAAATAAACTGCCAGCTCCCCTAAGCCAGGAACTCAGGGTAGGCACAGCCCCTTTGCCTAGGCACAGGTATAGGGGGTCCACAGACTTTGAATGCCTTTCACCCCTGCATAGAACTGTGTGGGCCAGTTTCAACAGCATAGGTCCTCATTAGCACAATATAACAAGGTATATTCCTGAAGCCTATTTTCATCTCTATCTGCTATAAGGGGGAGTGGCAGATTCATGACATTTGACACCACCCTGCCCATTAAGTGGGGTCCTCACCTATCCATATCAGGGGCCTGAGGACTGGTGGCTCCACCCACTCCACTGAGCCACCCATGACAGGAGTCCAAGAATAAGTGGTGACTCCCAGTCCTTACAGCCAACAGCATTGGGTACCCATAGTCTGGCTGCAAAACCCACCTACCTACATGCTGTATGGGAACAAGGACATGACTCCCATCCAGACACTCAGTGGCAGCAGTCAGAGCCCTGCCTTGATCAATGTGTGACACCCTACTGCAGCCAGATACCTGTGCCTACACCAATCATCCTTGCCCATCTAGGACTATAGGTAGAGCCTGCACCACACACTCAGTGACTGATGACCTGGACACCTGAGCTGAATCCACACAAGAAAAATAAATGGACTCCTGGGCTCACATACCTAGTAACAGCTCTAGCCACCTGGAGACAGAACGTGAGAGCTTCAAAGATGCCAATAATCAAACTAGCTCACACAATCAGCCTTTTTGGGCCTATCGAAACAAAACAAGAAGCTAGGACACAGTAAGCAAAAGTAAATAAATAAATAAATATAATGACTTATTGATGGCTCAGAGACAACAGTCAGTATCAAATTGCTTGAAGAGGCAGACCATGATGGCTTCAGTAAGCTCCAAAACAAAGAATCACGAAATCTTCCAGAGGAAGAGAACTTCTTGGAATTACCAGAGGTAGAATACAAAAAATTAATATATAGAACTCTTCAAGATATCAGGAAGGAGATCAGTCAAAATGCAGAACAAGCCAAGGAACACACAGACAAAGCAATAGAGGAACTTAAAAATATTAGGAAAGAGCATAATGATGAATTCAACAGGCTGCAAGAATCCATAGAGAGACAGCAAACAGAAATCCAGAGGATTAACAATAAAATTTCAGAATTAGACAACTCAGTAGAAAATAATAGGAGCAGAATTGATGCAATGGAAGTCAGAATTAGTGAGATTGAAGATGAAGCACTTGACACCAACTTACTTGAGGAAAAATCAGATAAAAGAGTTTTTAAAAATGAAGAAACGCTAAGAATTATGTGAGACTGTATCAAGAGAAATAACCTACAAGTGATTGGAGTACCAGAACAGGGTGGGATAACAAAAAACACAGAAAGAATTGTTGAAGGTTTGTTGGCAGAAAACTTCCCTGATATCATGAAAGATGAGAAGATATCTATCCAAGAAGCTCATCAAACCCTACACAAGGTAGATCCCAAAAGAAAGTCACCAAGACATATTATAATCAAACTTGCCAAAACCAAAGTTAAAGAGAGAAATTTAAGAGTGGCTAGGGATAAATGAAAAGTCACCTACAAAGAAGAGTCCATAAGACTAAGCTCGGACTACTCAGCAGAAACAATGCAGGCAAGAAGGCAATGGATGACATATATAAAGTCTTGAAGGAAAAAAATTGCCAGCCAAGAATTATATATCCAGCAAAACTGTCTCTCAAATGTGATGGTGAAATTAGGGTATTTCCAAATAAACAGAAGTTTAGGGAATTTGTAGCAAATAAAAATTACAAAAAATACTAAAGGGAGTCCTTCAGTTAGAAAATCAATAACATCAGATAACAACCCAAGACTAGAACACAGGACAAAGCGATCAGATATCAACCCAGGTAGAGAAGTCACAAAAATAAATCAAAGCTAACACACTGAAAATAGGGAAACAGAGATGTCAATATGTAAAAGATGACAACATTAAAACAAAAAAAGAGGGACTGAAAAATGTAGTCACAGATCTTTCATATGGAGAGGTCAATACGACATAAAGAAATAAAAGAGTGGTTTAAACTTAGAAAAATATGGGTAAATATTAAAGCAACAACAAAGGAAACTAATAATCCTACACATCAAAATAAAAAACAAGAAAAACATAAAGACTCAGCAAATATAAAATCAACGGCAATGAAAAAGATGAAAAGAAAATACTTAAAGAAAAATGACTCAGCACAGAAAACTAAGTGGAACAACGAAACTGTCAACAACACACAAAAAAAGATCAAAATGAGAGCACTAAACTCATAACTATCAATAATTACGCTGAATGTGAATGGACTAAATGCACCAATTAAGACACAAAGAGTGGCAGAATGGATTAAAAAAACGCGATCCATCTATATGCTGCCTACCAGAGACGCGTCTTAGACTCAAAGACACAAGCAAACTAAAACTCAAAGGATGGAAAAAAATGTGTCAAGAAAACAATGATCAAAAAAGAGCATGAGTGGCAATATTAATCTCTGACAAAATAGATGTTAAAGCAAAATCCACCACAAAAGATAAGTAAGGACACTATATAAAGATTAAAGGGTAAATACACCAGGAGGACATAACCATAATATATACTTACCCACCCAATGACAGGGCCCCAAAATACATAAAACAAACTCTAACAGCACTGAAAACAGAAATAGACAGCTCCACAATAATAGTGGGAGACTTCAACACATCACTTTTGGTGAAGGACAGAACATCCAGAAAGAAGCTCAACAAAGACACAGAAGATCTAAATGCTGCAATCAACCAACTTGATCTCACAGACAAATAGCCAACACTCTACCCAACAGCAGCCAAGTATACTTTCTTTCCCAAGGCACATGGAACATTCTCCAGAATAGACCACATATTAGACCACAAAGCAAGCCTTAACAGAATCCAAAACATCAAAATATTACAAAGCATCTTTTCTGACCATAAAGCTATAAAAGTAGAAATCAATAACAGAAAAAGCAAGGGAAAAAAAATCAAACACATGGAAACTGAATAACACCTTGCACTAAAATACTGGGTTAATGACTAAATTAAGGATGGAATAAAGAAATTCACAGAATCAAAAGAGAATGGGACACAGCCAAAGCAGTGATCAGGGTCAATTTATAGCAATAAATGCACACATCCAAAAAGAAGAAGGGGCCAAAATCAAAAGATTAACCCTACAACTGGAACTGGTAAAAGAAGCCCTCAGGCACCAGAAGAAAGTAAATAATAAAAATTACAGCAGAATTAAAGGAAATAGTGATAGAAAAACAATTGAGAGTTAACTAGACCAAAAGTTGATTCTTTGAAAAGATCAACAAAATTGCTAAACCATTGGCCAAACTGACAAAAGAGAAACTTGAAAGGAAGCAAATAACCCGTATAAGAAATGAGATGGGCGATATTACAACAGACCCAACTGAAATTAAAAGAATCGTGACTGAATACTATGAAAAATTGTACTCCAACAAATTTGAAAACCTAGAGGAAACGGACAAATTTCTAGAAACACACTACCTACCTAAACTGACACAAACAGAGGTAGAACAACTACGTAAACCTATAACAAAAGAAGAGATTGAAAGGGTAATTTAAAAACTCCCAAGGAAAAAAAAAACCCTGTCCCTCACAGCTTCACTAAAGAATTCTACCAAACTTTCAGAGAACAGTTAACACCACTACTACTAAAGGTATTTCATAGCATAGAAAAGGATGGAATACTCCCAAACTCATTCTATGAAGCCGGCAGGTAAAGACACCACAAAAAAAGAAAATTACAGACCAATATCCCTCATGAACATAGATGCAAAAATCCTCAACAAAATTCTAGCCAATAGAATTCAACAACGTATCAAGAAAATAATTCACCACCACCAAGTGGGATTCATACCAGGTATGCAGAGATGGTTCCACATTAGAAAAAAAATCAATGTAATCCATCGCATAAATAAAACAAAAGACAAAAACCACATGATCTCATCAATTGATGCAGAAAAAGCATTTGACAAAGTCCAACACGCATTCATGATAAAAACTCTCAGCAAAATAGGAATAGAAGGGAGATCCCTCAACATAATAAAGAGCATTTATGCAAAACCAACAGCCAACATCATCCTAAAAGGAGACATTTTGAAATCATTCCTCTTAAGAACAGGAACCAGACAAGGATGCCCTTTATCATCACTCTTATTCAACCTTGTGCTGGAGATCCTATCTGGAGCAATTAGGCAAGAAAAAGAAATAAAGGGCATTCCAAATTGGTAAGGAAGAAGTAAAACTATCCCCATTTACAGATGATATGATTTTATACCAGAAAAGTCCAAAGAATCCACAAGAAAACTACTGGAACTAATAGAAGATTTCAGCAAAGTATCGGGATATAAGATAAACATACAAAAATCAGTTGGATTCCTCTACACCAACAAAGAAAACTTCAAAGAGGGAATTACCAAATCAATGTCATTTACAATAGCCCCCAAGAAGATGAAATACTTAAGGATAAATCTAACCAGGGACATAAAAGTCCTATGGAATGAAAACTACAAGACACTACTGCAAGAAACCAAAAAAGGCCTACGTAAGTGGAAAAACATACCTTGCTCATGGATAGGGAAACTCAACATTGTGAAAATGTCAATTCTACCCAAAGCGATCTACAGATACAATACAACCCCAATCCAAATTCCAACAGCATTTTTTAATGAGATGGAGAAACAAATCACAAACTTCATATGGAAAGGGAAGAGGCGCCGGATAATTAAAGCATTACTCAAGAAGAAGAACAAAGTGGGAGGCCTCACACTACCTGATTTTAGAACCTATTATACCACCACGGTAGTCAAAACAGCCTGGTACTGGTACAACAACAGATACCAATGGAACAGAATTGAGAATCCAGACATAAATTCATCCTATGAGCAGCTGATATTTGACAAAGGCCCAAAGTCCATTCAATGAGGAAAGAACAGTCTCTTTAACAAATAGTGTTGGCATAACTGGATATCCACATGCAAAAAAATGAAACAAGACCCATACATCACACATGCACAAAAAATTAACTCAAAATGGATCAAAGACCTAAATATAAAATTTGAAACAATAAAGATCATGGAAGAAAAAATAGAGACAATGCTAGGAGCCCTAATACATGGCATAAACAGAATACAAAACATTACTAACAATGCACAAACACTAGAAGAGAAACTAGATAACTGGGAGCTCCTAAAAATCAAACACTTATGCTCATCAAAAGACTTCACCAAAATAGTAAAAAGACAACCTACAGACAAGGAAAAAATTTTTAGCTGTGACATATACAATCAGGGTCTAATCTCTAAAATCTACAATATACTGTAAAACTTCAACCAAAAAAAGACAAATAACTCAGTTAAAAAATGGGCAAAGGATATGAATGGCATTTTGCCAAAGAAGACATTCAGGCAGCTAACAGATACATGAGGAAATGCTCACAATCATTAGCCATTAGAGAAATGCAGATCAAAACTACAATAAGATACCATCTCACCCCAACAAGGCTAGCATTAATCCAAAACACACAAAATAATAAATGTTGGAAAGGTTGTGGAGAGACTGGAACACTTTACACTGCTGGTGGGAATGTAAAATGCTACAACCACTTTGGAAATCAATTTGGCACTTCCTTAAAAAGCTAGAAATAGAAGTACCATACGATCCAGCTATCCTCTTCCTTGGAATATATCCTAGAGAAATAAGAGCCATCACACGAATAGATATACGCACACTCATGTTCCTGGCAGCATTGTTCACAATAGCAAAAAGATGGAAACAACCTAGGTGCCCATCAACTAACAAATGGATGAACAAATTATGGTATAGCCACACAACGGAATCCTACACAAAGATAAAGAACAATGATGAATCCGTGAATCACCTCATAACTTGGATGAATCTGGAAGGCATTATGCTGAGTGAAATTAGTCAGCCACAAAAGGACAAATATTGTATGAGACCACTATTATAAGAACTCAAGAAAAGGTTTAAACACAGAAGAAAATACTTGTTGGTAGTTTCGAGGGTGGGGAGGGAGGGAGAGGGGAATTTACTAACTAGATAGTAGACAAGAATTATCTCAGGTGAAGGGAAGGATATCATATAATACAGGGAAAGTTAACACCACTGGACTAAACCAAAAGCTAAGAAGCTTTCTGAACAAAACCACACACTTCGAGAGACAGATTAGCAGGGGCTGGGGTCTGGGGACCATGGTCAATTGGCATAACAAAGTTTATTAAGAAAATGTTCTGCGTCCCACTTTGGTGAGTGGCATCTGGGGTCTTAAAAGCTAGCTACCAGCCATCTAAGATGCATCAATTGGTCCCAACCCACCTGGAGCAAAGGCGAATGAAGAACAACAAAGACACAAGGAAAATATTAGCCCAAGAAATAAAAGGGGCCACATAAACCAGAGACTCCATCAACCTGTGACCAGAAGAAGTAGATGGTACCCAGCTACCACCAATGACCTGCCTGACAGGGAACACAACAGAAAGTGCCTGACGGAGCAGGAGAAAAGTGGGGTGCAGAATTCAAATTCACATTAAAAGACCAGACTTAATGGTCTGACTGAGACTAGAGGAACCCCAGAAGACATGGCCCCCAGATACTCTGTTAATCCAGAACTAAAACCATTCCCGCAGCCAACTCTTCAGACAAAGATTAGACTGGATTATAAAACATAAAATAATACTTGTGAAGAGTGTGCTTCTTAGTTCAAGTAGATACATGAGACTAAATGGGCAGCTTCTGTCTGGAGGTGAGACGAGCAGGCAGAAAGGTATAGGAGCCGGTTGAATGGACACAGGAAATCCAGGGTGGAAAGGAGGAATGTACGGTCACATAAGGATAGCAGCTAGGGTCACATAACAATGTATGTATAAATTTTTGTATGAGAAACTAACTTGAGCTGTAAACTTTCACCTAAAGCACAATAAATATATATATATTTTTTTTAAATGGCAAATGTCTTGGTATATATTTTACCACAATTAAAAAAAAAAGAAATGTAAGCAATATGCCCAGATTACCCTTTAAAACCAGAAGAGATGAGACTCCACCAGAAATTCTTTCCACCTCACCCTAAACCCAACATAGCTCTTCCCATGGCTCTCACCCTACCCCCTCCCACACTCACTCCCGAATCTTTAGACATAATAATTGAGCCTCGGATTTCCAAGCTATGCTGAGTCATCATTAAGGTCACGGCCAAGCGTTTCCATGGGCTGTTCAGTCTTCGCTTCTGAAATGAGGCTTTCTCCAAGAGAAGACAGTGGAAGCCAGAAGATGGAGCTCTGGTTGTAAGGGAAAGGAGCTGAAGGCAAGAAAACATACTCAGAGGCTTCCAGCAGTGTCCCGTCCATCTCCATGAAGCTCAGCACACTCATTTCCCCTGCAAAAGACTTATTAGTTGCAGGATGGAATGGGGAGCCCACAATAACAAATCTTTAATTATGAAACCGTTTACCTTATTGCTTTTGTGTGGCCCTGATGAAAATGAGCAGTGGCAGTTTCTATTAGAAATGTTAATTACTTTCCCAGGTAATTAGACTCACTGGGTACCATGAGCACCTGACCTTACTTAGTAACAGCGGAGATGGGAAGAAGGAAAAAAAATCAGTGGAGGTGAGGGGGAGAAAAGGAGAGTGTTTATAAAAGCTGAGAAAAGCAAAATCATCCAAATGAGGTGAATGGAAACTGTAGCTACAGAAGCCCCGAGGGAAGCTGGGAGAAGAGAGACCTACTAAACCAAAAAAAAAAAAAAAAACCCAAACCAGTTGCCACTGAGTTGATTGCAACTCATGGCGACATCACGTGTGTCAGAGTAGAACTGTACTCCAAAGAGTTTTCAAGGCTGTGACCTTTGGAAGCAGATAGCAAAGTCACCTCTGGGTGGATTGGAGCCACCAACCTCTGAGTTAGTAGTCGAACACTTTATCATTTGAGCCACCCCCAGACACTCCTGGAGATCTACTAGGAAGGGGCTTTTGAACACAGGGGACTTGTAGTGACAATGGCAAGTCACAAGCTCCTCTTGGAATGATGGGCCCTAGGAGAGAGTCTCATTGGGTCTCCTCTTACAAACTAGGCTACTGAGGCCCCAAGAAGCTATGGGGCTTCCCAAGATCACACAGCAAGGTGGAGGCAGGGCTGGGACCAGAACCTGGCTTCCTGGTGCCCTGTGCACTGCTTCACCTTGTCTGATGCCAAACGGTATTGTTCCCTCCTTCACTCCTTCAGTGAGCATTTGTTGACCATCTGCTAAGGGCTACTTAGCACCATAAAGAACATAATCCACACAGTTCCTAATCTCACGGAGTTTAGGGTCTGGGTTGTAGACAGATAATGGTGATACTGCTCTGAAGGAAGCAAATAGGAGCCATGATAAAGAATTATTGGTGGGAGGCCCTTGGTGTAGAGTATGTGGCGAGGGAGGGCTTCCCTGGAGAGGTGGCTTCTTCCCTGAGACCTGAAGGTTGAGAAGCGTCCTGCTATTTAAAGTTGTTGTTGTGTGCCATCAAGTTGATTCAGACTCACAGCAATCCTATCGTACAGAGTAGAACTGCCCCATAGGGTTCCCAAGGCTGTGAATCTTTACAAAAGCAGATTGCCACATCTCTCTCCGAAGTGGCTGGTGGGTTTGAACCGTGTACCTTTCAGTTAGCAGCCAAGTGCTTAACCAGTTTGCCAGCAGGGCTCCTTGCTCTTTGAAGAGCTTCTGTGAGAGTATTACATGACTACTATAATTCTGCATTTCTGGGGCTATTAGAATAAATTCCCAAAATGAGGTAGGATAAGGTCTCAGAGAACAGGAGTCCTGGTGGCTCAGTGGTTAAAGTGTTAGGTTGCTAACTGAAAGGTTGGCTGTTCAAACCTACCAGCCACTCCTCGGGAAAAGACATGGCAGTCTGCTTCCATAAAGATTTACAGCCTTGGAAACCGTATGGGGCAGTTCTACTCTGTCCTATAAGATCACTATGAGTCAGAAACGACTCAATGACAATGGGTTTGGTTTGGCTGGTTTTGGAGGTCTTGGAGAGAGCACAGAATGAGGAGTCCAGCTTTCCGGCTGGCCTGCCTTGTTATCTTGGTCACGTCTTGTCCCATATGGGCCTTATCTAGGCCAGGAAGAATTCAGAGTTTCTAAACGCACTGTTAAAGACAAGCTGAATCAGAATTGCCTGGAGGAGCTTGTTTAGCACGCAGATCCCTGGGGTCCACCCCTGACTCTCAGAATCAGCATCTCTGGGTGCAGCGTCACATAGCCATTGTTGTTGTCTCTGCTCTTGTTGTTGTTGCTGTTGTCTTTGTTATTAGCTGCTGCCAAGTCAGCTCTGATTCATGGCGACACTGTGCCCAACAGAACAAAATATTGCCTGGTCCTGTGCCATGGCCGCTATCATTGGTACGTTTGAGTCCATTGTTGCAGCTATTGTGCAGTGCCTTCCAACCTATGAGGCTCGTCGTCCAGCACTCTATCGGACAATATTCTGTTGTAATCCATAGACATTGGCTAATTTTCAGAGGTAGATCACTAGGCCTTTCTTCCTAGTCTGTCTTAGTCTGGAAGCTCTGCTGAAACCTGTCCACTATGGGTGACCCTGCTGGTATTTGAAATGCTGATGGCATAGCTTCCAACATCATAGCAACATGCAAGCCACCACAGTACAACAAACTAGCAGATGGTTGGTGGGGTCGGGGCTCAGGAGCCTATATTTCTAAAGAGCTCCCCAACAGAGGGAGCCTGATGTGCTGCCAAGTTCTTATCTCTGGACTCCAGCATGCACCCTGCAGGCCTTTCCAGAGAAAGTATGTGTTATTCCAAGGACTTTCCACTCCAGCCTCCTTGGCCACGAGACACGCCTGTCCACCCTCACTGCCCTGACACACTGCTGGTATTTTTTAGAAAACACAACCATCAAAGCATGCCAGGAGACGCTCGTGCCAAAGGGGAGAGGCAGGCTTGGTCCTCAGAGTCATTAAAGAAGCTTTTTACAGAGCCCAGTTCCTGTTTTAATTTGTTTGTCTTTTCAATTGTGTAATTGAATCCAAGCCATGGGGCTTAGCGAGGCCGTGCCAAGGAAGGCAGGAATCCATCAATACCCAGGAGTCACTAACAGTTGTTTCAAGGCTCAGTAGGTGGCAGGAAGGTTTGCATGTTGCTGTGATTCTTAAGTGAGGCAGTGTGGTGCAGGAGAGGGGGCCTGGGCTTTACAGATCAGACAAACTTGGGTTCAAATCCCAGCTCTGCCACGAACCAGCTGTGTGATCTGGGGCAAAGTTCTAAACCTCTCTGGGCCTCAAATGCCTCATCTGTGACAAGGGAAACATTCACCTGACAGGGATGTCCGGAGAAGGAAAAGAAACAACGCACGTAGAGGGCCCAGCACACTCCGGGTGCCCGGTAAATGATAAATCATCATTATTATTATCGTTATTGTTGTTATATAGGTCCCTATATAAAGGTTCCCCCAAGCATCTGTCAGTTTGTCGTACTATGGGGGCTTGTGTGTTGCTGTGATTCTGGAAGCTATGCCACCGGTATTCAAATACCAGCAGGATCACCCATGGTAGACAGGTTTCAGCTGAGCTTCCAGATTAAGACAGACTAGGAAGAAGGACCCAGCGATCTATTTCTGAAAAGAATTAGCCAGTGAAAACCTTATGAACAGCAGCGTAACATTGTCAGATATAGTGCTGGAAGATGAGCCCCTCAGGTTGGAAGGCACTCAAAATATAGCTGGAGAAGATCTGCTTCCTCAAAGTAGAGTCGACCTTAATGACATGGATGGAGTCAAGCTTGAAGGACCTTCATTTGCTGATGTGGCACAATTCAAAATGAGAAGAAACAGCTGTACACACCCATTAATAATCAGAACCTGGAATGTACAAAATACGAATCTAGGAAAATTGAAAATTGTCAAAAATGAAATGGAACGCATAAACATCAATATCCTAGGCATTAGTGAGCTGAAATGGACTGGTATTTGTCATTTTGAATTGGACAATCATATGGTCTACAATGCCAGGAATGACCAGTTGAAGAGGAATGGCATTGCATTTATCATCAAAAAGAACAGTTCAAGATGTATCCTGTCAGTGATAGGATAGTATCCATATGCCTACAAGGAAGACCAGTTAATACGACTATTATTCAAACTTATGCACCAACCACTAAGGCCAAAGATGAAGAAACTGAAGATTTTTTACCAACTTCTTCAGTCTGAAATAGATCGAACATGCAATCAGGATGCACTGATAATTAACTGGTGATTGGAATGCATAAGTTGGAAACAAAGAAGAAGAATCGGTAGTGGGAAAATATGACCTTGGTGATAAAAACAATGCTGGAGATTGCATGATTAAATTTTGCAAGATCAATGACTTCTTCATTGCAAATATCTTTTTTCACCAACATAAACAACAACTATACACATGGACCTCGCCAGATGGAATACACAGGAATCAAATAGACTATATATGTGGAAAAAGACAATGGAAAAGCTCAATATCATCAGTCGGAACAAAGGCCAGGGGCCGACTGCAGAACAGACCATCAATTGATCATATGCAAGTTCAAGTTGAAACAAAAGAAAATTAGAACAAGTCCACGAGAGCCAAAATATGAGCTTGAGTATATCCCATCTGAATTTAGAGACCACCTCAAGAATAGATTTGATGTGTTGAACACCAATGAACAAACACCAGACAAGTTGTGGAATGACATAAAGGACATCATAAATGAAGAAAGCAAGAGGTCATTAAAAAGACAGAAGGAGAAAAAAGACCTAAATGAATATCAGAAGAAACTCTGACACCTTCTCTTGAATGCCAAGTAGCTAAAGCAAAAGGAAAAAATCATGAAGTGTAAGAGCTGAACAGAAGATTTCAAAGGGTGGCTCAGGAAGACAAAGTAAAGTATTATGATGACATATGCAAAGACCTGGAGATAGAAAAACAAAAGGGAAGAATATGCTTAGCATTTCTCAAGCTGAAAGAACTGAAGAAAAAATTCAAGCTTCGAGTTGCAGTACCGAAGGATTCTACAGGGAAAATATTAAGCAACGCAGGAAACATCAAAAGAAGACAGAAGGAATACACAGAGTCACTATACCAGAAAAAATTTGTCAATGTTCAACCATTTAAGGAGGTAACACATGACCAAGAACCAATGGTACTGAAGGAAGACGTCCAAGCTGCACTGAAGGCATTGGTTAAAAACAAGGCTCTGGGAATTGACGGAATACCAATTGAAATGTTTCAACAAACAGATGCAGCACTGGAAGTGCTCACTTGTCTATGCCAAGAAATTTGGAAGACACCTACCTGGCCAACCAACTGGGAGAGATCCATATTTATGCCTATTCCCAAGAAAGGTGATCCAACCGAATGCAGAAATTGTTGAACAATATCATTAATATCACATGCAAGCAGAATTTTTCTGAAGATCATTCAAAAGCAGCTGCAGCAATATATCAACAGGGAACTGTCAGAAATTCAAGCCAGATTCAGAAGAGGACACAGAATGTGGGATATCATTGCTGATGTCAGATGGATCCTGGCTTAAAGCAGACAATACCAGAAAGATGCTTACCTGTGTTTTATTGACTATGCTAAGGCATTTGACCGCGTGGATCATAACAAATTATGGACAACATTGTGGAGAATGGGAATTCCAGAACACTTAATTGTGCTCATGAGGAATCTGTACATGGATCAAGAGGCAGTCACTTAAAAAGAACAAGGCGATACTGCGTGGTTTAAAGTCAGGAAAGATGTGCATCAGGGTTGTAGCCTTTCACGATGCCTATTCAATCTGTATGCTGAGAAAATAATCCGAGAAGCTGGACTATATGAAGAAGAACAGAGCATCGGGATTGGAGGAAGACTCATTAACAACCTGCATTATGCAGATGATACAACCTTGTTTGCTTAAAGTGAAGAGGACTTGAAGCATTTAGTGACAAAGATCAAAGACCACAGCCTTCAGTATGGATTACACCTCAACATAAAGAAAACAAAAATCCTCACAACTGGATCAATAAGTAAGATCATGATAAACATAGAAAAGATTGAAGTTGTCAAGGATTTCATTTTACTTGGATCCACAATCAACACCCATGGAAGCAGCAGTCAAGAAATCAAATGACCCATTGCAT
>NW_004443963.1:12921593-12971695 GCF_000243295.1 Trichechus manatus latirostris
ATCAACACCCATGGAAGCAGCAGTCAAGAAATCAAATGACCCATTGCATTGGGCAAATCTGCTGCAAAAGACCTCTTTAAAGTGTTGAAAAGCAAAGATATCACCCTGAGGACTAAGGTGCTCCTGACCCAAGCCATGGTGTTTTCAATCACCTCATATGCATGCAAAAGCTGGACAATGAATAAGGAAGACCGAAGAAGAATTGAAGCCTTTGAATTGTAGTGTTGGCGAAGAATATTGAATATGCCATGGACTGCCAAAAGAATGAACAGATCTATCCTGGAAGAAGTACAACCAGAATGCTCCTTAGAAACAAAGATGGAGAGACTACGTCTCACGTACTTTGGACATGTTATCAGGAGGGATCAGTCCCTGGTGAAGGACATCATGCTTGGTAAAAGAGGGTTAGCAAAAAAGAAGAAGACCCTCAACGAGATGGACTGACACTGTGGTTGCAACATTGGGCTCAAGCATAGCAACAGTTGTGAGGATGGCACAGGACCGGGCAGTGTTTCGTTCTGTAGTGCATTGGGTGGCTATGAGTCAGAAACAACTGGATGGCACCCAACAACAACGACATATAAAGGTTTGCATTTGGCTGGTAACCAAAAGGTTGGCAGTTCGAATACACCCAGCAGCACCAAGAGAGAAAAGGCCTGGCAGTCTGCTTCTGTAAACAGTACAGCCTAGGAAACCCTATGGGGCAGTTCTACTCCATCACAGGGGATCACTATGAGTCAGAATCGACTCAACAGCACTAGACAACAACAACAACTATTATTACGATCGTTACCATTATTATTATTGGCCAGTAGAAGGCTTTCACTGAGAAAAGCGGGCCCCTTTGGAAGAGCTGGAAGAGGTCATGTAAGAGGGCAGCTTGGTATAGTGAAAAGAGCCCAGAATTTAGAATCAGAAATTTTGGTTTTGAATCCAAGTTCTGCTATACTCTTTGTGGCCTCCGGTAAGTCACTTAATCTGAGCACCAGCATCCTTATCTCTGAAGAGCAGACCAGAATCCCTATCCTATCCATTCTCCTTGTGAAGATCAAATGAAACAATGAATGTGAAACTGGGTAAACTCCGAGTTTTTTACAAATCCAATAAATAACTTATTGTTATCTAGCCCAGTGGTTCTTAAGCCTGGTTGCCCATTAAGATCCCTTGGGGAGTGTTTGAAAAATGCCAACACCCGGAGCTCTTCCTAGAGAGAATGAATGACAATCTCAGGGGTGGGCAGTCAGGAGAGATCCACTAATCTAGCCCAGAGTTCACAAGCTGTAGGGAAGGAAGGCAAGGCCCAGCGAAGGGAGGAGATTTGCCCAAGGCCACACAGCAGGTTAGTTACACTCTGAAGTGTCCTTCACTTTCCAAATCTGCTTCCTGCCAGGATAAAGTTCCAACAGGAAGATTCTCAGGGGCCAGTCAGGAGCCAGGAAGGATTCTTTGAGCTGCATAACTTACCTGGGAAATCAAGCAGTGCACAGCTGGTGTTCACCAAGAGGGCTCTGCCCAGGAGCTCCTCCAGCTGTGAGCACTGACTCTGCACAGGCCTCTCTGCTCCTGGGCGGCAACAGAAGCTGGGACCTTTCTGCAGGGCCCCCTGGCTGGGACAGGGGAGGTGGTTATTGCAGCCAATAGTGGAGACAAGCCCATGGGAGGAAGCCTGGTAGAAGGGGGGTCAAGGAAGCCTCAGAGTCAAGCTCACCAGGGTGGTGCAAATGATTAAGCGCTACACTACTAACAAAGGTCGGTGGTTCAAATCCACCCAGAGACATCTCGGAAGTGAGGCCTGGCTCTCTGCTTCCGAAAGTTCTCAGCCCGTTGAAAACCCTATAGAATGCAGTTCTGCTTTGCGCACATGGGGTCACCCTGAGCTGGAATCGACTTGATAGCAACTAACAACAAGAACTGCCACTGACTAGCTATGTGCTATGACGCAAGCAGAATAAATGAGAATTTTGCTGTGAAAAGCAGTGTTTCCCTGCCAGGCTGGCTCTCGTTCCTGCTTCTTAGAAATGCTTCCTTCAGCCTGGTGTCCAGACCACGCCCCTGGATGAATCAGCCCTTTTTGGGCAAGAACAATGTCAGGAGTGCTCCTTTATCTACAGTGGCCCGCCCAGGGAGTTGAGAGACTGAGCCTGGGTCGCCAAGAAGAGATAGCCTCAAGGAGCAAAGGCGATGAGGCCTCAGCCTCTGAAGGCTATGTGGGGAGGAGGCCCAGGGAGGGAGCTTCAGCCCAATGGAAAAAACTTTGTAAAGGCAGAGTGTATAACAAAGGGGCCAGCTCCCTTGTGAAGTAGTGAGGTCCCCGTCACACTGGAATTACATCAGTAGAGGTTGTATGGCCTCTGGTGAGGACCTATACCAACATGATTCCTGTATTCAGTGGAGAAGGGGACTAAATGAACTTCAAGGGCCCTTACATGCTTGGATTCGACATTTCCACTATTCTAAAGTCCCAATGATTGGATTCGCAAAGAAAGAAATCAGACGGACACGCTTTCAAATCCTGATGTCACCACTTCATAGTTGTGTGACCTTGAGCAAGTTATTCAGTCTCTCCAAGGCTGCTCCTCTCTGCAATGCAAGGATAATAATGTCCACTTGAAGAACTGGGTTGAGAATTAAACAACGCAGTGTACGTAGAGTATCTTGAACAGGCCTGGTACACAGTTGAGTCTGAATTGGCTGAGCACCACTCTAGCTGCCTTCCTAATCTCCATCAGCAGCAGCCCAGCAGTCCCCAGGTTTTCCAGGAGATGCACTCATTAAGCAGATTAGTGCACAAAACCAGTCACTGCTCACCTCCTTGGTTGCCCAGGATTAAATGCTAGTCACAGTATCACTTCCCATTAAGTTCATGCCTCGCTGAGCCCAGGCTATTTTAAAGGGAGGGAGGTCTTAATAAAGGGAAGCTGCTATTAAGAAGGGTTGAGGGGAATCAGCCTAAAGGACCATGGAGAATGCAGGCTTGGTGTTCAAGCAGAAAACCCACATCCCGAGTGCTGGTCTGTGTCGCTAAGGCAGGAAGGCAAGTTCCTTCCCAGGTGTGGCTGCATAAACCTTAATATTCTAACCAACCCCCAGGGCACCAGCTGGCTGCCTCCTACACTGAGCTCCCCTGGGCCTGTCTTAGAGATGGGAGCAAACATCAGTCAGCTGAGGGAGCCCTGGTGGCACAGTGGTTAAAGTGCTCGGCTGCTAACCGAAAGTTGGCGGTTCGAACCCACCAGCGGCTCCACGGGGGAGAGATGTGCCTCTCTGCTTCTGTAAAAGATTTACAGCCTTGGAAACCCTATGAGACAGTTCTACTCTGTCTTTTAGGGTCATTATGAATTGGAATCAAATGGACAGAAAAGGGTTTGGTTTGGTTTCTTATTTTATCAGCCTGCTTGGTAAAAGTCAGCAGGGCCAGGATGACACCACGTGACTCCTACCTTCTATGTGCATGGCATAAGTGGGGGCCTTCTGGTGGGATCCAAGGGGGCTGGAGAATACCCCCATGTTGGTCCAAAATCATCTCCCATTCATGTGTGGAATTTAAGTGTATAGGACTTTTGCATCTTCAGAGTAACTTTACTTCTACTTCCTGAAGTTGAGCATTTCCAGTCCTCAGGAAATCAAAAGTCAAAACAGTCAGAACCATTTCCACAACTAACGATTCCTAGTTATCTTTCAAATCACCTTCCTAGTTAAGCCAGCTAGCCTGGACAAGGGGCTAAGTTTCATCTTTCAAAATTGAGGAAAAAATTAATAAAGTCCTCAGGACCTCAGGAGTTCTCTCCTTCTTCCTCTCCCCAACACACACACGCACACACACACACACACAAATTCAAATACCAAGTCAGTTGGTTGGTCTGAAATAATGGGAACCAACACTTTTATATCACACAAAAGAGATAGGGAGTGGCCCCATGGCCAGGGTCCTGTACTACCCAAACCTAAAACAAACCCCTTTGCCATCGAGTCAATTCTGACTTACAGGGTCACTGTAAGTCAACTTATAGCAACCCTATAAGGACAGGGTAAAACTGTCTCATAGAGTTTCCAAGCCTGTAAATTCCTACAGAAGAAGACTGCCACATCTTTCTCCTGTGAAGCAGCTGGTAGGTTTGAACCCCCAACATTTCAGGTAGCAGCCGAGCACTTTAACTACTGTGCCACCAGTGTTCCTTGGTCCTGTACTACATGGTGCTAAAATACTCTAAACCAGATGCCATCAAATCCATTCTGACTCATGGCAACCTCCTGTGTTTCAGAGTAGAATTAGTCTCCATAGGGTTTTCATGGCTATAGCTTTCCAGAAACAGATTGCCAGACCTTTTTTCCTAGGCACCTCTGGGTGAGTTCGAACCGTCAACCTTAGTAGCTCAGCACTTAACTGTTTGTGCCACCGAGGAAATACTCTACAGGGGCTCATACCTTTGAGGAAGTTAATGACAAACCTTCTAGCCAAAACATGAGAACAAAATGGTTCCTTGGATGGATCAAATGGGAGAAGGTGAAGGTGAGGATGAATTACCACATCCATTTACAGATGAAGAAGTTGAGGTGGTAAGAAGTGAAGTGACTTGCTCATTACTTCAGCCAACAGGTAAAAGAGCTGGCTTCAAACCCACATTGGTCAAGCATTTGTGTTATTTTCATTACATCCCAGGTCTCCTTACTGGAAAGCCTAACTTAGCTTTCCTCATAGTAGTGACAGTACTGGTCTGGGCCCTCTGCAAGCACAGTTGCTCCCTTAGGCCGGTGGCTGTCAAAAGTTCATGAGCATAAGAATCACCTGGAAGCTGGTTAGCCATGCCAAGCATGAACTCGAGTGGTCTAGATCAGTGCTTCTCATGTTTTCACATGCACATAAATCCTCCTAGGGATCTTGTTGAAGTGTAGATTCTGATACAGTGCGTCTGGGGTCGGCCTGAGAATCTGCATTTCTAACAGGCTGTCTAGTGATATTGATGCTGCTGGTCCATGGATCACACTTCTGAGTTGCAAGAGTCTGGAGTTTGTCTGCCAGTGTTTGAATCTCAGCTCCAACACTTACTAAGTTGCATGGTATCTGACAAGTTACCTCTGTGCCTCAGTGTTTTCATATATAAGACACGTGTATCAGTGTAGTGCTACCTCATAGAGTTGTTTTGAGGATTAAATGAGGTAAGTCATGTATATCACTTAGCACAGTACCTGGGGCATAGAAAAATCTCCGCTATCATTATTATTATTTTATTAGTGAGATTTGTGGCACACTATAAGCTTTCGATAAATAAATGAAAATTGTTAGTGTTACATTTTTCTGGTAACCAGTTGCCATCGGGTTGATTCCAACTTATGGTGGCTCCATGCGTGTCAGAGTAGGACAGTGCTCCATACGGTTTTCATGGCCGTGACCTTTTAGAAGCAGATCACCAGGCCTTTCTTTCAAGGAACCACTGGGTGGATTTGAAACGGCAACCTTTTGGTTAATAGCCAAGTGCTTAATTGTTTGCACCACCCAGGGACAACATATCCCACTAAAGAAAAAAAACCAAACCCGTTGCTTTCGAGTCAATTCCAACTCAAAGCGACCCTATAGGACAGAGTAGAACTGCCCCATAGGGTTTCCAAGGAGCACTTGGTGGATTCAAACTGCCGACCTTTTGGTTAGCAGCTGAATTCTTAACCACTATGCCACCAGGTTTCCCCATATACCACTAGCTTACTAGCTTATGTTTATTCAGCTTTCCCAAGTTCGGTAGCTTCCTCTAGAAAAAAATTTTAGAGCTAGCACTAGCATGGCAGTTTACATACATTCTTGTTTACATCTCTTCTGCAGTTATCAGTTGCAAACCAGCCCTGAAAGCAACTGTGATTTATTATTACTTCTCACAATTCTGTGTTTGGGTTCAACGGGATGGTTCTTCTGCTCAGGGGCGGATTATCCAATCAGCAAGATAAGCACAGTGCTTATCAGATATTCTGTAGTGAATAATTTCACATGTTTCACCACATCTTTGATGTGAAATTGTTCACTACAGATTAGTAAGTAAGCACAAGTAAGTCCGTCCGTGCTTACCTTTGCTTACTAGGTCTTCTGTCCCGTCAAGGATTGTAAAGCTGAAAAGAAGCTTTGATTCTGTAGGAAGGTGCCGTGGGATTGGGAGAGAAACACATGCCAGCCATACCTAGAAGCAGAGTCTTTGATGTGGAGAAAAAATGTGAAATTGTTCACTGCAGATGATCTGGTAAACAAGGTAAGCACGATGCTTACCTTGCCTATTGGATATCCCGCCCCTGCTTCTGCTCCACCTGGTGGAGCTGAGGTCACTTACACACCTGAACTCACCTGGGGCTCAGCTGGGAGCAGCACTGAGACTGGACCATGCAGGAGAGCCTCTCATCCTCAGGGCTTTCTCGCCACATGACCTCTTATCACGCAATCATCTAGCCTGAGCTTCTTTACAGCACGGCAGCTGATGTCCTAGAGTGTTCCAAAATGATAAGCCCCAATGTGCAAGTGTGCATCCATTTGTGACTTCATTACTCTTGCTAATGTCCCATTGGCCCAAGCGAATCCCATGGCCAAGCCCAGAGTCCATGTGGGAAGGAACTACATGGGGTGTGAATATCATTAAGTGTGGTTCATTGGGAGTCACCAATGTATAATCCAGAAATCCAGCTGCCGTCCAGTCAATGCCAACTCATAGCAACCCCAGAGCAGAACTGTGCTCTATAGGTTTTTCAGTGGTTGATTATTCAGAAGTAGATCCTCACGCCTTTTTTCCAAGGTGCCTCTGGGTGGACTCAAACCTTCAAACTTTGGCTTAGCAGCCAAGCGCGTTAACCATTTGCACTACCACAATTCACTCATTTGATTATAAGCTCCTTGAAGACAGGAGCTTATCTGCTGCGGGTACCATTGTATCCCCAGTCCTAGAAGACTGTTGCATAGATGTGATCCTCACAGTCACCCTGAGAAGCAATTACAGCAAAAATATTACTCACGTTTGCAGATGGCCGTGAAAGCTTGCGGTCATGTAGCTAGTTAGAGTCTGGTCCTAGGTCATCGGGCTCCAAGTTCACCATTCGTTCCTCCCCACTGTCCTGCCTAAACTTGTAGCTTAGATTTTTTCTGGCAGTTCCTCTTTACTCTGCTCGGCTCCTTTCTCCAAGCTTCCTGGTGACAAAGTTAATTATTTATAAATGAACATTTAAATGCATCAGAATAAGTGCTATTTAAGGGAACCCTGTGGTGACTCATTGAGTAATTAAAATAATCATTTATTCCATAAGCATTTATTGGTCTCTCAGTTTGCACCAGGCACTGTGGGGGAGGGGGCTGCAGGAGAAGGTACAAAGAGTTAGAAGACATGGCTCCTGCCCTCAGGGAGTAAATCACTTATCCTTTCATGTATCAGATATGTATTATGCATCTACTATAAGTCCAATTAAAGAGCCATGGTTAAGCACAAATGGTTAAGCACTCAGCTGCTCACCAAAAGGACAGCAATTCGAAAGCACCCAGCAGCTCCTGGGGAAAAAGACCTGGTGATCTGCTTCCATAAATATTACAGCCAAGAAAACCCTATGGGCTGCTCTACTCTGTCACGTGGGATTGCTATCAGTTTTCGACTCTACAGCGCCCAATAACAACATGTCGGACTAAGTGCTGGGCAACAGACGTGAGCACAGTACCGTTTCTGTCCTCAAGACACTCGCAGGCTTGTGGGGAGACAAGCAAGCAAACAGACCCCATACAATCATTACGTGACAGCTGTGTTTGGGAAGGAGTCCCTGGGTGATGCAAACAGTTAACGCATTCACTGCTAATCAAAAGGTTGGAGGTTCAAGTCCACCCATCCAGAGATGCCTTGGAAGAAAGGCCTGGAGATCTACTTCCCAAAAAATCAGCCACTGAAAACCCTATAAAGCCCATTCTACTCCGATACACATGGGGTCACCATGAGTCAGAGTCGACTAGATGGCAAATGGTTTAACTGGTGTTTGGGAAAGGGGCTCTGTGAGCAGAGAAGGGCCTAAGGCTGCCTGATACAGAGACAAGGATCAAACAAAGCATCCCAGGACAGTGACCACGCATTGTCCCTGGACACAGAAGAAGTTGATGCAGTAAACAAGACTTGGGGAGGGCACTGCAGGCAGAACCAAGGCCTTTAAGAGCAGTTCAGATCACTGGGGCAAGGGTGGAGGACTTCTGCCTCCTGCATCCTGTGTGCAGATCCAGGTTTCTGAAAACATCCAGCCCAAGGCTGCTCCAGCCAGAAGCACCCTCAGGAATGGCCTGGCTGGGAACAGGCTGCCCCTCCTCATCGTTTAGCCCTCAGTTCAATGTCACATGCCTATGTGGGCTTTCCCTGAGGACCAAAGTGGGTTCCTTTACTCTCTGCTGTCACACCATGTTTGTCTCCTCCCAGTGCTTAGCAGTAACTTTCCTTACTTGTTTATTATCTGTCACCTCCATTAGAACTGAACTCCATGAAGGCAGCAGCTATGCTACAGTCTGCCATCCTTATTAAAATGTAAGTTCCACAAGGGCAAAGACTTTGTTGGGTTCCTGTTTTATCCCAAGCATCTAACTAGGTCTCTAGCACATCCCCATGATCAGTTGCAGATTGGCTGGGAGCCACAGGGTTTTCTTTGGCTGATTTTCTGAAGTTGGTCTCCAAGCCTTTCTTCCTAGTCCATCTTAGTCTGGAAGCTCCGCTGAAACCTGTTCAACATCATAGCAACATGCAAGCCTCCACTGAGGGACAGGTGGTGGCTGTGCATGAGGTGCAATGGCCAGGAATCAAACTCGGGTCTCTTTCATGAAAGGAGAATTCTACTACTGAACTACCAATGTCTGCTAGGTTTTACTAGCATCACTATTTTACAGCTGATAAAACTGATGCAGGTAGAAGTCACTATATGCCCAATGAATGTGTGTTGAGTAAACGGGCAAATGAGGAAGTGACGAGCAGAATAATTAAGCAAGAAGTGAAGTCATTTTATGGCAGCTTTTGTCTTCTAGATGGCAGATGATCTCTGGGACAACCTAGTAGACTGATGTGCTTGATGTCCATATCCTGAGACGCCATGCTGCCCAGAATGGAAGGAAGTTTGAATAAAAAGTATGGACTGAAATCCCTGGTTACAAGACAGAATTTCCCAGCCTCTAGGATGAAAGATAGGTCCTGGGAATCTTGGCCTCCTGGAGGGCTGCTCATTCTGGAATTTCTTTCCTCCTAACCACCCCTCCCCACCATGCCTCCCAACCACCCCTTGTGGAGAGATTGGTCTGTGACTTGTATTTCTCCTGAGCTGAGTGACACATATGACTGTGGGTGTTAATGCACGCACGTTTCCATTCCTATCCACTCTGACCTTGGTTGGTAAAATCCTTTAACAGGAATAATGTAGCCCATGTGCTCACAGATTGAAATGAATTTCCTCTTTTGCTGCTCTCTAGTTGCCTTGGACGGGGGAACAGCTGGCTCTTATAATCACAGCAGATTTGTTGCTGGGGTCTGAGTATAGGAGCTTTCCAGCTCCATCCCAGAACCTTCATAAGGCGCTGTTGTGCTACTTATGGGCCAAGAAAAAATGGGGAGTGGATGAGCTGGAAGCCCCTGCAAAAGCCCTGGCCCTGAAGAGACAGCGTGTTCTTAGGTCCTCCATCAACTTGGACAAAAGGTTCCCAACCTTCTCCTTCCCCAAAACTGCTTGTTAACTCCCCAGCAGGGCAGATGAGGAGCTTCTTCTCACAGGTGCCAGCTGGAGTCCTGGAAATAGTTGCAAGATCAAAAAGGTGCATGAAGGTGGATATGCAATATGTTAAGCCCTGCAACAGATTTTGTCCGTCTTTTCAGATCAAGACTGTGTAATTCCAATAACATTCAGATTTTGGCATACTGGGAAGTCTTGTGAATTAAATTGCCACTACTAATAGCTGCCACCACCACCTGTCAGTTTGTCATACTGTGGTGGCTTGCTTGTTGCTATGATGCTGAAAGCTATGCCACTGGTATTTCAAATGCCAGAAGGATCACCCATGATGGACAGGTTTCAGCAGAGCTTCCAGACTAAGACAGACTAGGAGGAAAGGCCTAGTGATCTACTTCCAAAATTTAGCCAATAAAAACCCTATGGATCACCACTGAAGATTGTCCAGTAAAGTATTGGAAGATGAGCCCCCTAGGCTGGAAGTTTCTCAAATACAGTGTCCGAAACAATGTTGTTGTTGTTAGGTGCTGTCGAGTCAATTCTGACTCATAGCGATACCACGTACTACAGGATGAAGCACTGCCCAGTCCTGCACCATCTTCATAATCGTTGTTATGCTCGAGCCCATTGCTGCAGCCACTGTGTCAATCCATCTTGTTGAGGGTCTTCCTCTTTCTTGCATATTTTGAGTGACTTCCAACCTGAGGGGCTCATCTTCTGGCACTATATCAGACAGTGTTCCCCTGCTATTCATAAGGTTTTCACTGGCTAATTTTTTTTTCAGAAGTAGACTTCCAGGTCCTTCTTCTTAGTCTGTCTTGGTCTAGACGCTCAGCTGAAACCTGTCCACCATGGGTGACCTTGCCAGTATTTGAATATCGGTGGCATAGCTTCCAGCATCATAGCAACACACAAGCCCCTACAGTACAACAAACTGACATGGGACTGTCAAGTATACCAACGATCATGAAGATGGTGCAAGACTCAGCAACATTTTGTTCTGTTGTACACAGGGTTGCCATGAATTGGAGTTGACCCGACAGCAACTAATAGCAAGAATAGTTGGTAATGTTTTATTGAGCACTCACTGGGGCTAGGCCCTGTGCTAATGCATTATTTGGTATAAATAAACAACCCTAAGAGGGACCAACTATTAGTGTAACTCTCATTTTGAAGAAACCAAAGTTCAAATAGGCCAAATGACTTGCACGTGGTTTCACGGTCGTGCGGTAGTTGAAGTTAACCGTGAATTTGACCCCAGGTTTGTATGACTCCAGGGTCTCCATGTTATTCTTCCAGAATAGGAGCCACTCCTAGGGGTAGGCCAGGCCATCTAACTCGTGGACCTTTAAAGTAGGTATCCTCAGAGGTACAACTTCCCATTACCCCAACCAGTTGTGACAGGGCTTCTCAGCAAGATTAAAAATGCAAACTACAGCCTCCTTCTTGAGAGGAGCGCTCAACAACAAGTAACTTGAGGATCCAGCAGGAGAGACCTCCCCCCACCCTTTTCTTCTCGAAACTCCCTGAACTGCTAATCCAAGCCCCCAGAGTGTCAGCTGATTACTCAAGAGTCACTGCCTGAGCATGCAGAGCACTGACTCACCGGACAAGTGTACTTTTCTGGACCTTTACTTTCTTTCTCAGTGGATTTGGACATTAAACTAGTTGAACTCTGAGAACTTGGCCAGTTTAGCATTGCCAGATCTTATAGAACAGTGATGTTAAATAGAACTTTCTACAATGGTGAAAGCCTTCTCTGTGCTGTCCAATATGGTAGCCGTTAACCACATGTGGCAATTAGCACTTGAAATGTGGCCTGGTGTGACTGAGGAACTGAATTGTTAATTTCTTATGTTTGAATGATTTAGATTTAAATGGTCACATGTGGCTAGTGGCTCCCATATTGGACAATGCAGTTCTAGAATTAATATTAAGATAGCCCTTGAGCCCTTCAGGGTATGGAAACCCATCCTGCATAATCAGTAATAGTATAATAGTAACTAATGGGATCACCAAGGCTTGAGGGGTTGCTAACTCCCTTAAAATCTTCATCTGCCCCCTAGCAAAGCCACCAGAAAAAAAACAATGTAAATTTTGTTAAAAACCATTCTTCCTGTGCAAACACAGCTTCAAAACAACTCATTCAGTTGTCCTGCATACGGACCACCATGCCCGGGGGCCTTCCTATATAAACACTCTGCTGCGGCCAAGCCTCTCACATGGGTTCCACATCTCTTAACAGTTTTCAGCCTCACCAAGCCCATTATCTGTTTGACCTTCACAATAGTTCTCTGAAGCAAGTGCCATCATCACTGTGTCATAGACCAAGAAACGGAAGTTCAGGAGATTTAAATGACATCTTCTGAACCAGAGAAAAATTCCATTGCCTACAATGAGGCTCAAGGCAACTGGCCTATCTCCCCACATTTGGAAATGATGGAAACCTTTCTGGCCTGCAGGTATTTACTGCGTACACAGAGCAGGGAGCAGAGCTCTAGACAAAGACAAAGAACAGAGGAAGCCTGGCTTGGTGGGAGGAAGGAAGTGGGAACACACCACACATAGCATTGTAGAGATCCTTTATAACACTCCTATCCAAAATACTGAAGGAGCCCTAGTGGCGCATGGGTTAAGCGCTCAGCTGCTAACAGAAAGTTCGGGGGTTGGAACTCATCCAGTGGCTCCACAAAAGAAAAGACCTGGAAATATACTCCCGTATAGACTGTTGTTGTTGGGTGCTGTTGAGTCAGTTCCAACTCACAGTGACCCTGCATACAGCAAAATGAAGCACTGCCCAGTCCCTCGACATTCTCACAATTGTTGCTATGTTTGAGTGCATTGTTGCAGCCACTGTGTCAATCTGTCTCGTTGAGGGTCTTCCTCTTTTTCGCTGACCCTCTACTTTACCAAGCATGAGTTCTTCTCCAGGGACTGGTCCCTGCTGATAACCATAGAGATGACAGCCTAGTAAAACCTATGGGGTATTTCTACTCTGTCCTGCAGGGTCACTATGAGTCAGAATCGACCTGATGGCACACACCAACAACATACAAATTACTTAGTTCTGTTCAACTTCAATGCTCTGTGTGACCTCCAATTTGTCCCTCCATCTCTCTGGACCTTGGTCACTTTGTCTGGATAATAAAGGTGAAGATACACCAGATAATGCCTAAGGACTCGGACATTCTAGACTTGAGGAATTTGTGGAGAGCTTGCTACTTGCCATGTGGCTAGCACTGTGTACAAGGAGAACACAGGAAGAAGGCAGAGCTTCCTGCTCTCAAGAAGCTTTGACAATTGTTCGTTGTCATTTGCAGACGTGTGTGATCGAGGGACAGAGCCAGGACTCTGGAGTCGATCAGACCTGGGTTCTGCTAGTTCAAGCTGTGTGGCCTTGAGCAGGTCACATAACCTCTCTGAACCTTTGTTTCTTCAACTGTAAACTAGGAACATGGCCACCCACCTCTGACGTTGTCGTGAGGACCCCATGAGACAAGGCAAACCAGACAGGGCCTGTCAGTAACATATGTCTCATAAATATTACTTCCTTTCCCTCTCCTTTCTCAGCCAAAAAGAGAGGGAGCAAGCAACCACCATCTGCCAAGAAACTCTCCTCAACAATCTAGATTCACTGCAGGTCCCCATCCACCCACTCCCTAGCCCCAACCCATGCTTCCAGCCTGCTGGACGCCTAAAATGTCCAAACCTGCCTGGTGAGGCAGAAGACAGAGACAAGCTGAGAAATAAATGCAGATCACGACGGGGAGTGAGGGCTCCCTCCCAGGATGAGATCTTTGGCCAAGTCTTCCCCCATCTTGGCCCAGACAGGCTAGAAAGTTGCTCTCCTGAAGCCTCCCACCCAAACAGCCCACTCACACATCATCCTTCAAGCAGGAACAGCTCCCACAGCTACAAAGAGGAGACATCTGTCCCTCTCCTTTCCACTGACACCCAGAACAAGCCTAATTAAATTGTATCTGCTCTCAGCTGCCACCGTGATCCGTGCTACAAAAGTGAAACAGCAGGGTAACTTGAGAGAGGCAGCTTCCCGGAAATGCCACTCATTGGCCAACCCTGTGGGACAGGGTGCTTTGGCTGGTGTGGAGAACCTGGAGCCAAACCACAGAGAGCCTAACTGCAGAGGGACAATGAGATCAGGCCAGGATGGGGGCTGCTTTTCTGGAAGGAAGTGAACATTTTCACAAAATGGGCTCCAAGCCAGGCTAGCTTTTGAAATCTTATTCCCCAAATGTTGGATCTCTGATGAGAAAGTATATCAGTCATGGTCTTGGCAGGAAATAGACGCTCACTCAGATGGGATTTTTGAAGAGATTTTTAAGGAGGAGACTAGGGTGGGGACAGGGGTGTGGGCAGGGTTGACAGAACCTGCAGGGGATGTTGAGATACACAGGGACTAGCAACAGTAGAAAGCCGTTTCCACCCCCTACGCACAAAAGGGCAAGAGGAGAAGTTGCCATCAGAGTCCAGCTGAGAGCAGGAACTCAGAAAAGAGGCTGCCCAACAGAAGCTGTATGGACCCCCTGGGTGTCACATACGGTTAGGCACTGGGCCACTAACTGAAAGGTTGGTGGTTCAAATCCAGCCAGAGATGCCTCAGAAGAAAGTCCTGGTGATCTGCTTTCTAAAGGTCACAGCATAGTTCTACTCTGACACACATGGGGTCACCACGAACCAGAATTGACTTGATGGCAACTGGTTTAGTTTTTTTGTTTTTTTGCAGTTGGTCAGTTGGTTGGTCGGTCGGTCGGTCAGTTGGTTGGTTGGTTGTAACAGAAACTATAGACAAGAATGCAGCCACTTCCAAAACCACACCAAAGCAGGGAGGAACAGGATTCATAGACACCCCAACCTCCTTCTCCTCCCAGCCTCCAACTTCTCCCACTAGTGAACCCAACCAGAAGTCAAAAGGCAAGAGCCCTGCAGGTTCGGTTCATAGAGGTAAAGCTCCTGGGCCACTGGGCAGGGCAGAGAAGGGGTGTAATGGTTATGAGTGAATGAAGAATACCCAGGTTAGAAGGGAAAAGCTCTTGGTTTGGGAGTTACTGGCCTTGGATCAAATCCCAACTCTCACCCTTCCTGGCTGTATGACACTAAGCAAGTTCCTTACCTTTTCTGAACCTCAGTATTCCTATCTATAAATGGCATATTATCAAAATCAGAAAATCAGAAGTAATGTTTGTAAAGGGCTTCTGTTGTAGCTGGCTCAGAACAGGTAGACAATTAATGACATAGAAGTGGATCAGATACCTGTGTTTCAGGTACTGGCTCCACCACTCCCTAGTTGTGTGACTTTTGGCAAGCAACTTAACCTCTCTGAGCTCTTACCCTCACCTGCCCAATAGGGAAGGTAAGAACACCTGCATCAGCGGTGACGTTAGCTAAACAATGAGTATAAAATGTAAAGCGCAGTGCCTGGCACAGAGAGCGTCAATAAATAGTAACTATTGCTCTTGTTGACATTAAAGATAAAGATTGAGTGAAAATATCTCTCAGGTGTGCCTGGAGGTGTGCATTTCCCTCACCTTGACTTTGTTTCCCCCAGTGGCTGGATTTCAGTGGTCCCCACTCAGCAGAGCGTCCTCCGTGAATGTGATTCTCTTCAGTCTCAGACCTCACAGACCCAAAGTCAGCAAGACTATCAATCTTCCTATACATTTTGGCCCCACTCTTCCATAGTCCAGCTGTTTCTGACCAGACAGGAGAAGATGACTCAGCTGATGGATCATGAAAAGGAGGCCAGCTGCATGACAGAAGTTTGATCCCTCCATGTCTTACAACTAAGGTGATGATTTCTCTAAGTCATGATGAAGCTGGAGATACAACCTGGAAGACCTGGACTTTGGCAGCCGTTTTCCAATCAAAGGAATGAGCGTGCCCTGACCCAGGTACACATCTCAACTGTGAGCAGCTCAAGGACTGGGATGGTCTATCTAGCTTGCTGTTCAGCACCTAGACCAGAGACTTGGTGATACCTCTTTCATCTACAATGTGCCAGGCCCTGGGTTAGGCTCTGGGTGCACCTCATTGAACAAAGCAGACATGGCTTGTGTGCTTATGGAGCTCACGACCAGTAGGGGAGTCAGAAATGTGACTAATAATTAAAAATTCAATAGGTGCTATGAAAGGTAATGTAGGCAATCCATAGCTGGTTGGGATGGTTAAGACTGTAAAAGACTGTTGTCCCCATTGTTAACAGAAGAAAATAGCAGATAAATGAAATATCTTACTTTTCTTTAAACTCATCTGGGAGTGGTGGATACAAAGAAGTTTAACCTGTTGCCTGAGAGTCAATTTCAATTCACAGCAACCCAATAGGACAGGGTATAACTTCCCCATAGGGTATCCAAGGCTGTAATCTTTAGGGAAGCAGAATGCCACATCTCTCTCCTGTGGAACAGCTGGTGAGTTTGAACTTCCAACCTTCTGGTTAGCAGCCGATCACTTAACTACTGCACCACAAGGCACCTGCTAAGAAGTTTAAAAGAGCCAAATTCCAGAGTGGAACAAGTTCTTCATCAGTGAAAGGGTAGCCACAGCTTTCATTTCTGGGGCTGATTGCCTGGTGAGTATGTATAGGTAGAGAAATGGGCCTGCCATAGGCAGAGAGACTATACTGGAACAAGGATGACCCAGCAGAAATTTCAGTGACAATGTGGGCTGACTTGCCAGATTGAAATCTAGAGGAGCCCCAAATGCAATAATAAATCTCTTGACCTGACAGTTCTCCCCTACAGAAATTATGCTGAGTAAGCACTTATGGGAGTGGACCTGGAAAAGAGAGATAATCTTGCAGTTTTGTGCAACCCTTAGGCTGAATCCAGACATGAATTGAAAACAAGCCCCTCCTAGGCCACATGCTGTTAAGCTCAAAGAGATTAGTCCTTCAGTAGTGGCAATGTAGAAAGTTAAGCATAGGAAGGAAAAAGAGAAATCTCTGTTACCTTATTTGAAATTCAAACCAATTAAAGCTTCAGCTCAGCCCTGCTGAATGACCTGAATCATCTGACTGATCAACCTCTCATTCTAGCTCACTGACAGGAAAATCGGTGTGTCCTCTCTGGTAAAAACAAAACATGTTATCTAGTTTAGTGTCTACTGTTCCTTTAAGCAAAATGTCATGCATTCAAAAATACGAGACATGCAAAGAAGCAGAAAAATATGACCCATAATCAAGAGAAAAGATAGTTAATATATGTAGATCCACAGGTGACCCAGATATTGGAATGACCAAAAACATTTAATATGTTTAATTTTAATAGGAAGAAACAACTAAATGAAACAGTTGAACTGAAGTTTTCAAAGAGTAACTCAAGAAGACAAAGTAAAGAATTATAATGAAATGTGCAAAGACTTGGAGTTAAAAAATCAAAAGGGAAGAACAGCTTCAGCATTTTGCAAGTTGAAAGAACTGAAGAAAAAGTTCAAGCCTCGAGTTGCAGTGTTGAAGGATTCTATGGGCAAATATTTGAACAACACGGGAAGTATCAAAAGAAGATGGAAAGAATACACAGAGTCACCGTACCAAAAAGAATTGGTTGATGTTCAACCATTTCAGGAGGTAGCACATGATCAAGAACCAATGGTATTGAAGGAAGAAGTCCAAGCTGCACTGAAGACATTGGTGAAAAACAAGATGCCAGTAATTGATGGAATACCAATTGAGATGCTTCAACAAATGGATGTAGTGCTGGAAGTGTTCACTCATCTGTGCCAAAAAATTTGGAAGACAGCTACCTGGCCAACCAACTGGAAGAGGTCCATATTTTTGCCCATTCTAAAGAAAGGTAATCCAACAGGATGTGGAAATTTTTGAACAATATCATACAAGTAAAATTTTGCTGAAGATCATTCAAAAGTTGTTGCATCAGTACATCGACAGGGAACTGCCAGCAATTCAAGTCAGATTCAGAAGAGGACATGGAATGAAGGATATCATTGCTGATGTCAAATGGGTCTTGACTAAAAGCAGAGAATACCAGAAAGATGTTCGCTTGTGTTTTATTGACTATGCAAAGGCATTTGACTGTGTGGATCATGACAAATTATGGATAACACTGCAAAGAACTGTGCTCATGCAGAACCTGTACATAGACCAAGAGGCAGTTGTTTGAACAGGACAAGGGGATAATGCATGATTAAAAATCGGGAAAGGCGTGGGTCAGGGTTGTATCCTTTCACCATACATATTTAATCTGTATACTGAGCAAATAATCCAAGAAGCCAGGCTATATGAAGAAGAATGCCACATCGGGATTGGAGGAAGACTCATTAACTACCTGTGATATGCAGATGACACAACCTTACCTGCTGAAAGTGAAGAGGACTCAAAGCACTTACTGACGAAGATCAAAGACTACAGTTTCCAGTATAAATGACACCTCAACATAAAGAAACAAACAATCCTTACAACTGGACCAACAAGCAACATCACAATAAATGGAGAAGATGTTGAAGTTATCAAGGATTTCATTTTACTTGAATCTATAATCAAAGCCCATGAAAGCAGCAGTCAAGAAATCAAATGACATATTGCACTGGACAAATCTGTTGCAACAGACTTCTTTAAATTATTAAAACACAGAGAAGTCACTTTGAGAATGAAGGTGCCCCTTCCCAAGCCATGGTGTTTTCAATCACCTCATATGCATATGAAAGCTGGACAATAAATAAGGAAGACCGAAAAAGAATTGATGCATTTGAATCATAGTGTTGGCGAAGAATGTTGAATATACCATGGACTGCCAAAAGAACGAAAAAATCTGTCCTGGAAGAAGTACAGCCAGAGTCCTCCTTAGAAGTGAGAATGGTGAGACTTCCTCTCATGTCGTTTGGACATGTTATCAGGAGGGACCAGTCCCTGAAAAGGACCTCATGCTTGGGAGGGTAGAAGGTCAGCGAAAGAGAGAAAGACCCTTGATGAGATGGGTTACACAGTGGCTGTAACAATGGGCTCAGACACAGCAATGATTGTGAGAATGAGGAGGGCGCAGGGCTAGGCAGTGTTTTGTTCTGCTGTACATAGGGTCGCTATGAGTTGGAACCGACTCAATGCCACCTAACAACAACATTTAATACATTTAACATGTTTATTACAAGTGTGAATTTTAGAAGAATTATACATATATAATAATGATGAATTCTAAATTTATAAGAATTTTAGAAGAATGAGGGGACAGATAAGGAATTTCAGCAGAGAAAGGAAAGCTTTATAAAGGAACTAAATGGAACATCTAGTACTTGAAGATGCAACATCTGAAAGGAAGAATTCAATGCACGTGCTTAACAACCAACTAGACTCAGAAGAAGGAATCAATGAACTCAAAGAGCAGTCAGTAGAACATACGCAAACTGAAACACAGAGAAAATAAAGAATTAGAGGAAGGGAGAGAGAGAGAGAGAGACAGACAGAACAACCCTATAGGATAAAATCTAATGATCTAACATACATGTAATTGAAAAGGTAAAGTAGAATTGCTATGGGAGTGTGTAACCCACCAGCATGCTCTGATCTCAGATCTTGAAATGTGCTGTTCCTTTGACCTGGAACTCAGATAGCCACACAGACCATTCCCTCACCTGTTTCCGTCTTCGCTTAAATGTCTCCCTCTCAGTGAGGTCTTCCCTGGCCACTCTGTATAAACGTTTACATTCACCCACCACCCCACTCACTGCTGAGATGTCTCTCCCACTATTTGCTTTATTTTTTTTCCTTTTCCCTTATCACCATTAACAAACTGTGTATTTTAATTTTGTGTGTCACTTTTCGCCTCCACTAGAATGTACATTCCTTGAGGTCAGAAACTCGGATCTCTTTTGTTCACTGCTGAATCCCTTGCACCTAGAACATAGTAGGTGCTCAATAAATATCACTGATCAAATGCCTGGGAGATTTAAATCCACTAAATGAAGGCCTGAAGAAAGAGCTTCAGGCTGGAACTGGAAAAACAGGTGGGTGTATTATGCAAGTGACAAAAACCTAACTCACAATGGCCTAAGCAAAATAGAAAATGTATTGGTTTGTGTACCTGAAAAGTGTAGGGTTTCATGCTTCAGGTGTGGCTAAATCTATGTGCTGAAATGATAATGTTGCGAGGAATCTTCTCTTTGTTTCTAGGTTTTGTTTTCCTCTGTGAAAGCGTCATTCTCAAGCAAGATTTCCCCAGGGGATGGTAAAGAAAGTATCAGAAGCTCCAGCTTTACGCTCTCAGCTTAACCACTTCAGGAGAATCTTTCTTTCTCAATAGTTCCAGCGAAATTCCCAGTGCTTTGCTCATCGGCCATGCTTAGGTCACAGTCCATTCCTGAACTCGCGGTGGCCAGGGAGAGATAAAGCACTAAATGGCCAGGCCTGGGTCACGTGCCCACCCTTGGAACTGGGGTGTCAGCTCAGTCCCACCAAATCACATGGCCTGAGAATGGGGGTTCCTCGAAGAAAAGTTAAGGTGTAATTTCTGGAAGAAGAGGAAATAAATGCAGGGCAGATAAAAAAACATGTCTATACCAGGCAAATGTTGAGGCCAGGGAGGGCACAAAGCATTTTAGGAAAAGAGACAAGCTCCATTCAGTTGGAAAGAACAAGGAAAGAGTGATGACAATGGAGGAGTAAACAAGCTTGGATGTAACAGATATAACAGCAAAAGCAAAGAGAAGTCTTTGAAGCCTTTCCAGCAGGAGATCTGAATGGTTAACCTTCTGGTTTAACCAAAACCTGTTGCCATCAAGTCGATTCCAACTCATAGTGACACTATAGGACAGAGTAGAACTGCCCATAGGGTTTCCAAGGTTGCAATCTTGGAAGGAGCCCTGGTCGCGCAGTGGTCAAGCACTCAGCTGCTAACCAAAAGGTTGGTGGTTCCAATCCACTAACGGCTCTACAGGAGAAAAATGTGGCAGTCTGCTTCCATGAAGATTACAGCCTTGGAAACCCTATGGGTCAGTTCTACCCTGTCCTATGGGGTCACTGCGAGTTGGAATCAACTCAGTGGCACACAGCAACAACAACGATCTTTATGAAAGCAGACTGCCATATCTTTCTCCCCCAGAGCAGCTGGTGGGTTTGAACTGCTGACCTTTGACTTAGCAGGCAAATGCTTAACCACTGCATCACCAGGGCTCCTTCTCTGTTTAAAGACATCTCATTAACTACCCTATTTAGAAGGAGACCTAGTGGCACAATGGTTAAGCATTTGGCTGCTAGCTAAAAAGGTTGGCAGTTCTAATCCACCCAGCGGCTCTGCAAAAGAAAGACCTAGTGATCTGCTTCTGTAAAGATTTTTGCTGTGTTTGCCATCGAATCGATGCTGACTCATAGCAACCCTATAAGACAGAGCAGAATTGCCCTATAGGGTTTCCTAGGCTCTAATCTTTGAGGGAGAAGATTGCCAAGTCTTTTCTCCCACAGAGCAGCTGGTGGGTTTGAACCACCAACTTCTTGGTTAGCAGCCAAGCGCTTAACCATTGTGTTGCCGTGGCCAAGAAAACCCTATAGGGCAGCTATACTCTGTCACATGGGTCACTATGAGTCAGAATCTACTTGATGGCACCCAACAACAGCAGCAATGGACCAGAACAGACACAAGACTGGAGCTGGCTGCCTGTTGGGTGTTGTGACTTTCCGTAGGAAAGAGATGCTGGAGGCCTATGAAGGTGACAGTGGTGATGGAGAAAGTAAAAAGATTTGAAAGACAATTTGGGGACACATTCTCTAGACAGACCAGTCTTACCTGGAAGATCTCCGAGCTGCCCTTCACTTCTCCTCTTTTCCTCCATGGGCGGTAAGAAGTCCTAGTAGGAAGGCAATTCTGTGCCCCTCTCCTCCCCTTCTCCTCTTCTCCCTCAACCTCAATTCAGGGTAGACCCAGCCAAGCTTTCCGAGCAGGGGTCCCCTGTTGTGAAATCCGTATGTAGATGAACTGCATAAATTTGTATGGATAATAAAGGTAAGTTGAGAGAACCCATGCTATCACCACCTAGGGCACACACATTGCTTTAGAGTCAGCCAGAACCAAGTTTTCTTCCTGCCACTTATTAGCTGTGTGCCCTTGAGCAATTTACTTAACCTCTCTGAACCTCATCTTCCTCATTTAAAAATGAGTATATTACATTAGCTCACAGAGCGCTTATGAGATTTAAATGCCTTTGTGCATCTGAAGGCCGGGAATAGCACTTGGCACACAAAACAAGTTCAACTGGGATCAGTTCCATTTTCCTCCCAAGCCTTCCGTCCTCCTTAGGTGCCTAAGGAGACCTATTTTCCTTTACAACAGCAATCCTTCATCATGCCCCAGTTTTGTGATATAATTTTGATAAATTAAATGCAAATACTTGAGAGCCATCTAATTCATTATGTTCGGCTTCAATGACAATTACTAACTGTTCCAAGCTTCCTGGCAGAACACTAGCAGCTGTAGGGTAGCCTCAGGCTGTTGGTTAGACCCTACTAGACCTTGAGTTCATGTGTTTGGGATAATAAGGAGGAAACAGCACTTATAGAAGATTTGACATAGCCTTTTAACCTACGGGGTATTTGTGGGACCCCTAGATGCTAGGAAATTACTGTTATCCCCCAACAACAAGCAGCCCCCAACTGCCCCAGTCGTACACACACACAGTACTTTGTTGTTGTTGTTAGTTGCTGTCGAGTCAGCCTGCGACTCATGGCAACCCCATGTGTACAGAGTAGAACTGCTCTATCGGCTTTTCTTGGCTGTAATCTTTATGGAAGCGGTTTGTAGGTCCTCCCTTGTCTTCCATGGAGCCACTAGGTGGGTTCAAACCACCAACCTTTGGGTTAGCAGCTGATAGCAAACCATTTGTGCCACCGGGCTCCTTAGATACAGTACATACTCAGAGCTAATCATCCCTGCTAACAGCTGGTAATTACAAAGCATGGGGCAAAAAAGGACAAATAGCTCAAAACCCTTGAGTGTGGCCATGACCTGTGACTTGCTTCTAACCAACACAATACAGCAAAGGTGATGGGATATCCGTGATTTCATGTATGTGATTACATGATTAGGTTACATTAGATTGTAGCACCCATCTGTGTGGTGTCTCACTCTCTTGCTGGTTTTGAGGAAGCAAACAGCCATACTGGGGGAAGCCATGTGGCAAGGAACTACAGGCAGCCTCTAGGAGCCATGGGCAGCCTCTGCTAACAGCCATCGAGAGACTGAGGCCCCCAGTCCTATAGCTCAAGAAACTGAATCCTGCCAACAACCATGTGAGTTTGGAAGTGGATCCTTTCCCAATCAAGTCTCCAGATGAGAACACAGCCCTAGTCATTACCTTAATCACACCCTTGCAAGGGACTCAGCTAAGCCATGTCCAGATTCCTAACCCAAAGAAACTGTGAGATAATAAATGCTTGTTGTTTTAAGCACAGCCTTGACCTCAAGTCATTCTTAACGTACTGAGGGAAACAGGTAGGTAGCAACTGATTATAACACATGGCACCATACGAAATATTCATGAGAGACAGAGGCGGGGCCAACCAGATGTAATGGAAACTTGGGATCAGAAAATTTAGGGCTAAACCTCAGTTCTGCTCCTTGGTGACTGCAACCCAGATTTATTCGCTTACCCTCTCTGAGGGTCATGGATTGAATTATGTCCCCCAAAAAAATGTGTGTATCAATTTGGCTGGGCCATGATTCCCAGTTGTGTGGTTGTTCTCCATTTTGTGATTGTGATTTTATGTTAAAGAGGATTAGGGTGGGGTGTGGCCTGCACCACCTTTAATCTTACAAGAGATAAAAGGAAAGGGAAGCAGGCAGAGAGATGGGGACTTCACACCACCAAGAAAGCAGTGCCAGGGGCAAAGCATGTCCTTTGGACCTGAGGTTCCTGCGCTGAGATGCTCCCAGACCAAAGGAAGATTGATGCATCACAAGGACCTTCCTCCAGAGCCGACAGAGAGAGAAAGCCTTCCCCTGGAGCTGATGCCTTGAATTTGGACTTGCAGCCTACTAGACTGTGAGAGAATAAATTTCTCTTTGTTAAAAGCCATCCACTTGTGGTATTTCTGTTACAGCAGCACTAGATGACTAAGACACTGAGCTTCTGTTTTCTCACATTTAAATTTAGAAAATAACCTCTCAGTGCCTCAGTTTCCTCGCCTACCAATAAATGGAAATAATATTGCTTCCTTGAAAAGTGTATTGTGAAGACGAGATAATCCATGTAAATAAAATGCTTAGCGCAGTATCTGACACATAGCAAAAATTCTAGAAGTATTAGCTATTATTACCAATTATTATCATTATCATTATTATGGCTTGGGCCCTGAAAGGATTTGTAAGTGCTTCATAAGGTATGAAGAGTCTTCTACATACAGCAAATTGTTGTTAGATTGTCCCAGGTGCTTTGGAAACTCAGAATAAGGAGTCGTTAATTCTGACCCTGGAGTCCCTGAGTGGTGGAAACAGTTAAGCTCTGGACAGCTAGACGAAAGATTGGTGGTTTGAACCCACCCAGAGTCACCTCAGAAGATAGGCCTGGTGATCTGCTTCCTAAAGGCCACAGTCTTGCAAACCCTATAGAGCAGTTCTACTCTGCACTAATGAGGTCGCCATGAGTTGGAATTGACTTGACGGGAGCTAACAACAACAATTCTGATCCTAGGAGATTGGGATGGGCTTCCTGGAGGAGGTGGCATTCTATCCAGGCTTTGAAGGATCAGAACCATCTTCACTCCAAAGGCTGCTGCCTGACAACCAGGACGATCCAGACTCTTCATCTTTGAGAGGTACAGATTGAGAGGGGAGGAGAAGAAATCCACAGAATCCCGGGCAGGCTGAGAGGTGACTGTGGTCGCATTCACCAGCTCTGATTACACACGGACCCTCCCTTCCCACAGCTTCTCTGCAATCTGTGTGATTCCAAAGAAATTTAACAAGAAACATCAGGTGATGCAGAAGGTAATAAAGGAACAACTCATTCTCCCAGGAGGCTGCAGAGGTAGGAATTTTACACTGTTTCCCAAAAAGTTTAGTTAAAGTCATGATTGACTGATTCCTAATGGATTATCAAAGCCTGTTGGGAGGTAAGTTCTAAAACCTTGAGGTTTAAGTGTTAGAAACAGGTGTATCCTCCTCTGATACTTCTCTCTGCACTCCTGGCATAGAAAAAATATGAGACTGTATATTTCTTGGGATTGACTCACTGTGACAATTCAGTGAAGAATCATCGTAAGGAGACACCTGAAATATCACTTTGGACCAGGGAAGGCCAGTACAGGGGACCTGTGCCATCACTTGCCCTGACAGTTCACTATTCCATTGCTCAACACCATCTCCTGCTGATCCCATTACAAGTCCACACGCTTTTCTAAAAGAGTAATTACTCGGCCATCCCTGATGGTCCTACTCCTTTACTTAAGATGAAAACAAGGCCCAGGAAGCAGATGTGACGGATCCAAGTCCTCTTTCCAGTGTTACCCCTTTAAAAGCTCTAGACAGGCCAGCTAACATGGGAACCAAATAAAATCCTGTGTCCAGTCCAGTGTCCATGCCTGTGGCCCATGTGATTGAGACCTACAATCCCTATAGTTCCTCCCCTCCTTTGTTATCCAGAAACCAGCTCTTACCTTCAAGTAATGGAAGCCTGGACAGAGGAGAGAAGAGTACATGAGAGTCAGGAAGAGAAGGAAGGAGGAAGAAGAGCAAGAGATGGAGGGAGGAGAGAAAGAGGAGGAGGTAAGAGAAGAGAGATCGTTTATGTGTGGCATTGCATTTGGCATTGTATAAACACCATTATGTCCATTATTATTATGTGTAATGCTCACTGGATCTCTAGCAAGGAGCCCTGTTGGCGCAGTGGTTAAGCTCTCAGCTGCTAACTGAAAGGTCGGCCTTTTGAGCCCACCAGCCGCTACTGGGGAGAAATATGTGGCAGTCTGCTCCTATAAAGATTACAGCCTTGGACACCCTATAGGGCCTTTCTACTCTGTCCTATAGTGTCAATAAGAGTCAGAATTGACTTGATGGCAATGAGTATGGGTTGTTTTGTCTTGTTTTGGGTACCTCTCGCTTCATAAAGAAAGAAAAAACAAGGCTCAGGAGGTGAAGTGACTTGTCTAAGGCCACACAGCTCCTAAGTGATAGAGCTAAGACTCCAACCAGGCCTTCTATGCCAAGCTGAGTTCGTTTTCCACTCCTACAATTAGGATTCATTTGGAAATAAGTTCCTATCTTTCTCTGGGTACCCGAGTCTTTCATGCAGATTGAGAGGTGAATCAGTTGACCAGCTCCTGACCTGGTATAATGGGGCTAATTCCCTGGGTCTGTCCTGTGTCACCCCAGACTCTCCTGCTGCCCAGAGAATGAAAACGCATGTGTTGAGACACTAACAAAGAATGTCATTCTGTGGCAACAGAGGATAGCACTCAGATACCAGACGTCCACAGTCTGCCCAGGCCAGGCCTCTGTCCCTAATGATGGTACTGGGGACCCTGGAATAGCCTTATGTTTAACGACTGCCTATTATTCACTCGCCCAACAAATATTTTATTCGGTGCCTACTATGTTCTGGGTACTGGGCTAGGCCCTGAGGACACCACAGTGACAAGACAGTTCATGGAACTTACATTGCAGGGGGAGGAAGATAAATAATGAACATGGTTATAAATACATGAAGAAAATAATTTCAAAAGGGGTAAGTGTGATAATCAGGGTTATATAGTAGACAGTTACTGGAGGTCGAGTAGGGCAAGTCTACTTTAGACAGGCTTCTCTGAAGAGGTGAGTTTGAACCAGGGCCTTAAGGATGAAAAGGAGTTGTCCATACAAGAGGAGAGACTGCAGCATTCCAGGGAGATGGAATGGCAAGTGCAAAGGCTCAGAGGCAGGAAAAGTTTGGGTTCAAGGAGCAGAAGGCCAGTCAAGAGTTATTGTCCCATTTGAAAGATGAGAAAAACTGAGGCCCTGAGAGTTGGAGTGACTTGCCCTAGATCTCATAGGCCCTTTTGAATGACCTAAATTAAACAGGCATCCCTAAAAGGATTGTGACATTGCAAGCACTTCCCAAGGCCTTTGTCAAAGAACACTCTCCGCAGCTCAGTAGTCACCTCCTCTCCCTGCTCAGTTCCCTCTCCAGGTCCTAATTTTCTGATGGTGACATCACAGTCAACTCCCAGGCAACTGACTGCAGTGTCACCAGCCAGAGATGACCGTCTGAGCAGATTCAGGCTACAAGAAAGGATAGGAGACGCTCCTAAAACAGCAGAGGTCGTTTCTGCTCCCAAATGTCCTTCCCCAGCAGGAAGGAAGAGTGGAGGAGGAAACGGCACGTAGAGTGGCATGATCAGCTATATAGGTGGTTGGTTTGTTTTTCCAAGCATCAGCTAATCTCAGGAGCGTGGCTAGCATTCCAGTTTGTCATGTCTGTTTGGTGGTGGAGAGGGAGGAATCCTACAGATTCTCTTCATTCCTCGGTTTAGCAAACTATTTCCTGGGCAATTATTTTATACTTTGCTGTGGGTCCATTCCTAACCTTTGGTACCATGCCTGGCACCTATTAAAAAACAAAACAAAATCCATTCTCATAGCATAAATTCTGACTAGTGGCAGCCTCATGTGTTACAGAGTAGAACAGCTCCATAAGGTTTTCTTGGCTGTAATCTTTACCGAAGCAGATCCCCAGGCCTTTCTTCCGTGGTGCCACTGGGTGGTTATGACCCACCAACCTTTAGGTTAGCAGCTGTGTGCAAACTGTTTGTACTACCCAGGGACCCTCGGCACCTAGTGGGCACTTAATACATATTGGTGGAATTAATGAACAGGTTATACACGGTAAGAGAAGGATGCAAAGGGGTATAAGCCCATTCACTCAGTTATTCATTCACCTAATTATTAATCATAAGCAATTACTGATTACCTGAGATATGTCTGGCATCGTGCTAGATATGGGGTGGGAGAGGATAAAAGATGGAAATGACGTGTGTTTTTTGTTGAATCATTCACTCAACCTGTGTTGAGCACCTAGATTAACATTTCACAGCACCTTGTATTTATAGGGTTTTGTTTTATAGCAGCTATTTAAGAGCACAGTCTGCGGAGTCAATCCTGTTCAAATCAAGCCTGACCATCTGTATAACCTTGGGCAAGTTATTTAACTTCTCTGAGCCTCAGTTTCTCCACCAGAAAAATTAATAGAATAATAACACATCTCTTCTTGTGTTACTGTAAATCCTCATGCAGTAATATGTGGCAGGGGCTTACCAGAGGTCCTGGCACATAGTAAGTGCTCAATAAATGGTAGCTAATCTAGTTACTAGAAGTCACTGGGTGGCGCAAACACTTTGCACTCAACTACTAGCCAGAAGGTTGGTGGTTTGAACCCACCCGTAGGCACCTCGGAAGACAGGACTGGAAGTCTGTTTCCAAAAGGTCACAGCCTTGAAAATCCTACGCAGCAGTTCTACTCTGTAGACGTGGAGCCTCTATGAGCTGGAATAGACACGACTATAATTAACAAGAACAATAATCTCAGTATTGGAGTCACTGGATGGTATGAACAGTTAAGCACCTGGCTATTAACCAAAAGATGGTGGTTCAAATCCACCCAGAGGCACCTCAGAAAAAAAGCCTGGCAACCTGCTTCTGAAAGATCACAGCCATTGATAACCCTACAGAGTTCAATTCTACTCTGACACACAAGGGGTGAACATGAGTTGGAACTGACTCAACAGTAACTGGGTTTTGTTTGTTTTAGTCTCATTATTATAATGTATGTTCTTTTTCACCCTGCTATTGTTAGGGGACCCTGGAGGCAGAGGACCCCTAATTAATTAGTACTCCTCCAGTTATCAGGCTACTCCCAATCACCTCTCCACCAGATCACTCACTTCCTCTAAGTTGTTTTGAAGACTCTCTGGAGAGCCCCAGACAAAGCCAGATCTAACCAGCTCAGAGTGGTCAGGCATGCGTAGAACAAAGAGGACCGACAGATGGCCCCAGCCACCACGCATGCTCAATAACACAAGAGAATTCATGCCAAGGAACGAAAAGACTTGGGTCAAAGAACTGAGCCCATTTCAAAAGTGAAGACTCCATCAACCGCTTCTGTGCCAAGTCCTAGCCCCGCCCCGTAATAAATAATCAATAGAAACTATGAATATGTAGAACTTCCTGATCCTGCCCACCTGCCTTCCTCCATCCCTATAAGAATATGTATAATTCCCCAAACCTATAAAATGTAAATGCTTTCTCAAATGGAGGAACTCAATCTGAGGTCGATACCTCTGAGTTCCCATTTGCTAGCCTGCGAAATAAACTCTTCCTCTCAAAACCAGCATCTGAGAGACTGGCTCCTTGCACGTTGGGCACGGACCCATTGGTCCAGTTTCACTATCAACACTTTGTGGGAGCCCTGGTAGTGCAGTGGTTAAGCATTCAATTGCTAACCAAAAAGTCAGCAGTTCAAATCCACCAGCTGCTCCTTGGAAATCCTACGGGGCAATTCTACTCTTTCCTATAGGGTTGCTGTGAGTCGGAATCAACTCAACAGCAAATGGTTTATCAACACTTTAAAATAGGTATTTTGTCCCCATCTTACAGACCAGGAAGTCACAGAGCCAAGTATCTCAAGAAGCCAGAACACAAGTTTTGAGCCTTTGCCACCCACAGCAATGAACCCCTCAAACTAACGCCTTCTGATTCCAAATAAGGAGTTTGAGGAGCTTACTAGACATTGCAGCAGAAATCCGCCCATTTTATGCTGACTTTATAGATAGGGACATAGAGGCCAGAGACATCAAGCTAATAATCCAAGAACAACAGTCTTGGTGGAGCTGAGATTCAAACCCTAGTGACAGAAGTCAGTCAAAGGTACTCACCCTTGTAGGAGTAGATAATCCCTCGGGCTCCACTAGATAATTACAGGGCACCAGTAATTTCTTTTGCTCATTTCCCAGTGTTTTTCAATATTTCCTGAGACCAGGGAAACTTCCTCTGGTCTCCCCATTGACAGAGTGGTCTGGCTCTTTCTGTTCTCTTTCTGGTCTGTTGTTATGGCATAAGCTCCACGTCAGCATCCTTTAGGACTTTCCCTTTGGCCCTAAAGATCTTACTGAGGAAGTAAAATACTTCAGTGGAAAGACTGCCATACTTCTAATTACCCACCAGGCAATGCAGAGAAGAAAAAGCGCAAGGATAAATATGCTGAGGTTTACTCATGCTACAGCTCGAGTCTCTGAAAGGCCCCTGACAAGTTGGACATTCCAGGAGTTGTGGTGTTTTGAACATGGAAGACAGAGCTGTCAGGAAGCTGGGGAATGAAAACAGCATGAGATAAAATGGCAAAGTGGAGCCCACATCAGTTTGTAAGGCATTCTACCACAAGTCCCACCCTAAAGAGAGGATTCCATGTGCCCTAGTCAGAAGGAGAATGGAAATATTTTAGACATGAGGCCGGGATCATGGTTTGGAAGAGAAGTCTGAATCTTGTGGCGACAAGGGCAGAATGTTGATAACTCCAGTTGGAAACATCCAGGAGATTGGTATCAGGAGACAAAGAAGAGGTAGAAGAATCAGCAAAGTTCTGTCAGGATTAGGACTACGTAAAGAGCGTGGAAGGATCCCTGGTGATGCAATAGTTAAAGCGATCGGCTGCTAGCCGAAAGGTCAGCAGTACAAACCCACCAGCTGCTCTGCAGGAGAAAGACCTGGCAATCTGCTTCTGTAAAGATTACAGCCTAGGAAACCTAGGGGCAGTTCTACTCTGTCCTACAGGGATCATATTTAATTTCATATCTTTGGAACTGAGCACCTTGTCTGACATATAGTAAGAACCCAAGAACCCAAGAAACTTGAGGATGTCCATCCTAGAGAGGAATGGTCAAGCTGGATGCCGATGTATCTCCCCAAGAAGAAAGACTCATGGGAACTTGACTGCAATCTTCACATATAAATGAACCACTGTCCTTTGAAAAAAGGAGACAGCATAATAAGGTAGCACCACACATGGGCTTTGGAGTCAGGCAAACCCAGGTTCAAGTTCCACGTCTGCCACAGTCAAGCCTTGCGACCTTCGCAAGTCATTTAACATCTCTGAACCTCAGTTTCCTCATCTCTAAAATGCACATGATAACACTTACCTCCGTAGTCTGCTTACAGTCAATCAGAAATGGGTTCTGTCCTTAGTCCTGCCCATTCCCAGAGGATATATGTCACAGGAGGACTAAACTGTAAGTTCCATGAGAGAAGAGACTCTATCAATCTTGTCTATTGTAGTATGCCTGATGTCTGACACATAGATGGGCACCATGTGGACTGGAGGAGGACAGGTCAGGGCTCCCAAACAGAGGGGAAGGCATGAGAAAAACCATGGAGGTATGAACAACCAGGTGCATTCAGAAAAATTGGAAATAGTTGTAGGTGTTGTTGCACCCATGGAAGATATATGGGGGAAGTGGGTGGGGGGAGGAGGATGAAGGCATTGGCCTGGGTGGGGAAAGGCGAGAACCAGTGGACCATGCTGAGGAACTGCACTGTCCCTCTGGCTCCTTACCTTGAGTTCTGTGTCAAGGCTGTTCACCCGTGCATTTCTCAAAAGGCGGCTGGGGCAGACACTGTGAACTGGCTACATAAAGGCTATTTATAAGCAATTTCTCTTTATCTTTCTCTATTACAAAGGTTGAAAAGCTAAAATAATCTACTTCCTATCTGCCTGGAGAGCTTTGTACACAATTCTGACCAGAGATATGTGGTAGAAATCCTGGGGGAGCTTTTCTCTTCTAGGAGAAGCCAGTGTATCTGTGACTGTTAGTGTGTGTGAGTGTGAGTGTGTGTGTGTCTGCGTGTACATGTGTGTTGTCCTTTTCCCCTTTCTGCTGCTTGCCCCTTGCTCTTATTCCCCCCTGGAAGTCCCCTAGGTTTACAGTAGCCATCACACAGCCATGAGGTGACAAGCAGGAGAGTGCAGGCGGACCTACGTGGTAAGAAAGGTGGAGCCCTTGTTCTATTGACAATCCTTTATTTGTTTAATCCACTATATTGCAGCCAAAGACAATTCTAGTATATGCAAGGACTTTCTAGCCATGCCCTCCAAACCAAAAAACCAGTTGCCATCAAGTTGATTCCAAATCATAGTGACCCTACCTGTGTCAAAGTAGAACTGTTCTCCATAAGGTTTTCAATGGCTGTGATCTTGCAGAGGTAGATCTCCAGGCCTTTCTTCCAAGTCTCCTCTGGATGGATTCAAACCATCAGCCTTTCAGTTAGTAGCCCAGTGCTTAACCCTTTGCACCACCCAGGGACCTCCAGGCTCTCTGTGGTTGTTGTTGTATGCCGTCGAGTTGATTCCAACTCATAGCAACCCTATAGGACGGAGTAGAACTGCCCCTAGGGTTTCCTAGGCTGTAATCTTTACAGAAACAGATTGCCAGGTCTTTCTCCTGCAGAGCAGCTGGTAGGTTTGAACTGCCAACCTTTCAGTTAGCAGCCAAGAGCTCTGACTATTGCACTACTAGGGTTTCTTCCATGATCTCTAGGTAGCGCTAATCCTGGCAGAACTTTGCTGATTCTTCTGCCTCTTCTCTGTCTCCTGATGCCAGTCTCCTGGATGTTTCCAGCTGGAGTTATCAACATGCTGCCCTTGCCCCCACAAGATTCAGACTTCTCTTCCAAACCATGATCCTGGCCTCATACCTAAGATATTTCCATTTTCCTTCTGACTAGTGCACAGGAATCCTTTCCCTAGGGGGAGACTGGAGGTAGAATGACTTACAAACTGACGGCCTCCACTTTGCCATTTTATCGCATGCTGTTTTCATTCCCCAGCTTCCTGACAGCTCTGTCTTCCATGTTCAAAACACCACAACTCCTGAAACATCCAACTTGGCAGAGACCCGTCAGAGACTCGAGCTGTAGCATGAGAAACCTCAACATATTTATCCTTGCGCTTTTTCTTCTCTGCATTGCCTGGTGGGTAATTAGAAGTATGGCAGTCTTTCCACTGAAGTCTTTTTTACTAAAGACAAAGAGAAGGTCCTAAGGGACGCTGACATGGAGCTTATGCCATAATAACAGACCAGAAAGAGAACAGAAAGAGCCAGACCACTCTGTCAATGGGGAGACCAAAGGAAGGTTCCCTGGTCTCAGGAAATATTGACAAACACTGGGAAATGAGCAAAAGAAATTACTGGTGTCCTATAATTATCTAGTGGATCCCAAGGGATTACCTAAGTCATCTTTCACTGACTTCTATCACTAGGTTATTTTACAGCTCTGTGAGGTAGAAGTTGCAGAAAACTCATAGTTATGCAAATAATTCTCAATTATGGCCATGAAAATGAATTTTATCTGATAGAGATACAATTGATCTCCACCCTATGGGGGCAATAAAAGGATGAGCCCTACTTGAGCAGTGGTTAAAGCGCTCAGCTGCTAACCGAAACGTCAGCAGTTTGAACCCACCAGCTGCTCTACAGGAGAAAGACGTGGCAGTCTGCTTCCTCGAATATTTGCAGCCTCGGAAACCCTGTCGGACAGTTCTACTCTGTCCTATAGGGTCCCTATGAGTCGGAAATGGCTCCATGGTAGCGGGGTTTTTGGTAAGGCAATAAACTTAATGGTTGGGTTATTGTTTATTTCCCGTTGTTGGTAGTTGCCGTCGAGTCAATTCCGACTCACGTGACCCCATGTGTGCAGAGTAGAACTGCTCCATAGGGTTTTCAAGGCTGTGACTTTTCAGAAGCAGATCACCAGCCCTGCCTTTCACGGCACCTCTGGGTATGTTCAAACTGCCAACCTTTCAGTTAGCCATTATTAGGTTCTGTCAAGACAATTTTCCACTCACAGAGACCCCATGTGACAGAGTAGAACTGCCCCATAGAGTTTTCTAGGCTGTAAGTCTTTCTCCCTCAGAGCCGCTGGGTGGGTTCAAACCGCCAACCTTTCGGTTAACAGCCAAGCGCTTAGCTGATGTGCCAGCGGGGCTCCTTTTTCCATTAGTAGTCCAGCGCTTAACCATTTTTGCCACCTAGGGCCTCCTCCTCTTAGCGTAGCAAATACAGTATTACAAATGTATGAGTACTCCCATGTTTTCTCTCCCTCTGGATGCTGAGAGGGAAGGAATCTTGCCTACAATCTCAGTCTACATCTCTCCTTCACTGGGGAGAACTTAGAATAATAGGTGAAGCAGAGAGAATACTAACAACATCTGAGGGGGTAAGATAATCTACGTCAGGGTCAGCAAACTAAAGCCCATGGGCCAAATACAGACTGCTGCCTGTTTTTATACAGTCCACACGCTAAGAATAGGTTTTATATTTTTAAATGGTTGTAACAAAACTAAAAAAGAATAATATTTCATGACACATGAAAATTCACATTGCACTGTACATAAATTTTGTTAGAACATAGTCATACTCATTAGTCTGCATGCTGCAGAGCTGAGTAATTGCTACAGAGACTGGTATGCAAAACCCAAAATATTTACTACCTGGCCCTTTACAGGAAGCCTTGGTGGTGCAGTGGTTAAAAGCTCAGCTGCTAACCAAAAGGTCAACAGTTTGAATCCACCAGCCACTCCTTGGAAACCCCATGGGGCAGTTCTACTCTGTCCTATAGGCTTGCTATGAGTCAGAATCGACTCGACAGCAATGGGTTTGGTTTTCGATTTTGGTCCTTTACAGAAGAAGTTTGCTAACCCTGATCTACATATGAACCAAGAGAGAGGAAAGAGACAGCATGCTGGAAGGTTAGTGTCAGGAAAAATGTGGAGGGAGGGCATTTCAGGAAAAGGTAAAGATATTTAGGGGTGAGAAGTAACAGCTGTTATCTCTATAAAGATATTGAAAGAATCTGTGTTTGAGAGTGAGAATCCTTAGGATGCCTTTGTGTTTTAAGAATACAACTCATCAAGAGTTGTTAAAGTGGTGTTGTAGTGGATACCAACATGTAATAAAAGTGTAAAAACATATATGAGAGTAATCCACACCAAATTCAGAACAGTGATTTCCTCTGGGGAGGGAAGGGGAGGGTATGAGGGGAAGAAGAGATGAAGCTGTATCTGTAATATTTTCATTCTTTAAAATTAAAAAATTTATGTATCTGAAGAAAATAAGCTGATATGAAAGAAAAGATCATTTAGTATTACAGATGAAACCATGAGAATTTATTTTTTAAAAGTTGCCTTTGGTGAGTGAGACTAGGAATACAAAAGGCCAAGCAAGAGTTTCGTGGTCATAAGCTCTCCTATACCTTTTTTATTTACTTATTTTTTTAGGTTACTCTCCAAACCAGTTGCCATTGAGTTGATTTTGATTCATGGCAAACCCATGTGTGTCAGAACAGAGCTGTGCTTCGTAGCTCCATTTTCAATGGCTGATTTTTTGGAAGTAGATTGCCAGGTCTTTCTTCTGAGGTACCTCTGGATGAATTTGAAGATTCAACCTTTTAGTTAGCAAACAAGCATGTTAACCATTTGCACCACTCAGGGACTCCTTGGTATAGGTATGTACTGCAGGTATGTACTACCATTTTGCATTGACTATAAGACACGCATTTTTTCACATTTTAACAATTCTGAAATAAGGATGCAATTTGTAATTGATAGCAGTTCATACCGTATTTTTAAGCAAATAACACGTGCCTTCTACGTTTGTTTGCCAGCCATACCCTCCCACCTACAGGTATTTTCATAAGGGCCACTATGCCAATTTGTTTTTACATGTTGCTGTAAAAAAAATTAGCATAGCACTCTTACGAAAATGCCTCATGGAGGGAAGGCGCAGCTGGCAAACGGGTATTTGGCCGCGGGTTATTTGGGTAAAATATTTTAGTTAAATTGGCAGAGTTCTTTTTTTTCTTTCTTGGTCCTACAAAAAAATAATGGTGCATCTTTTAATTGATCACATCTTAGATCCTCTTTCAAAGGGAAAGATAAAGAAAGAATGGACTCTCCTCTTTGGCATTCCACTAAGAGACCAAGAGGGACATGAAGTACTGTTTGTTTTCTTTTGGTTGACTGACAGGGTTTCTTTGAGATAGACACTGTTAAGACTGAGCCACATGGAGCTCCAAGATTTATCTGTGTTGAATTACCTTGTGGGAGAAGAACAGGAAAACTTGAGTCACACACTTTTGCCTATTATTAACTCTTCTTGGAAAAAGGAGGAGAGTAGAAACTGTATTCAGTTGTTTTGATTTAGAAGGTGTGATGAATCAGAGAACACTTTGTGCTGGTCAGCAGTAGCTGACCTGGAAAAAAAAATTGTCCTAAGTCTGATGTGTTAATTAAACTTCATCTTCCAAAGTAAAATAAAGTACGGTCAATAGTAATTAAGTCCTCTGTCCTCTGAGTTGGTCTTAGAAGTAAGGGATTCTAGAAGAAGCAAGCCCCTGTTTCCTGATATAACCATCTTGCAAGAGACAGATCAGAGAAAGTTACCTCGAATAGAAGCTGGGGGTGGGAGGAGAAGCATTACAAGAGGCCTGAGCTGTGGGCATAGACCAGGGCTGCAGAAAGTTAACACACAAAATCCATCCTGTTCAGATGAAATCTTAAGACTCAACCCAGCCCTTCTGACATCTTTCCCACAACACAGGAGTGTTGAAGTGTGACTTGACAAACTGAGGCACAGTCCTCAAGGAGCTCCATCCATCCCAAGAGGCATAATGCTGAAACCTTAAGAGAATCTTACCCTGAGAAAACTGAGGGGGCAGACAGACTCTGCAGCCAGACAAGGAGATGCCTTACCCTTTGTTTGACTGTTTGGTTTAAAATATTCAACTAAATACTCCCATGAGTCATTTATGGATTCATTTATTCAACAGATAATTTTTTCAGCACCTACTATATAGGCCAGGTACCTAAGATAGAGCCCTTTTCTGTGGTTTGTACATTCCAGTGTCGGGGGGAGGAAGGGGGCAATATTAGCTAACACTAAAAAAGTAATTTCTACGTGCCAGGCAGTTTTCTATCAAAAACTACATAAATTACCTCCCTTAATTCTCACAACAGTCCTGTGAGGTAGGTATTGTTACCATCGTCCCTATCTTGCAAATGATGAAGCTGAAGCTCAGAAAGATTAATTAACTTGCCCAAGGTCACCCAGCTAGTAAATAACAGAGCTGGGATTTGAACCCATAGTGTCAAAGAAAGTTTGCGCTCTTAACCACTATGTTGTGTCAACCCTCCAGATGGAAGAGAAAATTGAAACAGTGTGCCTAAAATTGGCTCTGTTCTTTTAGAAGTCATTCTGAAACAAGAGATAAAAGCCTGGATTGTGGAATCTGACAGGAGTTAGAACTCCTTATCCTCCATTGACTTCTGACCTTCTTGAAGGCCCGGACCATGTGTGGGTTGGTACTGCTGCGTCCCCTAGCATCAGGCGTGGTACATCCTAGGTACTCAGTAAGTATTTGTTGACAGAATGAATGAGTGAATTCATTTACCAGCAGTGGGATCTTGGAAAAATCACTTAATCCCTCTACCTCCTGGTTCCTTATATGTAACAATACCTCCTTACAGAGCCACTGTGAGGATTAAATAAGAATTAAACAGCATAAGGTTTTTCAAACACCTAACCCAATGCTTAACACATAGTAAAAACTCATACTGAACAAAATAAAGGGAGCTGGGTGCAGGCAGACATTTAAACCCTCTAATTATGGGCACGGAGCCCTGGTTGCACAGTGGTTAAGAGCTACATCTGCTAACCAAAAGGTCAGCAGCTCAAATTCACCAGCCGCTGCTTGGAAACCCTATAGGGCAGTTCTATTCAGTCCTAGAGGATTGCTATAAGTCAGAATCGACTCGACAGCAACACGTTTGGTTTTCTTTGGTTTAGTTATGGGCACAGAGTCCCCAGGTGGTGTAAATGGTTAAAGTGCTGGGCTACTAACGGAAACTTGGAGGTTCAAGTCCACCCAGAGACTCCCCAGAAGAAAGGCCTGGAGAACACATAGTAAGTGCTCAGTAAATAAGTCTGACACCCCCTGCCATGTGTCACATAGCTGGAGTGCAGGCAGGTACTCTTATGGAACACAGAGACAAATGAACACATGCAGTAGACGTTGGTTACCTCAGGGTGGGAGGGAGGGTAGCTGAGCATCCAACGCTCCTTCTTAATAGTATCCTCCTATCCCTTCTGGGCATGTCCCCATGGTGGGCAATGTTGGCCAGCAGTGCCACCCACCTGCCCCTGTGGAAGCTTGAAGACCCATTCTCACTCTCCCAGCCCCAGCATCTTCAGGGGACAGACACATGACTCAGATTCAGCCAATCAGGTAGCCTCTCTAGGAAGACGGGGCTGGCCAAGGATCACAATCATCATGGGTCTCCCTGGTACTGTGGGTCTAGCCTCCTGTCATTTATGTGACACCCTCCCCCCAGTATCTTTCCAAGAATTCTCTTTGTGCTTAAGATAGCCATGGTCAGTTTTCATTACATGCAATCCTTACATGAGGCAGCTTATGACTTTCTAATTGGAAACCAAGGAGCAGGTGTGATATGGTGAAGAGCAGCATAGGATGGAAGTTAAGACCTGGATGTTAGGAGCAGACTGCCTAGGTTCAAGTGCTGTCCTTGTTCACCAGAAACAGGACCCTGGATAAGACTTTTGACCTCTCAGTGAGCCTCAGTTTGCTCATCTGTAAAAAGAAGCTAATAGTGGTACTTCTCTCATAAGGTTATTGGGAGTAGAATGAATATACCAAAAAAAACATAAAATAAGGGCCACATATGAATTATTTATTATTTTTATTGTCCTCTCAGTGGAGAGGCAAATGTTGTGAGAGAGGTTCCCTATGGGAGATGGAGCTGGAGCTGGGTTCTACCCTGCCTTCCATGGGGATGTACTTTCTCTCCCAGGGGTCTGCCAAGTGAAGCTTGTTCCTCCTTCCTCCACCCCAGTAATCAGGGTGAGCCCTCCAGTCCATGAGCTTCTGAAAGCATTACATCCAGAACCACAGGAAGATAAGCTGGAAGAGCCCCCGGCTACCCGCCATACAACATGGAGCTGGAGGAACTCCCCCGACCCTTTCCTCCACTCCTTGCCCCATGGCGAAGGGGCCACTGAGGCTCAGTGCAGCATGCTGCAAAAACCATCAATTCTTGTCCAACCATTCACTTGACATAGGGGGAAACTGAGGCTCAGAGAAAGAAAGTCCTGCTCCCAAAATCACACAGCCAGTTCATGGCAGGCTGAGAGCAGGAGTCTGGCGTCCTGCTTCCTCCTCACTCTTCTTGACGCCAAAAGAACCACCACAAGAAAAAAAGCATTTACGACCTTCTGGAGCCAGTGTTGGAAATGATGTGAAGAGAAGAGGAAATGGAATTTGCTGCTGCCTGGAGCAGCCCTGGGACATCAGTCCTTGGAGGAATCTAAAAAGCAGCGGAGAGACTTTAGAGCTGTGTTACCTGGGCCTCCTCACTCTCGCCTGATCAGCCTGGGCCTGAGGCTGCGGCCCAGAGCTGGGCTCTCCCACAGCGGGCTTCCCCTCCTTTCCCTTCCCTTTTCCAGCTCAGGGCTTTCTTTATCTTTTCCTCCCTTCTCCTCTCACCATAATCTAGCAGGTTGAGGCTTCCTAGAAGGGAGGACCCTCAACGATATGGACTGACACAGTAGCTGCAACGACGGGCTCAAGCATAACAATGATTGAGAGGATGGTGCGGGACCAGGCAGTGTTTCATTCTGTTGTACGTAGGGTCGCTATGAGTCAGAACCAACTCAACGGCACTTAACAACAACAACAACAAAAAGAGATACTGAACAAAATAGAAAGAGCTGGGTCCAGAGGACATTTAAATCCTCTAAGTATGGGCACAGAGTCCCTGGGTGGTGCAAATGGTTAACACGCTGGTGTACTAACCAAAAAGTTGGAGGTTTGAGTACAACCAGGTGATCCACTTGTGAAAAATCAGTCTATGAAAACCTTATGGCACTCAGTTCTACTCTGTAACACATAGAAGCACTATGAGTCAGAATCAATGTGATGGCAACTAGGTTTTTTTTTAAGGATACGGGACCTCAACCCCAAAGACCTTGTGATAGGTGAGGGAAAGGCATATACACATCCATTCTCATGGCGATCCCATGCACCACAGAACAAAACACTGCCCAGTTCTGCACCATCCACGTGATCAGTTGGGGATCAGGCCATTGTGATCCATAGGGTTTCCAGTGGCTGATTTTCAGCAGTAGATCACCAGGCCTTTCTTGCTAGTCATCTTAGTCTGGAAGCTCTGCTGAAACCTGTTCAACATCATAGTAACATGCAAGCTTCCAAAAAGTTCATCACATTGGGGAAACTAAGGCAACACAAATCCTGTTGTATGGGTGTGTGATCTCAGGCAAGTTGTGTGACTGTTAAATGACTCAGTTTTCTCATCTGGGGACAAAAATAGGTAGGTAGTTTAGAGATTTGTGTGTGTGCATGTGTGTGTGTGGAAATTAAATTAATAAATAGAGTAAACATGTGTCTCCAAACAGGGGCAGTTAACCAGTAAGCACATGGTACGCACCGGCTTACAGTAAGCAAGATACACACATGCTTAATTGTGTATACTTACTAATCTGAGGTGCACAATTTCACATGGGTTTCACCACATCTTTTGTGCACTACAGATTAGTAAGTAGGCACAATTAAGCCCTGTGCGTACCTTGCTTATCGGGTAATCTGTCCCTGGCCCCTAAACCAAAAACCAAATCCATTGCCATCAAATCAATTTCGACTTACAGCAACGTTGTAGGGCAGAACAGAACTGCCCCATAGAGTTTCCAAGGCTGTAATCTTTACAGAAGCAGACTGCCACATCTTTCTCCCACGGAGTGGCTGGTAAGTTCCAACCACTGACCTTTCGATTAGTAGCTGAGTGCTTAACCACTGCGCGACAAGGACCCCACTTGGCTCCAGCCAGACTTAAAAATCTATGACCCTGGGCATCGGGGAAGGGATAGCGGAACAGCCCAGACACTCAGAGTGACCCTGAGTTCAGTATCCCCATCAGCGCAATCCACAGCTTTTTCCACAGCAGTGGCAATATAATCGAATGGTTATTTACGGCTCTTTGTGTCCTCTATGAGGTCCCCGGGTGGCACAAACAATTTGCGATTGGTTGTTAACCTAAAGGTTGGTTGTTCAAATCCACTCAGTGGCTCTGCAGAAGAAAGGCCTGTTGATCTGCCTCTATAAAGATTACAGCCATGAAAACCCTATGGAGCAATTCTACTCTGTAATACATGGAGTCACCCTGAGTCGGAATCGACTTGATGGCAATGGGTTTGGTTTTGGTTTTTTGGTGCCCTCTGTGGAGGTGAATCTTGATGACCTTGAGGGTCTACTGTTCCTGGGCAGAGGAGGGACGTGATTATACAGCTTGGAGGGGTCCTGGCTGAGCTTAACTGCTTTACCGAGGGAATGGAGAGAGGGCGAAGCCCCAGGAGGCTGTCTGGGAGAGGACAGCTGGTTAGAAAAATCAGGCTCTGTCAACACAGAGTGCCTCAGTTTCCTCCTCGGTAAATGGGGGCCTTAGTAGTCCCTTGGGGGTAGTGGCGGTTCAGTGGTAGAATTCTCGCCTTCCATGCTGGAGACCCAGGTTCAATTCTAGGCCAATGTACCTCATGTGCAGCCACCACCCATCTGTCAGTGGAGGCTTGCATGTTGCTATGATGCTGAACAGGTTTCAGAGGAGCTTCCAGACTAAGACAGGCTAGGAAGAAAAGCCTGGCAGTCTACTTCCAAAAATTAGCCAGTGAAAACCTTATGGATCACAAGGGCCCAATCACAACTGATCATGGGGATGGCACAGCACCGGGTGGCATTTTTTCCGTTGTGCCTGGGGTCACTATGAGTTGAAGGTCGACTCAATGGCAGTTAACAACAACAGCAATATTCCCTTGCCTCATCGGGTTGAACAAGAGTGAAATGAGTTCATACACACAGAACACCTGAATAGCTGCCTTATCCATGGCCAGGATTCCAAGGGCTTGCAATTCCCAAGGGACTACTGTCCCCACAGAATGCACTGTCCCTTCAAAGAATCCCACGACACTTTCAGAGTCTGCTCAGGTATAAAGCACTCCCCTTGGTGTTCCCCATCTGCCACCCCACGATCTCGGTAGTGTTTCCCTCCACGTGACAGCAGTGTCAGATATGACAAAAGAACCCTGTGGAAAGATGGGGTCCCCTCCAAAGACAGCAGCACCCTCACCCTCCGGGACAGCACCTATTTCCTAACGGGCAGCAACAGGCCTGCACCAGAACCGGGGAAAAATAAAATGAAATAAAACGGTCCATAATTAGAACGGCAATAAAGGTAGGGGGGAGGAGGATGACAGTGAACTCTATTAATAGTGCTAATAAATGCTCCAGGATAATAGCGCTGTGTTCTGAACCTGCCGGTGGGAGGTGTTGCTTACACTCATTTGCATATTCATTTGGAAGGAAAATTTCGGGCTTCTTCTGCTGGGGTAAATCAATGCCAGTGGAAGTTCTCAGACGGGAAGCTGCTAATTCTTCTTCCCTTTTCCTCCCAGCAGGAAGACACCCATTTGCTGCCAGGAAAATATTTTTAAAAGCCACCATAGTGCGAAAAAGACTAGGCCAGAAAACTACAGGCCAAGTGCAGACTTTGCAAATGGCCACAGCAGCAACAGGGTGGTTAAGGCCCCAGCTTAGTGAGGCCCAGGAGCCAGGGTGAGCCAGATAGGCCCCTGGCTTCTCTGGAACAACAGCATTAGAACAAGGATGACAAGGCGGTTCACCTTGAATGCCAACATTTATTGATTGGTACTGGCTGGTAATGGAGCATGGAGTTGAGAAGGATTAGAAGTCCAGGACCAGACTCAGAGGATGGTGTGCAGTGATTGATTAGTGATGTCTGCCATGGAGAGAATACAGTGGCATTAGTGTTGTGTGTGAAATGCTGTCCTGAGGAGCATCATGGTTCATAATCTGGCGCAGGCACCGTGTGCCATTTGAGGCAGGGTGAGGCAGATAGAGCAGAGAATGGAGACATAACTACAGAACAGCCAAGCCAGGAAGTGATTTATCAGGACAACTATCACCTTATGCACCACCCAAGGCCAATGTACCTCATGCACAGGCACAGGCCATCTGTCAGTGGAGGACTGCATACTTGCTCTGATGCTGAACAGGGTTCAGTGGACCTTCCAGGCTAACTAAGACAGACTAGGAAGAAAGGCCTAGCAATCTTACTTTAAAAATTAGCCAATGAAAACCTTATGGATCACAACAGAAGATTATCTGACTGATTTGCTTTGAACACATCATCAGGAGAGATCAATAGCTAGAGGAGGACATCATATTTAGTGAAGTAGCAGATCAGCAATGATATGGGAGACCCTCGGTGAGGAGGATTGATACAATAGCCCCTACAGTGGACTTGAACATGCCAGCGATTATGAGGATGATCCAAGACTTTTCATTCTGTTGTACATAAGGTCACCATGAGCTGGAATTGTCTCCACAGCAGCTACGTATCTACCTACCTAGAGAGGAGACACCATCACCACCTCCTTCGAAGGAGAAGCTGAACTCAGAGAGACCAAGTCCTTTCCCACACATGCACAACCATCGGCCAAGCAGGAATCAAATCCAGGGCCCTTAACCTCCCGCCCCAGGGGTTTTTTTTTCAATATGAAAATTCTCCTGCTAGAAAAGGTCAAAAGTAATTAGGGGTGGCACTTCCATGCAGAGAAGGAGAGGAAAACAGATATTAACAATAAAAACTTGCATTTTTAGAAAGGGATTTTTTAAAGGTCATCAGAGTTTCCAGACTGACAGACTAGAAAGAAAAGCCTGGTGATCTACTTTCAAAAATCAGCCAACAGAAACCCTGTGGATCACAACAGTCTGATCCACCACCGATCATGAAGATGGCACAAGACCAGGCAGCATTTCTCTCCAATGTGCATGAGGTCACTGTTATGCATTGAACTGTGTCCCCCAAAAATATGTGTTGTAAATCCTAACCCCTATATCTGTGGTTATAATCCCATTTGGGAATGGGTTCTTTGTTATATTAATGAGACAGGATTAGTATAGGTTGTGTCTTAAGTTCATCTCTTTTGAGATATAAAAGAGATTAAACAAGCCAGAGAGAGAAGCAGAGAGATGAGGGAAGAAACATGCCAAGCCACATGAAGATTGGCCAGGAGCAGAAGCTCAGAAGAGACAAGGACCATCCTCTAGAGCCCACAGAGAGAGAAAGGTTTCCCCTAGAGCCAGCACCCTGAATTTGGACTTCTAACCTCCTAAACTGTGAGAAAGTAAATTTCTGTTTGTTAAAGGCACCCACTTGTGGTATTTCTGTTATAGCAGCACTAGATAACTAAGACAGTAGCTGCAAGTTGGGGGCCAACTCAACAGTAGCTAACAAGAACAACAACAATTGTTAAAGAAAATCCTTGGTACTTTGTGTTCAATGCTGATGGGTAGAAAAGGACTCTGGACAAAGGCTGTCCTGTGTCATGGACCAGTGTTTATGTCCTACTCTTCTGGTCTTTGAAAAGTAGACTCTCCCTGCATCACTTGCCAGAGAAGAGGGAAACCTGTCCAATATTACCTCTCAAAGAGGTCTTCCCTGACCACCCAAGTCCATTATAGCAGCCCCATCCTCTTGATTGCCCATCCTGCTTTCTCCTTAGAGCACTCTCCAATGCAAGGAGACAGGGTGGTATGCAGGATCTAAGAGCAGGAACTCCAGGGCCAGATGTCCTCTGTTCAAATCCCAGCTCTGCTTCCTACTGTCTGGGCGATCGTGGACCTCCTCGTGCCTCAATATCCTCATCCATAACATGAGAAAACAGCAGCACCTACCCCATGGGGTTGTCACAGGATTACATGAGTTAAAAGATGTAAAGACGTAGAATAGTGCCCAGCACCCTGTAAGAGTTAGCAGCCTTCATTAGATTCTTATCTGCCTCTTTCTGTCTTCCCTACAGGCATGGAAACTCCACCAGGAAAGGGCTTTTCTTTTGATCACCACCGAATCGTCAGTATCTGGAATAGTTCCTGGCACTGATCAGAGGTCAAGTGGTAGAATATTTGTTCAACACAAACACTGCCAGGCACAAAACAAGGCCAAGGTCAAATAATTCAGAAAGTGGCAGAGTTGGTTTTTTAGTTGCCATTGAGTCATCTCCAACTCGTAGTGGTCTTATGTATAACAGAACGAAGCGTTGCCTGGTCCTGCACCATCTTTGTGATCATTCTGTTTGAGTCCGTTGTTACAGCTATTGTGTCACTCCATCTCATTAAGGATTTCTCTTGTTTTCGTTGGCCCTCTACTTTACCAAACATGATGTCCTTTTCTAGCCATTGGTCTTTCCTGATGATGTGTCCTAAGTAAGTGAAGCAAAGTCTCACAATCCTTGCTTCTAAGGGTCATTCTGGTTGTATTTCTTCTAAGACTGATTTGTTTGTTCTTTTGACAGTCATGGTATATATATTTAATATTCTTTGCCAACACCACAGTTGGAAAATACCAATTTTTTTTCTGTCTTCCAAGTTTTCAATAACCAACTTTCTCATGCATATGAGGCAATTGAAAATTATGGCTTGGGTCAGATGCACCTTAGTCATCAAAGAGACATCTTTGCTTTTTAGAACTTTAAAGAGGTCTTTTTCCCAATGCAGTATGTCATTTGATTTCTTCACTGATGCTTCTATGGATGTTGATTGTTGATCCAAGTAGAATGAAATCCTTGATAACTTCAATGACAATGACAAGTTGTCAATGTAGAACTGAAATCTCTATAAAGAAGAAATGTAAATAGTTGGTCAAAATGTGGAGTGTGGAGGTACGTGACCCAAAGAGCCTAGGCTTTGGGGCCAGAAAAACTGGGTCTGAATCCTTGTGATGCCGTTGTCTGAAGGTAGGTAACTGGGCAGTCTTCTTCATTTCTCTGAGCCTGCTTCCTCTTCTGTAAAATGGGATGTCTCATCCCACACTTAGGGTTATAATGAGGTGGAAGAGAGACAGTGTTCATGGCACATCCGTAGGTGCTCAGAAATGTCAGTCTCCTCCTCCTCCAGCTAAGGGTCCCTGAAGAATCCCCTCGTTCTGTGAGCCGCCCTGGTCCTCCCGACCAGGCAGTGCTGTCTCTATAAGCAGGGCCTACTAGCTACCAGGCAAGGCTCGCCTCCACTCCCCAATAGGAGACACTTGCTGTTTCTGTTGCACTCTTAGCAGGAGGAGGGAGGGGGTTAAGCTCCTGTTTTTGTTTTTACAATGCAAAATTTGTCAACTTGGCACAGTTGACAGACTGCCTCTGTGTCACCGCACTGGTTCCTTTAATTGCTTTCCCTGCATGCATCTGTGTGGGTGGGTGTGGGGGTGTGTGTGTGTGTTTTCCCTGAGAAAGGCTTGCTTGCTCTGGCAGAAAAGGAGCTAATTCTAAGATTGGCCTGTCCCCATGAAAGGTCTGACCACAACCCCAACTCTGGGAGACAATGTGGAATTGTGGAAGGAACCTTCTCTGGGAGTCAGGAGACAGATTCTGGTCCTCATTCTGCCCCTTAAATAACAATAACAAGTATGTATACATTTTTGTATGGAGAAAAACTAAAAAAAAAAAATTAACAGCAACAAAATCAGTTAGAATCTTGACGTTGTTGGGTACCATCGAGTCTATTTTGATACACATAGTGATCCCATGTGACAGAGTAGAACTACCCCATAGGGTTTCCTAGGCTGTAATCTTTATGAGAGCAGATTGCCAGGTCTTTCTCCCACAGAGCCACTGGGTGGCTTTGAACCACCAACCTTTTGGTTAGCAGTCAAGTGCTTAACCATTGCTCTCTACCAGAGCTCCTTAAATAATAAATAATAGTAACAACAAAATCAGTAATAACAGTATGGCAGAATGTTAAAATAGGGCTCTTTCCAGCTCAGTTTCAACTGCAAGCCCCAAGGCATTCCACGTTTCAAAGGGAATGCTCAGTCCCCTCTCCAGGACAGATGAGGGAAGTGGTTGAACACCTGTTTGCAACCCTTGGCTGACCACTTACCTCCGAGCAGGGTTTGGATCTTGAGGGATTTTCAGTTGGAGTTGTCAAGGTGTCGTGAGCCAACCCTGCCACAAGGTGGTGGAATGGGGAATTAGCTCCTTTTCTCCTCAAGCCCAGTGAAATGGGCTTCAAGAGGGCCAGTGGGAGATCATAGGCTGGATTTGAGTGGTTTTTACCCAAGAATCTAAGGGTATGCAGTTGCAGATATCAGCCTGGGATGGGGCAGAAAGAGGGAGATGTGCTATGTCAGTGTTTAGCCATGCGTTCACAAATGTGTGCATGAGGATGGATCACATGTGGGCCCTGGGAAAAGAGGCAGCCTGGAGGCACATGACTGCCTTAGTTCCCTAGTGTTGCTATAACAGAAATACCACAAGTGGGTAGCTTGAAAGACTAGAAGTTTAATTTCTCACAGTTCAGGAGCCTAGAGGTCCAAATTCAAGGTGTAGTTCTAAGGGAAGGTCCTTCTTTGTCTACTTCAACTTCTAGTAGTTGATAATCCTTGAAATTCCTGGGCTTGTAGATTCATCTGTCTCCCTCATTATCAGATAGCCTCTGTCTTCCCCTATGTCTGTATCTATACTGCTATCTTTATATAAGTCAGAGATGATTAGGTTTATATCCACTCTACACTGGTATGACAGCAACTGATCGAGGGATTCCATTGCATTAGATTGCATTGTGGAAAGTGATTACATTATATTCGTATTAGGTATAGGGGTTATGATTCCAGCACATATTTTGGGAGGACACAATTCAATCCATAACAGTGACCTCAAGAGCAGGTGGGCCACTGGATTCACAGATGTGGAGGAAGAAAATCTAATTGGTAGTTGGTCATCTTGTGACTCTTAGGGAAGCTGAGATAAGCTAAGGACAGAAAAGCAACAAGACGGAAGGAATCTGAGTCCCTGATGACCTCAGTGAGCTGACAAATTAACCAAGCTTGGCTCCCTCCAACCTCAGCACTTCTTATTATGTAAGGTCCCACATTTTCCTCATTGCTTAAGTCATTTGGGTTTTCTGTTTCTTGCATCCAAACTGATATGAGTAATTTCCTCTAAAGTATGCAACTAGCAAGGGGAAGAGTGGAAATTTGATGGCAGATCTGTTGGACTGGAGTTCAGTCCTCCTCATGAAGCAGTATGCTGAGATGTCTGTGGGAAAAAGTCCTATATGAGCCCAAGTCAGGTGAGACACAGCCAGCAGGGGAAACAGAGAAACCAGACATTAAGAGGCATGGTGGTGCAGTGGTTAAGCACTCGGCTGCTAACTGAAACGTTGGCAGTTCCAACCCACCAGCTGCTCCGCAGCAGAAAGATGTGGCAGTCTGCTTCCTTAAAGATTTACAGCCTTGGAAACCTATGGGGTAGTTCTACTCTGCCCTATAGGGTCACAAAGTGTCGAAATTGACTCAGCGGCAATGAGTTTGGTTTAGTTTGGTTTAAGATAGCAGAAGTAAAAGTGCCCAGCACACCAGGTAATAAGTACTGAATGAAAGTATATTCTGAGAAACTGTCATAGACCAGAGGAGACTGGGAACACGCAGAAATAGAAAGAGGACTTGAATGGAAAAATCAATGAACTCCGAATAAGTTCTGGAATTCAGTTACTTCCAATGTGCCAATGTCAGTTTCTTAGTGCTGATAAATGTACCAAGGTAATCTAAGATGTTAATAATTGGGGAGGCTGGGTGAGGGATATATAGGAACTCTCTGCACTGTCTTTGCAACTTTTCTGTAAATCTAGTATTACTCCAAACTAAAGCTTCTTTTTAAAAATTGTATTGAATGAATGATGAGTGTGCAAGGAGTCTAGATCTAGGGAGAAATGTAATCACTTTTTCTTTTTTATGAGTAGCTATATGCCTACAGGAGTCCTTGAGTTGTGCAAATGGTTAAGCCCTTGGTTGCTAATGGAAAGGTTGGAAGTTTGAGTCCACCCAGGATCACCTCAGAAGAAACGTCTAGTGATCTACTTCTGAAAAATCAGCCACTGAAAACCCTATCGTGGAGCACAGTTCTACTCTGACACACATGGAGTTGCCATGAGTCAGAATCTACTCCACAACTGGTGGTAGTTGTATATGCCTACAACTGTGCTAGACCCTTTCCTAATCTTTTAGAGTCTCCTCAACAGCCCTGTGAGGTATGTATCACACAGTGCTTGGCACATAGTAAATGGTCAATAAAAATCCATTGACTGAATGCACTACTGTCTGCTTTGCAGATAAATAAGCTGAAGCTTAGAGTTCAAGTCCCTTGACCCAAGTATATTTGGCACCAAAGCCCGTGCTCCTTCAGCTCCACCACTCATCCAGCATTAAGGTTACAACCATGTCAGAGGCTAGGAGGCCCACAACTTCTCTCCACCACCCTCCAGGCTCCAGCCGCTCAACTTCTGGTGTTTTGCTTGGAAAACCTAAAAGCAAGGAGACTTTCCATGCCCCTTATCAGTGCCATATATCTCAATTCTGAAATTTAATAATATTTTCTCTTGCATTTATGGCATTATTATGAGAGCAGGCTGCCCTGGCTCAAGGTGGCTCCAGGACATGATTTCATTTGGTGAAAGCTGTGATCTGGCCTCCCCTAATGGAGAAACAGCAGCTGCACAAGGGGTAAGCCAGTCATGATGGTTCAAATTGGCATGGTTGGTTCCCAGTTAACAGTGTCAAAGAAGGGGGGCTTTTTCTGACGATCATAAATACTTCCTGAGGATTTCCATCACACCAGTGTTTAGGGACCCACCTGCCTTGGTTGTAAGAATTCTAACAGAAGATCCCCAAGGTAAATAGGAGGGATAGGACAGAAAAGTGAAATTGATTAATCCCCTCCTCTCCATCCACCCTTCCCCTAGACTTGTCAATCCCAAACATGAAAATCCCATCCATCCTTCAGAGTCCAAGTCAGAACCTACCCCAATCTCACACACACACATGCATGCACACACGCATGCACGCACACACGTGCATACATACTCATTCCCAATGGCAATGAATCTCTTGCTCTTCTAAGCTCGCATCAAACTCTGCACCTGTACCTCTATCATAGCAGTTGTCAGAGTCAACTTGTATTGAGGGACTGATTCAAACATTCATTCATTCATTCATACAACCCATGATCCCTGAAATGTTTCCACATGAATCTAACCTTCACTCAACTTCTTTTTTATTGTTGTTGTTGTAATTAAATGAAGTTTACATTTCAAGTAAGTCTCCTGTACAGAATTTTTTTTTAACATACATTGTTATGAGACCCCAACCGCTCACCCCATTCTGCAACAGCACACTCCTCCCCTCCGCCCCTGATTCCCCATGAACATTCAACCAGCTCCTAACTCTCTCTGCCTTCCCCTCTCACCTCTGGACAGAAGCCGCCCCTTTGGTCTCTTGTATCT
>NW_004443963.1:12971872-13049203 GCF_000243295.1 Trichechus manatus latirostris
TTCTGGTCTCAGGCTGATGAAGTCTCTGGTTTATGTGGCCCATTCTGTTTCTTGGGCCAGTACTTTCTCACTCAACTTCTTGACATAGAAGAAGTTGCTTAGGCTTCTCCAGGTCTAACCTCAATGGATCAGATCCATACCCAAATGACATTATTTTTATGTATCATCTAGGACAGTGTTTCTCACTGTATGGTCTCTAGATCACCTGCAGCTGGATCTCCTGGGGCTCTTATTAAAAATGCAGATTCTTGAACTTCCCCCAAGGCTTAATGAATTGGCCTCTGGGGTAGTGTTGACCTGAATTCTGCATTTTATGTGTTCCTTTGGACATGTTGCCAAGAGGGATCGGTCCCTAGAGAAGGACATCATGCTTGGTAAAGTAGAGGGTCATCAAAAAAGAGGAAGACCCTCAACAGAATGGATTGACACAGTGGCTGCAACAACGGGCTCAAGCATAACAACAATTATGAGCACGGCACAGGACCAGGCAGTGTTTCCTTCTGTAGTACACAGGGTCACTAAGAGTCGGAACCGACTCGATGGCACCTAACAACAACAACAACATGTGTTCCTGTTAAGTCTGAGAATCACTGCAACAGGGAACCAGGAAGAAAGAACACCCAAAAACAAATGGAAGTTTAGTACCCCACTGAATGGACAGGGAAATGCATAGTGACAGGGTACGAAGGAGTGGAAACCTGGAGAACACAGAGGCGGAAATGCTAACAAAAGTCAAAACCAATATGGAAAACCCACCACTACAGCAAGTTGCACCGAATCTGATACCTCGCCATCAAGTCTACACCGCCCTAGATGAAGCCACGGTGATCTCCGGCCTACACCACTGCAGTGACCTCCTGGCTAATCTCCCTGCTTCACTCTCATGCCTACAATCTCCTCTCCACCCAGCAGCCAGAGGAACCCTTTTGTAAAATAAGTCAGATTATGTCACTTCTCTGCTTTCTGTCCCCCAGTGGCTTCCAGCACACTTGGATTCAAATCTCACGTCCTTACCCTGGCCCACAAGGCCCTGCATGACCTGGCTTCCACCTTCTTCCAAAAGGATCTCAGTCCACTCTCCCTATTCTCTCTGCTCCAGGCACACTGGCATCCTTGCTGTCCCTTGAGCACATAGGTCCCATGCTCACTTTGGGCTCTCAGCATTTTCTGGTCCCTCTGCCTTGACTCTTCCTTCTAATATCCGCATGGCTCACTCTCTCACTCCCTTCAGCTCTGATATCACCTCCTCCACAGGCCTTTCCTGTCCACTCTACCTAAAATAACACCTCCATCACTTTCTTTTTCTTTTTTATTGTACTTTAAATGGTTTACAGAGCAAACTAACATATCAATAAACAATTAATATACATATTGTTTTGTGACATTGGTTGCCAACCCACAACATATCAACACTCTCCCTTCTCGACCTTGGGTTTCCCGTTACCAGCTTTCTTGTCCCCTCCTGCCTTCTCGTCCTTGCCCCTGGGCTGGTGTGCCCATTTAGTCTCGTTTTGTTTTATGGGCCTGTCTAATCTTTGGCTGAAAGGGGAACCTCAGGAGTGACTTCATTACCGAGCTAAAAGAGCGTCTAGGGGGCCATACTCTTGGGGTTTCTCCAGTCTCTGTCAGACCAGTAAGTCTGGTCTTTGTGTGTGTATGTGACTTAGAATTTTGTTCTACATTTTTCTCACAACTCTCAGTTGTGATCTTTGTCAGAGCAGTTGGTGGTGGTAGCCGGGCACCATCTAGTTGTGCTGGACTCACTCTGGTGGAGGCTGTGGTACTTGTGGTCCATTAATGCACCCCCATCACTTTCTACCTCTCAACCCTAATTTGTATTTCCTCATAGTACCTGATGTTATATTATACATTTATTTGCTTATTGATTATTGTCTGTCTTCCCCTTTAGGAGAAAATCTTCCTGAGAACAGCATGTCAGTCAGAGTAGGCTAGGTGAGGCTGAAATAACAAATAGCCCCAAAATCTCATTGGCTTAGAAGCAAAAAGATTTGTTACTCACATCATGTCCAACACGGGTCAGCTGAAGGCTCTGCTCCCGTGTCACCATCATCCTAGCGCTGAGAGCCAAGCTGATGGAGCAGGTGCTGGTCAGATGGACAAGACAATATGACAAAGCATGAACTAGCTGGTACACATATTTCCACTCAAATTTATTGGCCAAAGCAAATCACAGACCCAAGGCTTAAATTTCAATAGAGAAGTGGCCCAGCCCTCAAGGAAGTTCTCTAGTGCTTGGAAGGTTCTGGCTCATCCTGGGCTAAAGCCCACCTGACTCAGTAAGTTTCACTCATTAGTTCTAGCTTTAGCCTCTATAGCCACAGCTATCAAGTTCACCCATCCACTCCAGGACAGCCTTTTAGATGTTTGAAAATGGTGATTTTTCTCTTATCCATCTCCAGCATCCCCCTTCCGACTTGGCGTGGATGTCACACCCCTACCTCACTCATCCCTATCCTTTGGATGAAGGCTGGGTAGCCAACATCCTCTCAAATACCGCTGGTCCTGGTTCTCCAGGTACCACTTTCCAGCACACCAGGCCTCCTAGGAGATACCCAGGCTAGTCTGTGTTTCCGTGCCCTGATTTTTCACCAGACTACTGCCAGGTTTCTGTTAGATGCAGGACAAGTATGCTAGGGTTTTGTTTCCCAGCTGCTCCAAAGAAAGCCCCTGGGCACATGTTGTCTTGCTCTTTCCAGGCCTCAGAAAAGGCAATATTTACACAGGTGCAAGGGAGAGCACTGCCCAGCTGAGCCGCCCCTGTCAATTGGCAGGCGTCCAGCACTGCAGGTTGATCTGCCCATCTGGGCCAGGCCCCAGAACCTCCCTCCCCATAGACCTGCCCTAGTGGCAGTTGTGCCCCTAAAACTTTATCCCAAGGCTCTCTAACTCTGCTCTTCAAGATCTTTGCTCAGGGAAGCCTCCATGAGGATCCTGGAACAGAACAGTGGTTGCCAGAGTATGTTCTGCAGAATGGGAACAGATAACGGGGGATGGAGAGAGAGAAGGGGGCAGGTTCCATGGTCAAGTAAGATTGAGGACCCTGGGTGAAACAAAGCTACACTGGTTTCTTTGCTGTCAGACTTCTTAGCATCTTGACTGTGCTCAAGTGTGCTATAAATCTACTAAAGAGACATCATTTACTCAATAAACATTTATTGCGCACCTATGCAGGAGACGCAGGTTCAATTCCCAGTCAATGTAACTCATATGCAGCCACCACCCATTTGTCAGTGAATGCTTGCATGTTGTTATGATGCTGAACAGGTTTCAACAGAGCTTCCAGACTAAGACAGACTAGGAAGAAAGGCCTGGCAATCTACTTTCAAAAATCAGCCAGTGAAAACTCTGTGGATCACAATAGTCCAATCTGCAACCTATCATGGGGATGGTGCAGGACAGGGAAGCATTTTATTCCATTTTATATGGGGTCACCATGAGTCAGGGCTGACTCTACAGCGACAACAATAATTGTATACCAAGCATTGCTCTAGGCATTGGGGATAAACCAGTCAATAAAATAAACCAAACAATAAAAAGAAAAATCTTTTGTGGGGAACAGACATATCAAGTAAGTAAAACACACAGCATGTTAGAAGGTTTTTAATAGAAAGTGGTATATGCTATGGATTAAAAAAAAAAAAAAGGAAGATAAGAGGAATTAGAAGGGCCATGGAGGAGGTGCAGACTTGGCAATTTTAAATAAAGTGGTTGGAATAGGTCTCTTTGAGAAGGTACCATTTGAGCAAAATGGGAGAGAGGGGAATGAGTTAGCCAGGCAGACACCCGTGGAATCATTTGCACAGCCAGTGCAAACGATCTAAGGATGGAGCGTACCTGACATGTCTGAGGGACAGTGGAGACCAGTGTGGCTGGAGCAGAGTGGGCCAGAGGGAGGGTGGCAGGCGATAAGCTCAGAGAGGTGGCAAGGGCCCAATCATGTAGAGCAGGGCTTCTCAGCCTCAGCGCTGAGAGGGAGGGCCAGGTCACTGTTTGCCATGGGGACTGTCCTGTGCATTGTAAGATGTTTGGCAGCATCCCTGGCCTCTACCCACTAGATACCAGCAGCACTCCACCCCCAAGCTGTGACAACCAAAAATGTCTCCAGACATTGGCAAATGTCCCCTAGGAGGCAAAATTACCCTTACCCCCACCTCCTTGTTGAGAACTGAGACACAGAGAGGTGAAGCCACTTGCACAAGGTCACTATGCCTCATACCACTCCATAGTATGTTCATCCATAAGGCAAAGTCCTGAAGGATTGTGTGCAGGACCAGCTGGACTGGACTATGGGCCTTCCACCAAAGCATGCCCAGACACAAGGTGCCCTCACACTGGCCCTGCTCCCATTGGGCCTGCTCCCCTGAAAGCACCCTGACCTTTTGTCCTCCCCTCCACCCCCAGCAACACTTACACATCCAGTCTAATTGTGCAAGGCACCTGTCCCCAGGAAACTGCCAGTGGGTAGAGCCCTGAGGTAGGTCAGCTGCTAGGATCACAGCTATGGATGGGTTTGACCTGGGCTTGAACTTGGTTCTGCCCCTTGCTAGCTGTGTGACCCTGCAAAGTGAGTATATTAATATGAACCCTGCCTCACATTCGGGAAGCATCTAAGCAAGGTGCCTGGCACATAGTAGGCTCATTATGTGTCCTTTTATTTCTATCACCTCATAGAGGAGGAACCCAGGCCAGGAAGACTCTTTGCCCTGTACCTCTGCTCCCCTCCCCCAACAAGGGAGGCCATCCGATCTTCATTCACACAGTTCTTTGCCTCCATTTCCCATCCTTCAAAGAACACCTTCGTGGTCCCTGGGCCCAACAGCAGGAAATATCCTGGGGCTGACCTAGGGCAGGAGAAAGGAGTTTCTTCCCTGGCAGTCTCTATTTTGGATTAGCCCAGAGGATCTCCGGGGAGTGCCAGGGTCAGGTGGGAGCCCAGGTGGAAGCAGACCAGCGGGGTAGGAGGCAGGGTGTAAGTGGCGGGGAGGCTGCGCTTTGCAACCCTCTCCTTGCTCCGACTCACCGCCTATTTAAAGCCAGGCAGAGGGTCCAGGTCAAACCTGAGGCCACAGCGCCCCCTGGCGGTCCGCGCGAGTCTGCACCGGGCTCCCCTGTGCTCACGCAGCCCCGAGCGGAGGAGGTGGCTGTAAATGAATTTAGCATCAGCACAGTTATTTAAATTGTTTTAATTAATCACAGACTGAGCAGTAAATGAACCACTAAGTGGAGAGAGAGAGCGAGAACGAGCGAAAGAGAGGTGAGGGGAGGAAGGCACAAATAGCTTCTGAGAGGGCGGAGGGGAGGGGACTGGAGGCGCACATCGCTGAGCTGTCCGCCTCCGCCCCTGACACCCCAGGCGCGACACCTGGGGAGTGGCAGGCTTCCCAGCCCACGTGGGGCCCGAGGGGCGCAGAGCCTCGACAAAAAGAAGGTTGGCTGAGGCGGAGACCTACCTACAGAGAGCAAAAGGGGGAACAACGGTAAGAATCTTTAATACTAGCCTTGCGCTGTGCTTGAACTTTTACACCCATTATTGTAACGAAGGAGTCCCTGGCTGGTGCAAATTGTTAACGCACTTGGTGCCTCGAAAGAAAGGCCTGGCGATCTACTTACAAAAAATCAGCCATTGAAAACCCTGTGGAGCACAGTTCTACTTTGATACACATGGCGTGGCCAGAAGTCTGAGTCCACAGGAGGGCAACTACTCTTTTATTATAATTAAAAAGCGCAGTTTAGAAAACCAAGTGTCCTGTCCCAGCAATGCCAACAGTTCACCGTGAGAACTAAACATACCCCATGCCCCTTGCCAGGCGCCTCCATCTGCAGAATGCAAAGAGGCCAGAAAGAATTGAAGTCAATGGGTAAGAGAGCTCCCAGATCTTAGGACTCTTTCCTCTTGAGTGGAGTCCCTGGGTGGTGAAAATAGTTAACGTGCTCAGCTGCTAACCGAAAGGTTACGCATTTGAGTCCACTGAGAGGTGACTTGGAAGAAAAGCCTGGTAATCTACTTTCAAAAAGTCAGCCGTTAGAAACCCTATGGAGCACAGCTCTACACTGACGCACATGGATCCTTCATGAATCGGGATCAACCCAATGGCAACAACAATTGTAAGCATTATTCTAGGCACTGAGGCTACACCAGTTAATAAAATAAACCAACAAAATAAAAATCCTTTTGTACGGGATAGGCATGGTAAGTAACAGACACAGAATACTAGAAGGCAGTAGGAGCTCTGGTGGTGCAGTGGTTAAGAGCTCAGCTGCTGACCAAAATGACGGCAGTTCAAATCCGCCAGCCACTCCTTGGAAACCCTGTGGGGCAGTTCTGCTCTATCCTATAAAGTGGCCATGAGTTGTGATCGAAATGACGGCAACAGGTTTGGGTTTGTTGTTTTTGTTTTTTAATGTGCTATGGGTTTAAAAAAAAAAAAGATAAAAGGGATTAGACGGGCAGTGGAAGAGGGGCAGGGTTGTAATTTTCAATAAGGAGTTTGGAATAGGACATTTCAATGATTCTCTGGGCCTGGCTTCTTCATTTGCAAAACAGGTTTTCCACCTTTCATTGAATTTAATGGAGGGCGGCAGCCTGCAGGCCAAATGTGGCCTGTAGCCTGTGTTTGTACCTCCTGCCATCTAAGAATATTTTCTGCATTTTTAAATGCTTGGGAAAAACAAAAGGAGAATAATATTTCATGATGCACAAATATTATATGAAATTCAAATTCCATAAATCAAGTTGTATTGGAATACAGCTACATCGGTTCATTAAGTATGTCTATGGCTGCTTTCCCTATACAATGGCAGAGTTAAGTAGTTGCAACAGAGACTATATGGTCTATGAAGCCTAGCATGTTTATTATCCTGCCCTTTACAGAAAAAAATTTGCCAACCCCTGATTTTATACATCATCATTTGTAAGATGCACAATTTTTATGCACCCCTAAGAAGGAAAAATGTTTCCAAATTAAACTATAATGCTTTCACATTACTTAGATTTTTGCCTTATATTTATTAAAAGTTATTTTAGACTATTTAAACATAGACTGGTATCACATATCACACTTGTGAATACATAAAAAGGAAAATGTATGCAGAATAAACGGGTTAAGATATTCCTAAAATGTCTTCATACCCAGAGACCAACTCTTCATAGCCACTTTTTGATGCAAAGTCGCTTGTGTCCTTGTTTTACACACAACATCATCCTCAGTGCCTCTGTATAAAGCAGCATTAAAAGAATGCTCCACCATGGTCTTGAAATCTCAAGCTGCTGACACCTGTTCTGGAAGTTTTGAGTCCAACATACAGGAATGACAACGACATCATGACTGTCGCCTGGCCAGGGAGGATTGTAAGAAACATCCAGTTTCACAGATGTTGAAATATGACAGGAAAAAAAAAATGACATGAGTAATATTTTTTACTTGTAATAATTACCATCTGGCTTGGTTACAACAGGGAACAGAACAGATAAAATCCCTCTTCTCAAGGAGCCTGCAGTTAGACAACAGACAAATAAGCATGACTGTGTAGTAGGTGATGAGTGCTTTGAAATAAAATACACTGTGGTAAGAAGTGGAATGAGAAGGAGAAGAAACAGGAGGGAGAGGAGGAGTGCATGATGGGAAGGTGCTATTGAAGTATCATCAGGGACCACCACCTGTCTGTCAATCTGCCATACTGTGGTAGCTTGCATGTTGCTGTGATACTAAAAGCTATGCCACCAGTATTTAAAATACCAGCAGGGTCACTCATGATGGGCAGGTTTCAGCAGAGCTTCCAGACTAAGGCAGAGTAGGAAGAAAGACCTGGCAATCTAATCCAAAAATCGGCCAGTGAAAACCCTGTGGATCACAACAAAATATGGTCTGATATAGTGCTAGAAGATGAGTCTCTTGGTTTGGAAGGCACTCATAATACACAGTGGCTGCAACAATGGACTCAAGCATATCAACGATGGTGAAGATGGCACAGAACCGGGCAACGTTTTGTTCTGTTGTACATGGGGTTGCCATGAGTCAGAGCTGACATGACAGCAACTAACAACACGAACAACAATCAACAGGGAAGGCCTCTCTGATATTTGAAGTGATATTTGAGCAGAGACCTGATGGAGTGAGGGAGTGAGCCACAGAGGCGTGTGGAGATGAGCATCCCTGGCAGAGGAAGAGCAGGTGTGATCCTAGTTGGAGGGCAGTGAGGTGGGAGAAGAGAGGTGGAAGAGGAGGTCAGAGAGGAGGTCTCGAGCCAGATCAAGCATGGAAGATTCTGGATTTTATTTCAAATCTTATAGAAAGCCACTGGGGGCTTCTGAGCAGAGGAATGACATGATCTGACCTATGTTTTTAGAGGATTGTTCTGGCTTTGCTGGTGTATACAAAAGCAAATGCAAAACTAGGGAGACCAGCTCAAAGGTGAGACAAGAAGGTGACTTTCCACCACCCCAAATAGAAACTCAGTGCCCATTAAGCAATAACTCCCCATTTCTCCTTCTTCCTAGCCCCTGGTAATCATCAATAAATGTTGATCTTGATGCATTTGCTTATTTTTGATATTTCATTTAAGTGAGATCTTACAATATTTATATGGGGCCCTGTTGGCTCGGTGGTTAAGAGCTTGGCTGCTAACCCAAAGGTTGGCAGTTTGAATCCACCAGCTGCTCCTTGGAAACCCTATGGGGCAGTTCTACTCTGTTCTATAGGGTCACTATGAGTTAGAACCAACTCAATGGCAACGAGTCTTTTTTTTTTTTTTTTGGTTTTCATACAATATTTGTTCTTTAGTGTCTTGCTTATTTCACTTAATGATAATGTTTTCAAGGTTCATCCATGCCATAGCGTGTATCAGAACTTCATTTCTTAGTGGCTGAGTAATATTCCATTGAATTGTATACCATATTTTGTTCATCCATTGATATGTTGATGGACACAGGTTGTTTTTAAACTTTTGGCTATTGTGCGTGATGTTGCAATGAACATTGGTATACAAGTTCTCTTTGAGTGCCTGCTTCCAAGTCTTTGGGGTATATACCTAGGAGTGGAATTGCTGGGTCATATGCTAATTCTATGTTTACCTTTTTGAGGAACTGCCAAACTGTTTTCCACAGCAGCTGCACCATTTTACAATCCCACCAGCAATGGACATGGGTTCCAATTTCTCTACGTTCTCGCCAGCACTGGTTATTTTCCATTTGTTTGGTAATAGCCACCCTAGTTGATGTGAAGTTTTCTATTCTGTTTAATTTTATTTTCTTAATGATTGTTGGAACCCACTAAATGGGTCTCTTGACCCACCAATGAAACTCGCCCGGCAGTTTGGAGAACACTGGCCTCAGGAACCCAGGGGGCTTGCAGACAGCGGTGAGGCTCATTCAGTGGTCATTGATGTAAAGGAAGACGTGGGTCCAGGGCAGAGTTGAGAGCTGGATTTAACCAGAGTCAGGTTGCCAGGCAGGTAGCATGCAGCAAGAGGGGCGAGATGAGAATGTACACAGGGCAGGGATTACAATGATGGGTCACGGGGTCTAAGGAGGGATTTGAGGGGCAGAAAAGATGGAGTATGAGGGGAATGGAGGTCTTGGTGGTCAAAGCATCATTGGAGACAGGGAGCTGAAGGGAGTAACATGGAAAGACCGGAGGTGGTGGTCAGAGCCCAAACTGGGAGAGGGCTGAGAGGGTGGAAGTTTGTCAGATATTGATAAAAGCAAGGTCTGGGGTATAACTATGGGAGTAACCGGCTGAGGGAGGGGTGAGGGCAAGTTCACTGGAGGAGAGAAATCCAAGAAACTAAGAGGCCGGGTGATTGGAGGGATCCTGTCTGCAGATATTAAAATCTCCCCAAATTAGAACAGCCGGCGTCACGTTGGAGAGAACAGCAGTTAGTCAGAGACTCAGAAGAGATGATTTTCGGTGGCGGGGAAAGCGGGGCGGCAGGAGGTTTGAATCTAATACTCTGTAGCTTACCCTGGACAGCACCACAGGCAAGGAGTCCCTGTGGTATGTGGAGTGTGGGAGAGAAAAAAAAATGCATCTACTGCTTGAAAGGCTGCAAGGAACACTGTGTCGTCAAGGGAGAGCAGGTGCCCTACGGAGCTAGAAAGAGAAGGGAGTGCACAGGGAGGGAGCTGAGAATATGGGAAACCTGCTGGCAGTGGGCTCTATGTCTTTGAGGGCACAGGGGAGGGTTTGGGCAGTGGGCACCAAAGGGTTTGGGGAGGTGGGACTGTCTGTTCCAGAAGCGAGGAATATTTTATCAGTGACATTGTGTAGAATTGTGAGTGCATGGTGACGGCAAAAACCAGACTTTTAGTTGATCTTATCCTTCTTTTTGAATTCTTTGCAGACAATGCGTCGTCTTCTTGCCTGAGGAGTCCCTGGGTGGTGGAAGCAGTTAAGCTCCCGGCTGCTGACCAAAAGGCTGGGGGTTCAAGTCCACCCAGATGTGCTGGAAGAAAGGCCTGGCAGGCTACTTCCAAAAAATCAGCCAATGAAAACCCTATGGAGCACAGTTCTACTGAGACACACATAGGGTCGCCATGAGACAGAGTCGACTCGATGGCAACTTTTTACTGGTTACCGATCCTTGCCTGAACCCAGGACAGACCACTCTTTCTCCTCTCCTTGGCAAGCCACCAGTTTGGGGAGTTGGGGAGATGGGTGACATTGAATCAGGTTAGGGATGCACCAAGAGCAGCAGGGGATGAGGTTTTGTGGGGTCAGGATAGTGAACCCAACACCCTATGCACCATCCTCTTCTAGGGATTTTACGCTTAGCAACTCATGTAATCCTCACAACCACCCTATGAGCTGGGCTCTGTAATTAGCCCCATATTACAGAAGAGGAAACTGAGGCACCAAGAGGTAAGTGACATGCCTGAGGGGTCACAGCTTGCACGTGGCAGAGCCAGTCTTCCGGCCAGGACCGGCTGGCTCCAGCCTGTGCTCTGGACCACTGAGTCCCCTGCCTCACACTGGGCTTCACTGTCATGGCCCAGGGTCATGGCTTTTCATGGTGACTGCTATGCACAGGGCTGGGAGCATGTTTAGATTTGTCCTGGCGGCCTCTCGGGCTGTAAGGGTTGAGGAAAGTGATGTTTCTTAGAGCACCTGGAGCTCAGTGGCCCCCTCCTTAGTCACTTCAATGGCTGTGTCAAGGCAGCAGAGGGCTGATCCCTTGGGCCCAAATGGGCAGCCTCAGCAGCATCTCTCTGTTTAATGAGGGTGAAGACAGACAAGTTCCCAGGGTGCAGCAAATGCCTGTTACCAGAGATATTAAAGTCCCTTGTTTAAGGCAAGTTGAGTTGGGTTTTCCCTTACTTGTAGCCAAAAGCATCGTAACTGAATCACAGGGAGGGTCTGCTGGGCCCAGATCCAGCACAGAACAGCCCAGAATCTAGGGGAGTCAAGATGTGGGAGCTGAGCATAAGAGTGGCCTGGCAGCCAGACTCTATCCACCAGAAAGACTTTCCTAGCTCTAAATTGATGCGGGGTTGGGAGCCTCATAAAAGCAGGGCAGGTTCCTTTGCCATGAGACCAGAAAAACTGGATGGTGCCTGGGTACCATTACTGAACATTTTGCTCAAAGATTCTCTAGAAGAATCCTGATCAAAAGGGAGAAAATGCAGAGCAGAATTTCAGATTCTCCCAGACTCCAGACTTTCTGGAGCCACAGAGGCTGGATGAACCCCTGAAACTATTTCCCTGAGATAATCTTTAAAACTTAAACCAAAAATATCCCCTGAAGTCTTCTTAAAACCAAACAATAGTTTAGCTGTATTAATAAAGAATGTCTGCCTTGAGGACTGTGCTTTTTCAAGATGTATCTAAAAGCAAAAAACCAAACCTATTGCTGTTGAGTCGATTCTGACTCATAGCAACCCTATAGGACAGAGTAGAACTGCCCCATAGGGTTTCCAAGGAGTGCCTGGTGGATTCAAACTGCTGACCTTTTGGTTAGCAGCCATAGCTCTTAACCACTGTGCCACCAGGATTTCTAAGATCTATCTACGTGGGATCAAATTGACAACAGCAACTTGAAAAATTAGATAGGAAACTCAGGGGGCAGTAAGTTTATGTTCATGGGGGAGGAACAACTCAGAAAAGGAGGGAGAGAATGGTTGCACAACTCAAAGAATGTAATCAATGTTACTAAATTGTCTATGTAGAAACTATTGAATTGGTGTATGTTTTGCTATATGTATTCTCAACAGCAACAACAAAATAAATAAAATTAAAAAAAAAATACACACATACATACAAAGCAGGCAAGGCCCCATATGAGAGAAATGTACATACAGCAAGGACTGTCAGGCCATTTCCTCACGAGCAACATGGCAGAAGAGTTAAGTTTGTATCTGCCAGAGAGTGGAACAGCCCATCAGTGAGCCTGAGCTCCACCCCTGTGAGCTGTGCTCCCTTAGGCAAACCACTGAACCTCTCTGTGTGTCAGTTCCCTTCTCTGCTTCATGAAGATGGTAAAAGTACCTGCATCCTAGGGTTGCCAGGCAAACAGATGTGTTCATCCTGCCAGGTGCTCAGCACGATGGCTGGCAGTGTTCAGTAAGTGATAACTATGAATATTATTCAGCCTTCTCTGTTCCCCTACACCTGCTGCCCGGATGCCACTACCGTCCCACATTCCATCCCTACTTCCCTGACTTGTGAGCATCCTCTAAGACACAAACTTAGGCATCATCTCCTCCATGAAGCCTTCCCTGCTTTCCTCCTACTCCAGATCTGGGCACATGTTTTCTCTGTGCTGTCCTCCATTGTGTTTTTGAAATCTGCCTCTCCAGCACCTATTGCAACATGTGGCCCACTGTATGTGCTCAGTGCTTGTTGAATAAATGAGAGCGTGAACAAATAAGCTGAGCAAGTGGGGACTGGCTTTCAGGAGCAAGGCAGAGGCTTGGGGACCACAGGGCAAGTGATGAGAGGGACTCAGAGTAGAATTCCCTGATGTCTTTCCCTCCACACTCACTATTAGTCCCAGAGACTTTTTCATTCATGCAACAAATATTACTGAGCTCCCACTATGTTCCACACCCTGTTCTTGGCACTAAAGACATAGCAGTAAACAAAAGCAAAACAAAACCCACTGCCATCAAGTTAATTCCGACTCATAGCAACCCTATAGGACAGAGTAGAGCTACCCCATAGAGTTTCCAAGGCTGTAAATCATTGGGAAGCCGACTGCCACATCTTTCTCCTCAAGAGCAGCTGGTGGGTTCAAACCACTGACCTTTTGGGTTAGCAGCTGAGCACTTTAAACACTGCGTCACCAGGGCTCCTTCAGCAGTAAACAAGGTATTCATAATTCCTGATTTCTTATGTTCTAGTGGAAGAAATAGAGACACAAGGAAATACAAGATAATTTCAGATCAAAGTGTTATGAAGAAGATGAGAGAGAAGATAAGAGCCTCCTTTGAATGGGGTAATCTCGGAAGACTGCTCAGAGGAGGTGATGTTTGAACAGAGACCGGAATGAATGATGAGAAGGAGGAAGTCAGGCCAAGGCCTGAGAAAGGATTTACCTCTCAGAGGGAACAAGCAGCAAGTGCAAAGGTCCTGAGGCAGGGCCAAGCTTGGTGTGTTGGCAGAACCAAAAGAAACCAGTGTGGTGGCACTTGGGGAGGGTGGGGAAAAGATGGTAGGTGGTGAGGTCAGAGAGGCAGAGGCCAGATGGAGAAGGGGCATGTAGGCCAAGGTATTCCAAGTGTAGTGGGAAGCCTTCAGAAGGTTTTAAGCTGGTGTTAAGCATGACCTAGGTGCCTGGGTGGGGCAAACTATTACCACTTGACTACTCACCTAAAGGTCGGCAGTTCAAACCTACCCAGTGACACCACAGAAGAAAAGCCTGGCAATCTGCTTCCATAAAGATTACAGCCAAGAAAGCCCTATGGAGCAGTTCTCCTCTCTAACACACGGGGTCACCATGAGTCGGAATTGATTCAACGGCAATGGGGTGGGATTTTTTTAGTTTAAGCATGATCTAATTTACGTGTTTAAAAGGAGCAATATGGCTGCTATGGTAAGACTTGATTGCAGGGCAGGAGGTGTGAGGGGCAAAGGGAGAATCAGGGGGACAGTAAGGATGCTGTCATGGTTGTCCCGGTGAGCGTCAATGGTGGCTCGGACAAGAACGATGGCAGTGGAGGTGGAGAGAAGTGGTGAATTGGGATATATTTTGGAAGTAGAGCCAACAGGGCTTTGTGAGCATGCAGTAACCTAGCGGCTCCGACCCTGAGGTCCACAGGCTCTTTCCAGCTTTGCCTGGGTTGGACTTGCCTAAGCTACCCACTGTCTGAGCCCTGGCCAGGTGTGTCTGCCACTCATCCGATAGGCAGCCAGCGACTGTAGATGGACGATTCCTGCCCTGAAGATATGGTTTCCTCTGCCCCCTTCCCTCCCTCATGCCTCCTGTAGCTAACGCCTGCACACGCCTTATTCACGATCACCATTCCTCATCCCCCTGAGGATTTCTGTGACTTCAGCCTCTGTGTGAAGGCACCTCCTATTAATACAAATAAAGAAAACAAATTACCAATAGCAGACCACACCTCTGCTCAGTGTTTTCTCACTTGCAAAGGGACTTCGCATACTTTTTCTCCTTTGCGCCTCAGAAGTAATAATAATAGCTAATCTGTATTTATTGAGCACTTACGCGGCGCCGGCGCTGAGTTAAGTGCTGTACTCACAACTTCATTCTCCTGATGACCCTGTGCAGGGGGCGCTCTTGTCACCTCCGTTCTACCAGTGGAAGAAACTGAGTGGCAGAGTTTGAGTCACCGTCTGAGGTCGCACAGCTGGGATTTGAACTCACGAACTCAAGTTATCTGCACGTTCTCACAGCGCTGTGGTTCCCCTTCTGCTCACACATTAACGCACTTCCTCCTCGGAACAACCACCAAAAAACCAAACCAGTTGCCCTCACGTAGCCAACATCACACAGCCCGAGAGACCTAGGGATGAGATGCTCTTCCCTCTAAACCATAGCCACTCTCTTTTTCAGTCAGGGTTCTGTCAGGAGACCAAAACAGGAAAAACTTATCAGAAAGAATCGTTAACTGGTCACAGGGGGTTGTGTCAGAATCCACTCCACGGCAGTGGATTTTGGTTTTGGTAACAGTGGGTTGTGGAGCCCTGGAGGTGCAGTGGTTAAGGGCTTGGCTGCTAACCTAAAGGTCAGCGGTTCAAACCCACCAGTGGCTACGTAGGAGAAAGATACAGCCTTGGAAACCCTAAGGGGCAGTTCTACTCTGTTCTACAGGGTCACTATGAGTGGGCGTTGACAGTAACGGGGTTGAATTTTTGTTTTGGGGGGTTGGTTGGTTTAACAGGGTTATCTACTAAGAGGAATAAAGAGAATTCTAAAGGATACAAGAATAGCAGATGTTAGGAGTGGCCTCTACCTCTATGGCAGAGGCAGGCCACCTAATGGAGATACATACTAGAAAGAAATCCCCACCCGTCCCCAAGAATGAGATTCAGATCTTGTTGGAGAGGGTGTGGATGATGAAATACTGGATGATGGAAAAGTTTGCTAGGGTGTTGCACAAAAAAACCCAAACCCGTTGGCACTGAGTTGATTCTAACTCACAGCGATTCTATAGGACAGAGTAGAACTGCCCCATAGGGTTTCCAAGGAGCAGCTGGTTGAGTCAAACTGCCAACCTTTTGGTTAGAGCCAAGCTCTTAACCACTGTGCCACCAGGGCCCCCAGGATGTCACAGGCCAAAGCTAATGGGCGGGAAACCACCCACTGGGGTGCCAGCAAATCTTGCTGGAGAATGTGCACAACTCGGTCTCCCACACATCACTGGCAGGGAAGCTACCTGCTCACAGCCATGCCCTGGGAGCAAGAAGAAATAAAAGCATGGCAACCTCTGCCTCCTCCAGTGAGCCTCCAGCGCCCTCTACTGACAAGGCCTAACATTGCACTAGCTGATAAAGGAGAAACATTTACAGGGTACAGCTCCACTATCACAAAGGAGGGCAAAGAAGGATGGATTTGGAACTGAAAGACAATAAATTGACAACTGGCACACATGCCCAATAAAAGGGACTAGATAATTCCTCAATGTGGTATTCAAAGTTTTCCATGGTTTAGCCCTTTCTTGCCTCTTCAGTCTCACCCTTTCTTACATTGGATGGTCCATGAACAAATTGCAGTTCCCACAAGACAAGCTGCTCACTGCTTTCCCTACTCTAGCTGCACCCACCGTCTAGAATGCCTTGCCCCTTCTTCCTAGTGGGCCCGCATCATATATAAAGGCGAATTTTGAGTACCTACTATGTGCCAATTGCTATATTAAACTCTCTTCATGTATTCTCATTTAATCTTGTATGGTAACCCGGTTAAGGAAGTACAAATAACCCCATTTCACAGGCAAGGAAACAGAGTCAGAGGGGTAAGGTAAGCTGAACAAGGTCACTCAGCAAGTAAAGAGTAGATTCAAACATCCTAAGTCCACTCCCATCCCAGGAGCTCTGCCCTCGCATTGCAGGGCCGTCATCCTGTGGCATGACAGAATCCCAATTACCAGCCCTCCCCAGGAGCCTGACCACCTTCTGTTCCTCTGCTCCCCGAACCCGACCGCCTCTTTTATCCTTCAGGGCCCTGTGCTTGCCTGTGATTGTACAAGTTGTGTCCTACACAAGCGTGCCAGCTGAGAGGGACAGCTAAACCCCAGCTCCCGCTCTCTTTACCAAGCTCTGTGCCCTCAGGGCTACATCTACCCCAAGGAAGGCCTTCCCCTGTTTGGCCAAAGGCCCTGTATGGCCAGCAAGCTGCCCTGGAACTGCAAGAGAACTGATGGTGCACAGGGGCCCATCTTTCATTTCTTCTGCCAAAGACACTACACAATAGACCTGGACCAAAAGGATATATTGACCCCTAACCACTTAGGGAAACTGAAGGGAGAGAAAGGGGGTCTCCTGGCCTATGCAGACTTACTGGGAGATGTGTATCGCTCCCTTTCAAATGATGCCTGAATGTGCTGGTAATACTATCCCCTTGCTCAGCCCTGAAGGGGCCTGGTCCAGAGGAGGTAGCCAGCCAGAGCTAAACAATCCCAAGGCCTGTGCAGGCTCAGGCACAGACAGATGCTCCCTGGTTTATTTCCTATTAGCCTTACAATGTAATATACTGTCTGTAATTGGTTCGTGATTGAAAAGACACACTCCCTTTACGTTCTGTGGGACTCTGCTAGAAGCCTCCCTGTGTCCCTCTGCCTCCCTCTGGCACTTCTCCATCTGGTCACCCTGACATTTTTGAAGATGGCAGAGAAGATGCTTGGTTGTAGCCCCTAAATTGAGGAGTGACATGTTCTCAGGCTTTTTGTAAGTGGCAGCGATAAAATCACCATAGGGCCGTCTTCCTTTCTTGTTCCTGGAAAATGTGTCTGTTTCCAAATATAAGGAATTGGAGAACCCAGGCAGCAGCAATGGGAACAGATGCTGGAAAATCAGTCCAGCTTCTCACTTCCACCACCACCGCCACCCTGGCTGCCTCCCTAGACTTAGTCTCCCAATACAACTCTGCCAGGGACCTCCAAGGCCCCCCTCAGCTAATCTTTCTGCACTAGTAAGGGGGAAGTAAGACCCCGAGGTAGTGCAAACAGTCTGTGCTCGACTGCTAGCCTGAAGGTTGTCAGTTCGAAGCCATCCAGTGATGCTGTGGAAGAAAGGCCTAGTGATCTGCTTCCATAAAGATTACAGCCAAGAGTTGCTGGGGCTGAGGACAGGGGACCATAGTCTTGGGGGACATCTAGGTCCATTGGCATAACATCTTTCGTTTAAAAAAAAAAAAGTTCTACATCTTACTTTGGTGAATAGCATATGGTGTCTTAAAAGCTTGTGAGCAGCTATCTAAGATACATCTATTGGTCCCATCCAATCTGGAGCAAAGGTGAATGAAGAAAACAAAAGACACAAGGTAAATATTAGCCCAAAGGACTAAAGGACTACATGAACCACAGCTACTACCAGCCTGAGCCCAGAAGACCTAGATGGTACCTGGCTACCACTACTGACCACTCCGGCAGGAATCACAATAGAGAAAACCAGACAGATCAGTAGAAAAATGTAGAACAAAATTCAAATTCACCAAAAAGGACCAGATTTATTGATCTGACAGAGACTAGAGGAACTCCCAAGACTATGGCCCTTGTACACTCTGCTAACTCAAAACTGAAAGCACTCCTAAGGCCCACCTTTCAGACAAAGATTCGACAGGCCTATAAAACAATCAATAACACACACGAGGAACGTGCTTCTAAGTTCAGTCAAATAAACAAGAGCAAAAGGAAACCACTGCCCAAAAGCAAGATGAGAAGGCAGGAAGGGAAAGGAATTGGATGAATGGATACAGGGAACCCAGGTGGAAAGAGGGAGAATGCCGTCACATTGTGGGGATTGCAACCAATGTCACAAAACAATAGGTGTATACATTTTTGAATGAGAAACAAACGTGAGCTGTAAATTTCACCTAAAGCACAAAGTTGTTGTTGTTGTTAGGTGCTGTTGAGTTGGTTCCGACTCATAGCAACCCTATGTACAACAGAATGAAACACTGCCCGGTCCTACACCATCCTCACAATCATTGCTATGCTCCAGCCCATGGTTGCAGACACCGTGTCAATCCAACACATTGATGGTCTTCCTCAATGAAGCACAGTAAAATTAATAGAAAGATTATAGCCAAGAATATTCTATGGAGAATTTCTACTCTGTCACACATGGAGCCACCGTGAGTTGGAATCAATCCAACTGTAACTAATAACAACAGCTGAGAAGTGTTGCTGTTATTAGGTGCCATCCAGTCAGTCCCTACTCAGAGTGACCCTATGTACAACAGAATGAAACACTGCCTGGTGCTGCACCATCCTCAAAATCATTATGCTTGAGACCATTGTTGTAGCTACTATGTCAGTCTATCTGGTTGAGGATCTTCCTGTTTTTCGCTGACCCTCTCCTTTACCAAGCATGATGTCCTTCTCCAGGGACTGGTCCCTCCTGATAACATGTCCAAAGGACGTGGGTTGAAGGCTCGCATTCCTTGCTTCTAAGGCGCATCCTGGCTGTACTTCTTCCAAGACGGGTTTGTTCATTCTCCTGGCAGTCCAATGTATATACAATATTCTTCACCAAGATGATAATTCAAAGGCATCAATTCTTCTTTGATCTTCCTGATTCATTGTCCAGCTTTCGCATGCATATGAGGAAATTGAAAATACCAGGGCTTGGATCAAGCATACCTTAGTCCCCAAAGTGACATCTTTGCTTTTTAACATTTTAAAGAGGTCTTTTGCAGCAGATTTGCCCAGTACAGTAAGTCATTTAATTTCTTGACTGCCGCTTCCACAGGCATTGATTGTGGATCCAAGTAAAATGAAATCCTTAACAACTTCAATCTTTTCTCCGTTTATCATGATTTTGCTTACTGGTCCAGTTGTGAGGGTTTTTGTTTTCTTTCTGTAGAGGTGTAATCCATACAGAAGGTTGTAGTCTTTGATCTTCATGAATAAGTGCTTCAAATCCTCTTCACTTTCAGCAATCAAGGTTGTGTCATCAGCATATCACAGGTTATTAATGAGTCTTCCTCCAATCCTGATGCCACGTTCTTCTTCATAGAGTTCAGATTCTCACATTATTTGCTCAGCATACAGATTGAATAATTATAACAAAAGGATATAACCTTGACGCATACCTTTCCTGACTTTAAAACACAAAGTATCTCCTTGTTATTTTTGAACAACTATCTCTTGGTCTATCTACAGGTTCCACATGAGCACAATTAAGCATTCTGGAATTCCTGTTGTTCGCAAGATTATCTATAATTTATTATGATCCACAGAGTTGAATGCCTTTGCATAGTCAATAAAACACAGGTAAACGTCTTTCTGGTATTCTCTGCTTTCAGCCAAGATCCATCGGACATCTCTCATTCCACATCCTCTCCTGGATCCGGCTTGAACTTCTGGCAGTTCCTTGTTGATGTACGATGCAACTGCTTTTGAATGATCTTCAGCAAAATTTTACTTGAGTGTGACATTAATGATATGGTTCAATAGTTTCTGCATTCTATTGGACCACCTTTCTTTGGAGTGGGCACAAATATGGATCTCTTCCAGTCAAGTGGCCAGGAAACTGTCTTCCAAATTTCTTGACATGAGTGAGTGAGCGCCTCCAGTGCTGCATCTGTTTGTTGAAACATCTCAATTGGTGTTTCATCAGTTCCTAGATCCACATTTTTCACAATTCCATTCAGTGCAGCTTGGACTTCTTCCTTCAGTACCACTGGTTCTTGATCATATGCTATCTCCTGAAATGGGTGAATGTCGACCAATTCTTTTTGGTACAGTGACTCCGTGTATTCCTTGCATCTTCTTTTATTGCTTCCTGCATTGCTCAATGTTTTGCCTATAGAATCATTTAAAATTGCAACTCGAGGCTTGTATTTTTTCTTCAGTTCTTTCAGCTTGAAAAAATGCCAAGTGTGTTCTTCCCTTTTTGTTGTCTATCTCCTGGTCTTTGCACCGTTATTATAATACTTTATTTTGTCTTCTCCTGCTGCCCTTTGAAATCTTCTGTTCAGCTCTTTTACTTCATCATTTCTTCCATTTGCTTTAGCTACTCAATATTCAAGAGCAAGTTTCAGAGTCTCTTCTGACATCCATTTTGGTCTTTCTTTCTCTCTCATCTCTTTAATGGCCTCTTTCTTTCTTCATGTATGATGTCCCTGATCTCATTCCACAACTCGTCTGGTCTTTGATCATCAGTGTTGAAGGCACAAATCAACTCTTGAGATGGTCTCTAAATTCATGTGAGATATACTCAAGGTCATATTTTGGCTCTCATGGACTTGCTCTAATTTTCTTCAGGTTCAACTTGTACTTGCATATGAACAATTGATGGTCGGTTCCCCTGGCATTGTTATGACAGATGATATTGAGCTTTTCCATCATCTCTTTCCACAGATACAGTCAATTTGATTCCTGTGTATTCCATCTGGTGAGGTCCACATGTCTAGTCACTGTTTATGTTGGTGAAAAAAAGGTATTTGCAATGAAGAAGTCTTTGGTCTTGTAAATTCTATCATACAATCTCCTGTGTCGTTTCTATCACCAAGGCGATATTTTCCAACTACTGATCCTTCTTCTTTGTTTCCAACTTTTGCATTCCAATCACCAGTATTATCAATTCATCTTGATTGTGTGTTTGATCATTTTCAGACTGCATAAATTGGTAAAAATCTTCAGTTTCCTCATCTTTGGCATTAGTGGCTGGTAAGTAAATTTGAATATCATTGAATTAACTCATTTTCCTTGGAAGTATATGGATATTATCCTGTCACTGACAGCCTTATACTTCATGATAGATCTTGAAATTTTTTTTTTAACAATGAATGTGACATCATTCCTCTTCAATTTGTCATTCCCTGCATAGTAGACCATATGATTGTCTGATTCAAAATGGCCAATACCATTCCATTTCAGTTCACTAAAACCTAGGATATTTATCTTTATGTAGGTAGTCCATTTCATTTTTGATGAATTTCAATTTTCCTAGATTTTCCTAAATTCATGCCTCGTACATTCCACATTCTGATTACTAATGGATGTTTGTAGCTATTTCTTCTCATTTTTAATCATGTCACCTCCGCAAATGAAGGTCCCAAAAGCTTGACTCCACCCAAGTCATTAAGGTCGACTGTACTTTGAGGAGGCAGCTCTTCCCCAGTCATATTTTGGGTGCCTTCCAACCTGAGGGGCTCATCTTTCGGCACTATACCAGACAGTGCTCTGCTGTTATTGATAAGGTTTTCATTGCCAATTTTTTCAGAAGTAGACCACCAGGTCCTTCTTCCTAGTCTGTCTTAGACTGGAAGTTCTGCTAAAACCTATCCACCATGGGTGAACCTACTGGTATTTGAAATACCAGTGTCATAGGTTCCAACATTACAGCAACATGCAAGCCACCACAGTACGACAAACTGACAGAAGCATGGGGAAAAGTGTAGGGCATTGGGAAAAGCCTGGGTTTTGGAGACCCACCAACCCAAATTTGAATCTAGATCTGAGTGACCTAGGCCAAGTGGCTTCATCTTCTCAAGCTTCAGTTTCTTAATCTGTAAAATGGGCATAATAATACCTTTCTCCCTAGTTTATGTTAAACCCAATCTCAAATCCATTGCCGTCGAGTTGATTCCAACTCATAGCTACCCTATAGGACAGAGTAGAGCTGTCTCATAGGATTGCCAAGGCTATAATCTTTACAGAAGCAGACTGCCACATCTTTCTCCCATGGAGCGGCTGGTGGGTTCCAACCACTGACCTTTCAGTTAGCAACCAAGTGCTTAACTACTGCGCCACCAGGGTTCCTTGGCTTATGGTAAAGATCAATTAAATCTCTCATAAAAAAACCAAACCTATTGCCGTTGAGTCGATTTCAATTCCTAGTGACCCCATAGGACAGAGTAGAACTGCCCCATAGGATTTCCAAGGAGTGGCTGGTGGATTCGATCTGCCGACCTTTTGGTTAGCAGCCAAGCTCTTACCCACTGAGCCACCAGGGCTCCTAAACCTCCCATATGGTTTGGCATATAGCTGATGTTCAATAAATGTTAGATTAATTCCCACACACATCCACTCCCCTCCAGCCTTGCCCCTGACCCCTCAGACTGTCATGATTGGCTTTTCATCATGTCAAAGAATAAGTCCAGGAAATAGCGTGGGGCGAGACCTGGGCTCTTACTAAATGCACAGCTGTGAATTTCCTTATCCCTAGAGCAATGAAAAAGAAAGACAAAAGAATAAATGATGCATGCAAATTGGGGTGTTGGCAAAGAATATTGAATATATCATAGACGGCCAAAAGAATGATCAAATTAGTCTTAGAAGAATTACAACCAGAAAGCTCCTTAGAAGCAAGATTGGCAAGACTTCAACTCACTTACTTTGGACACATCATCAGGAAAAACCAATTGCTAGAAAAGAACATCATGTTTTATAACATAGAGCATCATCTGAAGCAAGGGAAATCCTCCATAAGATGGATTGACACAACAGTCACAACAATGGACTCAAACATACTAATGATCATGGAGATGGCACAGGACCTGACAACATTTTGTTCTGTTATACATAAGGTCGCCAGGAGTCAGAGCTGCGTCAATGGCAATAACAACAACAGAGCAGGTCTCAAGTAATTCCCTCCCTGGCTAAAAGTAAAAATGATCAATGAACTGGTCGCTTATCAAATGAGCCCTTTCCATTTAACACCAGTGACTCTCATGGCCCATCACACCGTTAGGTGAGACCTCGGTCAGTCTTATAGACAGGACCCTGGGATGCTAACATCCCATGATGCTGTGCACATGAGATGAGACTAATTTCATTGGAAAATACAGATCTCATCCACTGAAGTGAGATTTCATGAGATCAATGATAGTGATGTTAAAGCATGGCTTGAATCACACACAAATGCTTTGACAAATAAGTGGTTAAACAAGCCATCTATTCAGTTCAAGTCCCTACTCCTCCACTTACTAGCTGCACAATGATGAGCAAGTTTCTTAACTTCTCCATGCCTCAATTCCCTTAGAAGCATAAAATATGACCTACTACATAGAGTTGCAGTAAAAATAAATCCATTAATGCACATGAAGGGCCTGGCACATGATAAGCACTCAAAAAGGATAGTTATTAGTACTATGTACAAGGGCTAGACCTGTTAATAATTAACAAAGAGAAAATCAATGAGGATAATGAATAAGTACCTCAAAAGAGAATAATTTAAATATCCAAGTGCTAAAAGAGGCCCTTAGGAAAACTTATGAAGCCCTCAAGAATTTTTGCAAGAATGACCCTCTTTTCTAGCTGTGCTGAGAAAATCTAATAAGAAGTGAAGGTTGTCCTAACATACTGTTACACTATCTTGTCAGAAAAATTCCACCCAAAAAAAGGAAAATGTGATTCATTCTTTGTTCACGCTAAGAATTAGCACACAATTTTAACTATAATCAAGTAGTGTTAAACATAAGCTGAAATTAAGTTACTTTCTTTACATCAAGTTCTAAGTTTCAGTGACAGCTTGGTCTCATCCAACAGGTTAAGAGGCACATGGGGCTGACATTTCAGAAATGGAGCTGATGTTCAAATGGGTGATTCAAAGCTGGCCTTTGTACAACATACTTTTGTGACTGGAGAGCTGGTGCAGGCCAAGAGAAACTTGAAGCAGGGATCATTCTTTCTTTCTTCCTATCAGTAAATGTTTAATGAATACCTACTATGCTCCAGATACTGTCCTAGATGCTTGAGACACAGCAGTGAAGAAAATAGATAAAAAGTCCCAACCCTCATGGGCCTAACAATCCAATTGATGGAGGGTGGGGAAGGGTGGTTAAGCTCTAACCCATAAGCATAACAAGTAAGTAAGTTTTATACTATGTTAGAAGGGGATCCAAAAACACTGCCATCGAGTCAACTCCAATTCATGGGACCCCATGTGTGTCAGAGTACAACTGTGCTCCATAAGGTTTCCAATGGCTTGATTTTTGGAAATAAATCACCAGACCTTTCTTCTGAGGCACACCTGGGTGGACTCTAACTTCCAACCTTTTTGTTAACAGCTGAACATGTTAGCTGTTTGCACCACCCAGGGACTCTAGAAGGGGATAAGTAGTACAGAAAAAGAAGATTAAGGGGTGCCAGAGCAGGGGTGATCAGGATGGGTCTTGATTGAGAATGTGGCATCTGAGCAGACTGGAGGAAATGAAAGCATGAACAATGAGACTGTGTAGGGAAAAGCATTTCAGACAGAAGGAACAGCAAATGCAAAGATGCATGTGGGGCTGGTGTGTTCCAAGGAACAGCCAGGAGGCCCATGTGGCTGGAGCAGAAGGAGCTGAGGTCAGAAGGGTCAAGGTAGGGGGTTGGATTTCATAGGGCTTTAGGGACAATTGGTTCTCCTCTGGATTCATAGGGAGTCATGGCAGGATTTTGAGCAGAAGCAGCCAGATATAACAGCTTTATGGAGTATAGACTTTAGGGGAAAAGAGAGAAACACGGAGACCAGGTAGGAGCCTAGTCAGCTGTCCAGGAGGGACACAAATGGTTTACCCCAAGGGGCAGCCAGGTGGTGCTGGGAAGTGGTGGGATTCCGGACATACCTTACAGGTTGAATAACAGGACTTGATGATGATGGATTGAACGTGGGCCCAGATTAGCCTCACATTCTGAAATGCCTCTGCCCAATAGGGTGCAATGAGTGATGGGAAATCAGTTACTGCATCCACCACAATCCTCCCACCAACTGTGTGCGACCTCGGGACAGCACACATTTAATGGGCACTTACTATGTGCCAGGCACTATGCTAGGCTCCTATGATCTCATTTGACATTTAAACAAGCCCATGAAATAGGCATTATTTGCCTTACTTAAGAGATGAGGGAAACTGAGCCCAGAGAAGTAATTAGACAAAGCTCACACAGGTAGTAAAAGGCAGAACCAAGATGTGAGCCTGGTATCATCTGGCCCCGACAGCCTGTGTCCTCAGCCACTGTCTGATGCAGGCTCCATCATGCTCTGCCAGGCAGGTTGTTTCCCTTCTCCGACTGTCTGTCACATGGGAAAGGTGGCCTCTAGGGTCTCCCAGGTCTGGCCTTTTCTAGTGCTATGAAATCAGGAGTCAAGAGACCCAGGTGCCGGTCTTGGCTTTTCCACTAACTGACCCAGTGACCTTGGGGAGGTTGCTTCCCCTCGATGGGCCACAGTTCCCCATCTGGGCTCAATCATCCCTACAGACCTTTTCTGCTAAAAAACCCTCCGTCTGAATGAGCACTGCCATTTCTGGAAAGTTCCGGCAGGTGCCAATGGACCCTTCCAGAGTGAGTGATGGATTGCACTGCCCTCCACACACAAAGCCTCCCAGAGAAACCCTGTCAAGCTGCCCACCACTGGGGCCTGCCCTTCTGCCAGTGACGTCACACTGGCTGGCCGGCCCCGCTCAGGTGTGATGGACGAACCCGGCCGCTCGACTGGCTCAGGTCCACACAAGGTCCAGGTCCCTGGGAGTAGCAGTCACACCCTGCCTCCCTCCTATGCCCACTCAAGCTCTCTTTCTTTCATTTTCCTTCGATCAAGAAAAGAACTGCTCCAAAGTCAGGGTTTGGTTTTTCAACCACAACAAGATTTATGAATACGAGTTACCATTGAGCACCTGTCATCTCACGCCCTTGTCTCATCTAATCCCCTCAATAGCCAGGGAGGGAGACATTATTTTATCCCATTTTCCACCTCTATTGGATTAGAAAAAGTTAGATATGGTGCCAGATTGTCATACTGTGGTGGTTTGTGTGTTGCTATGATGTTGAAGAGGGGCCCTGGTAGCACAGAGGTTAAGCGCTCAGCTGCAACCAAAAGGTTAATGGTTAGAATCCACTCAACCATGCTGTGAGAAGAAAGACCTGGCGACCTGCAGCAGTGAAGGTCACAGCCTAGAAAACCCCATGGGGCAGTTCTACTCTGTCACATGGGGTTGCTACAAGTTGACTCAACAGCACCTAACAACACAACAATATGATGCCGGAAGCTGTGCCTCCACCGATGGTATTTCAAGTACCAACAGGGTCATCCATGCTGAACAGGTTTCAGTAGAGCTTCTGGACTAAGATCGTCTAGGAAGAAAGGCCTGGCAATCTACTTTTGAAAATTACTACCTACCTACCCGCTACCATCAAGTCAATTCCAACTCATAGCGACCCTATAGGACAGAGTAGAATCACCCCATAGGGTTTCCAAAGAACGACGGGTGGATTCAAACTGCTGACCCTTTGGCTGGCAGCTGAGCTCTTAACCACTACGCCACCAGGGCTCCTTTTGAAAATTAGCCAATGAAAACTCGATGGATAAGAACAGATTAGTGTTGGATATAGCACTGGAAGATGAGCCCCCTAGGCTGGAAGGCACTATTCAACAGCCACATCAGTGAACTCAAACTTTCCCAACAATCATGAAGATGGCGCAGGACCGGGTAATGTTTTGGTTCCCGACTTATGGTCACCATGATTCGGAGCCAACTTGTCAGCAATAACAACAGACATAAGTGAGTTCAGAGCATGGCACAGATGAGCAGAGTAACCCCTCTCCAAGTCTGACCCTCACTGTAGCCAGGCCCAGAGCCCAGGGTCTTTGGTACAAGCATTCTGCTTCCCTTCATTCTGGGAAAACTGACCCCAGCTCTTCTCCAGGCAAGTTCCTCCCCCAGTGTTGCCATCCAGTCTGCATGGCATCTCCTCCTCCCCAACCTCTCAGAGGCAGCTCAAGTGCCACTTCCTCCAGGAAGCCCTCCCAGATGCCCCAGACAGAGAGAGAACTAACCTTCTACTGAAACCCCACAGGCAGTTTGCTTGTTCTGATGGTCAATTCTGCATCCATTTTTAAGATGGGAACCAGAAGGTGGAGTGGTTTCTAAGCGTGCATGCTCTGCAGCAAGACAGACCTGGGTTTGAATCCCAGTTCTGCTGTTTCTTAGCTGTGTGGCCTTGGGCAAGTTACTTACCTCTCTGGGCCTCCTTTTCCTCAACGGGCTTTTGGGAGATTTCAACTAAATGGGCTAATTTAAGTACAGTGCTGATAGCAGCAGTTACTGCATCCTGAGCACTTTGCACAGGCCGGGCACTGTTCTAAGCTCTTTATGTGCACGAATTCATTCAATTCTCACAGCAGCCCTAGGATGTAGGTCTGTCAGTAAACCCACAAGAAGAGACTGAAGCACGGAGTGTTGGAGTAACTTGCCCAAAGTTCCCTGGCTCCTCTCCTTCCTTGCTGTGTGGCCTTAGGCAAGTCATTAACCTCTCTGGTCTGCCTAAGTTATTTTACCGCTGGTGTGCCCCAGTTTTACTTCTCTGGAAAACGGAGTACCTGGCATAAATTAATTCTCAAAAACAGGTAGGGTTTTGTTTTTTATCATCATCATCATCACCTTCATCATCCCTGTTAATATAATTACAGACAGAGAGGTACTCAGTAGACATTCAACAAAAGAGGGAAGTTACCATCAATAGATGAATGGATAAACAAAATGCAGTATATACATACCATGGAATATTATTCAGCCATAAAGAGAGATAAAATCCTGATATATGCTACAACATAGATGAACCTTGAAAATACTACACTGAGTGAAGTAAGTCAGACACAAAAGGACAAATATTACATGATCCCGCTTATGTGAAATATCTAGAATAGGCAAATGCACAGAGACAAAGTTTACTAGTGGTTACCAGGGGCAGGTAGGAGGGAGTGGAAAGGAGGGAGTCATTGCTTAGGGGACACTGAGCTTCTGTTAAGGGCGAAGGAAAAACTTGGATAAAGATAATGGTGATGGTTGAACAACATGGTGAACATAATTAGTGTCACTGAATTGAACATGTGAAGATTGTTGAAATGGCAAATGTTTTCTTACATATATATTTATCACAATAAACAAATATAGAGAGAGATCTGGTACATATTTAATAAATATGTTTAATATATTTCTATATAATTAATAAATATTGTTGCTGTTGTTGTTAGGTTCTGACTCATAGTGACTCTATATACAACAGAATGAAACACTGCCTGGTCCTGCACCATCCTCACAATCATTGTTATGCTCGAACCCATTGTTGCAGCCACTGTGTCAATCCATTTAGTTGAAGGTCTTCCTCTTTTTTGCTGACCTTCTACTAATAGATAGATAGATAGAGATAGATACAGATATATAAACATAGATACATTTTTGGTAGTGTCCATAATATACGAATAAAAATACGTATATATATACATGTATTATAGGCACTTAAAAAAAAAAGAGGTAAAAAGGAATGAGAATGAACGAATGAATACATCATCTGCCCAGGGAAAGCTCTGGAATACAGAAGGGTAGGTGAGGTTTGTGAAGTATCTTTAAGTCATAGACGTGTGAACAGATGGAGCCTGCAGGTGCGGAGGAAAAAAAGACACACATCACTATAGCCACATAATTCTCCACCCCTTGACTGCTGCCTCCCTTCAATCCCCAAAGCACAAGCCTGAGAGCCATTTGTGCCCTGATGGATGGTGATGCAGACAGAAATGTCAACTGATCATAATCGGGCCATAAATGGACCCCGTAACGCGAGTTACCAGTTTAAGCCCTCAGGGATGCGTTATTAATGTTTCTAATTTATGGGCTCATTTGAGAAGTCACCAGGGACAACAAACCTAATAAAAGGACTTCAGACAGCAGCACGTGGGGACCTTCCACATGATGAGTGGTAGGTGTTTAATTTTTGAAACAATCATAGCAACTGTCACCAGGGAGACAGGCTGCAAAAGAGAGTCTGGAACAGATGACAGTGACAGTGGGAAGCTGACCGTCCAGGAAGAATGGCATTTCCTGGCCCATTCGTGGTTTTGAGGAAAAGAAACTTGCACCAATTGTGCACCTACTATGTGCAGGCACTTCCCTTGCACTGCTTCATTTCAGCCACCTTGCAACAGACCTGTGTGGTAGCTGCTGTCACACCCATTTTACTTTATGTATTTTTTTTCATCTTTTTCTTTGTTGCAGATTTTGTGTTTGCTGGGTCTTTATGTTTTTCTACTTTTTTATTTTAATTTGTAGGATTGTTGGATTCCTTTGTGGTTGCCTTAATATTTACCCCTATTTTTCTAAGTTTATACCAGTCTTTTTTTACTTTATATAGCCTTAACTTCCCCTCCATACGAAAAATCAATGTCTCCATTCTTTAAGTCCCTCTTTTTTGTTTTAATGTTGTCCTTTTTTACATATTGATGTCTGTTTCCCTATTTTCAATGTTTTAGCTTTGATGTATTTTCGATATCCGTATCTGAGTCAACATCTGGTTGCTCTGTCCTGTGTTCTAGTCTGCGTTGTTAGCCAGTGTTATTGATTATCTAACCATAGGACTCCCTTTAGTGTTTCTTGTAATTTTGGCTTGGTTTTTGCAAATTCCCTGAACTTCTGTTTATCTGGAAATGCCCTAATTTTACCATCATGTTTGAGAGACAGTTTTGCTGGATATATAATTCTTGGCTGGCAGTTATTTTCCTTCAAGACTTTATATATGTCATCCCCTTGCCTTCTAGCCTGCATGGTTTCTGCTGAGTAGTCTGAGCTTATTCTAATTGACTCTCCTTTGTAGACGACTTTTCTTTTATCCCTAGCTGCTCTTAAAATTCTCTCTTTATCTTCGATTTTGGTAAGTTTGATTATAATATGCCTTGGTGCCTTTCTTTTGGGATCTACCTTATGTGGGGTTTGATGAGCATCTTGGATAGATAGCTTCTTATCTTTCATGATACCAGGGAAGTTTTCTGTCAACAAATCTTCAACAATTTTCTCTGTATTTTCTGTTATCCCCCTCCCCCGCCGTTCTGGTACTTCAATCACTCGTGGGTTATTTCTCTTGATAGAGTCCCACATGACTGTTAGAGTTTCTTCATTCTTTTTAATTTTTGTATCTAATTTTTCCTCAAATAAGTTGGCGTCAAGAGCTTTATCTTCAATGTCACTAATTCTAACTTCTACTGCCTCAATTCTGCTGCTATGAGTTTCTATTGAGTTGTCTAATTCTGAAATTTTATTATTAATCTTCTGGATTTCTGATTGCTGTCTCTCTATGGATTCTTGCAGCCTACTAAATTTGGCATTATGTTCTTGAATAACTTTTTTAAGTTCCGCTACTACTGTGTCTATATGTTGCCTGGCTGTTTCTGCGCTCTGTCGGATTTCCTTTCTTATTTCTAGAAGAGTTCTGTATATTAATCTTTTGTATTCTGTCTCTGGTAATTCCAACAAGTTCTCTTCCTCCAGAGAATTTATTGATTCTTTACTTTGGGAGCTTGCTGAAGCCATCATGGACTGCCTTTTTATGTGACTTGATATTGACTGTTGTCTCCAAGCCATCAATAATTTATTACAGTTTTATTTTATATTTGTTTAGTGAGTCCTAGCTTCTTGTTTTGTTTTGTTTTGATACGCCCAAATAGGCTGCTCGTGTGCACTAGTTTTATTTTTGACACCTTTGAATCTCTAACATCCTGTCACCAGGTCGTTCTGTAACTAAGTATGTGCACGCAGGAGGCCGTTAAATTTTCCTATATGGGTTCAGCTCAGGTGTCCAGGCAATCGGTCACCAAGTGTGTGATGCAAGCTCTCACCCCCAGTCCTAGAGAGGCAGGGGTGATTGGTGCAGGCACTGGACTCTGGCTGTGGTAGAGGATCAGTCACTGAGCCAGGCAGGGGGCTTATGGCTGCCCCTGAGAGTCTGAAAGGTAAGTGTGTCCCTGTTCTCTAGGGTGTGTAGGTAGGTGAGTTTTGCAGCCGGACTATGAGCACCCCACTCTGTTGGCTGTAAAGACTCGAGGGCACCACTTTTTTTTGGACCCCTGTAGCAGGTGACTAGGAGCTTTAGGTGATACCACCAGTCCTCAAGCCCCTGTTGCAGATTGATAAACGTGCCTACTTAAGGGACAAGGCTGTTTCGAGGGTCACAAATCTGCCAGTTCACAGCTGAAGCAGTTGAAGTTAAACTTCAGATGTTCGCCCTGTTGTACTGTGGTAGTGAGGGCTAACTCTGTTGAGATGCGTCCCCACAAGTCTATACAGGGGTGTAAGGCACTCAGAGTTTGCGGACCCCTTATACCTGTGCCTGGTAAAGCAGCTGTGCCGACCCTGTGTTCCTGGTTTAGGGGAGCCAGTAGCTTATTTGTTCCCTCTCCAAGGCCAGGAGAATGGGTCAGGGCACCTTTTGGGATCTACTTCCGGCCCAGTGGACTCCCGGTGCAGAGCGGGGAGGGAAGAGGTAAAAGGGAGAGAGGTTTTTCCCAAATGGGCTTTTTTTTTTTTTTTTAATCCTCGCCTCGGGAAAGACCGCACGCATGCACTTATCTTAGGCACCTGAGAGCTGCTTTTCACTGGTTCGGAGTATCCAAGCAGAATCTCTGCTGCCGGGTCTCTCTCGATGTGGAAACTGCTTCCCAAGAGCTCTCACAGCACAACTATTTGCCTGCTTCACTGCGGACCAGCGTGGCTGCAGCGCTGCAGTTTCGCTGCCGCGGCTCTGGCGCTCTTCGCTTTTTCCAGACAGTCTCCCTCTCCCTCCCCCGCCCCCCATCACTCAGTCCTATTCCTCAACTTTGCCTTGTTCAGGGCTCCTAGATATTCATATAGAATCATATCACTTGTTTTTCCAGGTCTTTGTTGTAAGAGGGATATAAGAAGCGTCTAACTACTCCTTCTTCTTGGCCACGCCTCCTCACCCCCATTTTAAAGATGAGGCAACAAAGTCTTAGAGAGATTAAGTCATTTGCTCAGTTGTTGCAGTTAACAATTGAGCTAGGATTCAAACACAGGAGGGACTGACTCAATGGTCCGTGCCCTTAATCACTGCACCCTTCTGGCCACCTGGACCAGCACCCTCATTCCACAGAGGTAGAAATTTAGACCCTATGATCTATCCAGAGACAAACCACGTTAAAAGCCTGTGCATTGCATAGCAACCAAATCTCTTGACTGGCAGAGTCAGAAAGAGCAGTACCCTACTCAAAGATGGTGGCCAACCCTGCTGCTTTGAATGTGTGTCATTCTCCACAGTTCTGGCAAAATCCAATCTCCCACAGCAAGCTGCTGAAAAGGCTCACTACACCTCTTCCAAGTCTCCCATTCCAGGTCTTCAACCCGCAATTTTTCTCTTTCCAGTTATTGTTCCACTTCTCCCAAATTTTAAAAATTCAGATCTGTTCCAATTTTGCTTCATCAGCCACTACTGAACTGATTTGAACTGGTTCAAAGCCCTATTTAGCAAGAACCAGCCTGTGGCACAGACTTTTTTGGTTGCCAGCTAAAGGCAGATCCATGCTCATTAACAATCATTCAAGTGATTGATTGTGCAGATAGACCTCTGCCAAAGATAGACTGAAGGAATACCTGTGGGGATACCTGTGGAAATAAACTGTGGAGATGCCTATGGGGATACCTGTGGGGATATCTGTTAGAATACCAATGGAAATATCTGTGGAAATGCCTGTAGCAATACTGCAGGGAATGCCTATGGGAAGATGTTTTCTCTGAGAAAACAGCTCTGGATCTGCTCCCACCCCAAGAAGCAATGTCTTAGTACACCAAGCTAAACGATAGTAATTTTAGCCTAAAAAATTTTCAAAATACATTTTACAAATCTCCCCAGAAGACCTTAGGAAAATCCTAATTCTCTAGCCACAAGACACCTAAAGTTATGCCAATGTAACCTCCTTGTAAGTCCCCCAAATGGCTTAGTAGAAAAATGTAGCCCTAACTGTCCAAAGCAGTGAATGAAATTCACAGGTTGATGAATAAAAGCCAACTCAATGTTAGAGGACATCTGCCAAAAATAGTTGGATTGTTTGGAGTAGCTCATCCTGAGCCATTCTTTTCTGGCAGTAATTCAAGAGCAGGGCCATTTATTGAGGATGGTCGTAGTTTGTGACAATAAAACCATGTCATCTGCATAGAAAAGACTTCTAACTTTCTGTTCTCTATAGCAAAGTGTAATGCATCCAGCTCATCCAAAAATCTTTCAAGTCATAAAATACCTGTTAAAGAGGGTGGGGGCCAAAGCTCTTGTGCTCTGGTTGAAATTCTTATCTGGTTCATCAGGACACTATTTCTACCAATCCTGGCTTACCCTGGGCTAAGGTGCAAGTTCTCTGTAAGTACCTGCGCAGAGGTGGAGATTAATATTATCTCCTGTAGTTTAGCCTATAATTGGTTTCTCTCCACATAATTAGTTTCTTTCCACCAAGTCAAAGGCCATAATCAGCCATTGCTATTGTAATTTTTATATTATTCCTGCCAAATTTTTCCATAAGTAGTATAAAAAGGTCAATAGTGTGGAATAAATGTACCTAAAACCCGTGGGCTCTTCATGTAAAATATTAGCCTGAGAAACCTAGACTTGGAATTTTTAAGAGAGGAAATTGGTAGAAGGTTTAGTTGAAATGTCAAGTAAAGCAATTGGTCTACATTTTGGGGGGAATAGAGAATGGTCCTTTTACAAAGTAGCATTATCTACTCTCTGGTCCATCTAGACCAGACCACATGTGTAGAGTTAAGGACGGTAAACAACTTGACTATTGAACACTGGAAATGAGGCGAGTCCAGATTGAGATGTGCTGCAAGTGTAAAATACATATCAAATTTCAAACTTAGTGCCAAAAAATGCAAAATATCACATTAATAATTTTATATTGATTACATGTTGAAATGATAATATTTAATATATTGAACTGAAGGAAATATATTATTAAAATTAAGGTCTTTTTTTTTTAACTTTTCTTAATGTGGCTAATAGAAAATTTTAAATTGCAGCATGGCAGTCTGTGGTAGCCACCTCCAAGATAACTCACAACAATCTCCACCTCTTGATATTTACACCTATGTGTAGTCCCTTCCCATATTATATTATGGTTGGTTTGTGTGGCCAATACAATACAGAAGAAATGATGGGATGTTACTTCTGAGATTGGGTTATAAAAGGCACTGTAGCTTCTGCCTTGGACTCTCTCATTTTTACTCTCATGCTGCTCTCTCTCTCTGTCTCTCATCACTTATTCTAGGGGACCTTAGCTGCCATATTGTGAGCAGCCCTACAGAGAGATCCACATATCTAGAAACTGCCAACAACCATGTGAGTGAGCCACCACTGAAGCAGATCCTCCAGCCCCAGTCCAACCTTCAGATGACTGCAGCTCCAGCCAACATCTTCACTACAACCTCACAAGACCCTGAGCCACAACCACCCACCTAGGCTGCTTCCAGTTTTCTGATCCTCAGAAACTGTAAAATAATAAACAACCTTGCTTGCTGAAAGTGAAAAGAACTTGAAGCACTTACTATGAAGATCAAAGACCACTGCCTTCGGTATGGATTACACCTCAACATAAAGAAAACAAAAATCCTCACAACTGCACCAATAAACAACCTCATGATAGACGGAGAAAAGATTGAAGTTGTCAAGGATTTCATTTTACTTGGATCCACAATCAACACCCACGGAAGCAGCAGTCAGAAAATCAAAAGACACATTGAATTAGGCAAAACTGCTGCAAAAGGCCTCTTTAACATGTTGAAAAACAAAGACGTCACCTTGAAGACTAAGGTACCCCTGACTCAAGCCATGGTGTTTTCAATCACTTCATATGGATGTGAAAGCTGGGCAATGAATAAGGAAGGCCGAAGAAGAATTGACGCCTTTGAATTGTGATGTTGGTGAAGAATATTGAATATGCCATAGACTGCCAAAAGAACAAAAAATCTGTCTTGGAAGAAATACAACCAGAATGTTCCTTAGAAGCAAGGATGGCGAGACTACCGTCTCACAAACTTTGGACATGTTATCAGGAGGGATCAGTCCCTGGAGAAGGACATCATGCTTGGTAAAGTAGAGGGTCAGCGAAAAAGAGGAAGACCCTCAGCGAGACAGATTGACACAGTGACTGCAACAGTAGGCTCAAACATAATGACGATTGTGAGCATGGCGCAGGACCGGGCAGTGTTTTGTTCTGTTGTACATAGGGTTACTATGAGTCGGAACTAACTGGACAGCACCCAACAACAACAACAACAATAAATATTAAGTTTAGGGTAATTTATTACATAGCAATATATAACTATTAGATGTGCATTGTATTTCTATTGAACAGCACTGCTCTAAATCTATAAAAATAAAAAAGTAAGCCTCTAGAGCAGAAGTTCTTAACTCTGGCTGCACATTAGAATCACCTGAAGAATTTTATAAATTATTAATGCCTTGGCCCCACCCCAAACGAGTTAAATCAGAGCTTCTCAGGGTAGGCACCCGGTGCTGGCTTTTTTTTTTTTTTCAAGTTACTCAGGTGATATTAATGTGAAGCCAGGGGTGAGCCAACTGCTCTAAGGAAATGCTTCTTAAATGTCATGGTGCTTAATTTTATATATCATCTAGGGCTTTGCCACTCAAAGTGTGGTCCTAGAACCAACACCATCAGAATCACCTAGGAACTTATTAGAAATGCTGGGTCTTGGTCGTCTCCAACCCAGCTGTACTGACTCAGAATCTGCATTTTAATAAGATCCCACGGAATTTGGAGGCACGTTTAAATTTGAGAAGCACTGAGTTAGGGTATCAATTCAGAACTGGACCTCAGAAATCTCACACACTGGATTCCTGCAAAGGGTACCCATGTCCCCAAATCTGTTCTCCCATAAAGATTTACTGCTTAAAGTTGTGTGTGAGCTCCCTCCCCACGAGATTCTGTCATAATTGGTGGGGGGGGGGGGCTCAGCCATGGAGAATTTTGTGGCCCCCTAGATGATGCTAAGCTGCAACCAGGGTTGAGAATTGCTGTCCTTAGTGGGCATGAGATTGGAGATGCCACCAGCTGCTTCTCAGTCCACCAGTTACCAATTATCATTGAGTCAATTCTGACTCATGATGGCCCCATGTGTGTCAGAGTAGAACTGCATTCCATAGGGTTTTCAATGGCTGTGATCTTTTGGAAATGGGTCACCAGGCCTTTCTTCCAAGGAGCCTCTGGGTGGATTCGAACTGCCAACCTTTCAGTTAGTAGCCAAGAGCTTAACCTTTTGGCCACCCAGGGACTCAGTCTTCTTTTATTTTATTACTTATTATTTATTTTATTTATTAATTATATACTTATTATTTATTGTCAAGGTTCTCATCTCACCACACTCGAGTGGAATTCTAGAGTTTAAAGATGCATTCTTTTCCGTACTTCATGATCCCTGCAAGCCACCTCCCCCATCTAGGGCTTACCTGAAGAAACAGCAATTTCTTTCAACTTCTAGAGGGACAGCCTGCCGCACAGGACTTACCCAGAGCCAGTGTCCATGTCTCAACAGGCGCTTTCCTAAGGGATTTCCAAGGGAAATTCTGATGATCAGTAATAACCACCAGACTCGTGGCCTTGAGAACTAGCCCCCAGCAAGATGCAATGCCACCAAAGAGCAAGATTTAAATTTTGTAATACCTATCACGGCCACCTCCAAACTCCTCTTCACACCTCATCTCTCTGTCCTAGCCACAATTTAAGGATTTTTTTTTTTATTTCTTTATCATTTGTTTTGTTTTTCTTCCTGACATTCTTTATCAAACCAACAACTACAATGACAAAATCCACATTTACCCAAATCAAAAAGTACGAACAAAGCCAGTTTTAATTTGTCGACAAACCCATTGATAATGGGAGAGAGGGGTGAACCCAAAGGCAACTCTTGACATTTCAAGAGATTCTCAAAAAAGCAATTTCCATCAAATTGCAAGTTTCATGCTCCATTTCCACTTTCTTCACACCCCCGTCCTTTGAGGTGCAACCATGAGTTCTAACAGCCTCAGGCATGGCAATACCAAGGAGTAAGGTGGGAGGAATATTAGCACTTTTGTCCCTGGCTGAAAAATCACCATCCTAAATATAATAATAAATAAGAAAGACTAACAAAATACAATTTACAGCACTGTTCCCTTCAAAGTATTTGCCACAGTTTGCAGTTACATTATCACTTGTCTGCTTGTTATCATCCATCTTCTCTCCGGTTTATAACCCTACTTGGGCAGGTACCACATTGTTCTTGTTCAGTATATTCCTCCTGCTTAGCCTGACGTCTGACACATCGTAGACACCAAGTGAATGTTTGTTGAATGAATGAGTGAATGGAAAAATCTTTCCAGGTTCATACCATGCACTAACACCCAGAAATGCTAGGTGCTTTACAAATCCACTCTCAGCTCAATGCATCTGTCCATAAGAGATGATCCATAGAAAAACAGTTCTTCTACTCCATGGGTCAAGAAGGACCCTGTAAGTCCTACACCAGTCCTGATATTCTGTCTTTGGAGATCATTATGACTGACTTTGAATGTGATTTTAACCATCACACACAACCCAAGGTCCAATCAGACTGCACGTGCCCACCAGGAGTAAGGCAAGTCAACGTTGTGCCAGGTCCAGCCTCTCTAGGTACTAAATCCCAAAAGGAAAGAGCTTTGTGTTCTGGCCTGTTTACTGAGTATTGCCACTCTTCATTTTAGTCCACCTCTAGGATTTTCCTGGTTGACTTGGGGTGACAAGTTCTCATTCCCAAGAAAGGGGGCTTTAGGACCTGACAGACTATGGGAGGACACTGAATGTTCTCAACAGACTCCAGGGTGAAAAAGATTCAAACATGAGCTCTGAATCTGTCAAAGCATGTTGGTTCACCCAGGATGCCTGTCAAATGCAGGTCTTAAGGTTAAATAGTACAAGGACTGGGAGCCCACTTAGAACTCCTGATCTTCTCACCAAGCCATCCCCATGATGGACCATCTTCATGTCATTGCCCCTTCAAGTCATCTTTATCACCTCAGCTCGTATAATCTAGCGCTCTTCTGGGCAGAAAGCAGCACCACAGAATTCCAGATGCAACGTGAGACCTAGACCCTGAAAAATTGCTCTGGAGGGAAATAATAGAAAGTGTAAGCCCGAAAGCACTCAACTCTCTCAACCATGAACCCAGTTAGGCCTCCATACAGACGTTTCTTTGGGAGCTCCTTCTTAAAATTTAGAATTTAAAAATAAGTCAAAAGAGGTCATGTGGAGTGATGGAAAGTATTTGGGATCGGCAGTAGATAGATCAGGTTCAAGCTGTGACTCTGCCTCACAGAGCGACTTTGAGTGAGTCATTTCCTCACTGAGCTTCAGTTCCTTTAACTGTACAACAGGGATGTTAACTCCCACTTCCCATGGAGGCTGTGAGCATCAAACACAATAATGTTGTAGAGACCTTTGGAAATGGTCAGTCTATGCGCAAATTTCCCAAGAGGGTTGATGCTCAAGGAGTGGTTGTTTCCTTCCTTCTCTCCTTCCTGTCTTCTCACTTTCCACACACCAAAGGAGGGTAATTAGTCAACGTGCCCTGCTCATTCAGGAAGCACTACTGATCACTGTACGTAGTCACACACCTTTTTTGACACCATCTTCCCCCAACAAACCCCACTTTATCCATCACACACATCTTGAGGCTGTCAAAGAAAAGCCCTGAACTGTAGTTAAAATGGCAGGATAGACTTTATATGGCTGCTGTGGCAGGAAAGAGAAACCAACAAGCGCTGGTCTCAACTCCGATTGGCACAAAGATAGCTAGGACTTTTAAGAGGCACAAGAGGGAAGTGAATGGAGAACTGGAAAATTACTGGGGAGGAGAGAAGGGGAATGGAAAATTACCAGAGGGAAGTGGTCTGGCAATGGGTTCACAGATGTGGGTTGGACAGTTGTGCAGTCTTCTCCTAGAACAGTACCTTTTGTGTTTTGGCAGTATTGCACTGTCTTAAGTAAGAGCTCAGCATGGGCTCAGAGGTCCACCCAAGGACATAACCTAGCATTAGTGGAAGTCTGCACTAAAGTTTGGACAGGTCTCTGGTGCAGTTTGGACAAATGTGTGGGGCCAAGCAGACATCTCTTATAAGGATTCATTAGGCAGACACTGTTGATTTTCTCCTCGGTAGCAATCATCTGCCTTCTTCCTGGCTAATAGACCCCTAATTTTGTCAAGGAACTGAGCAGCAAACTCATCAGGAAAAATGGCCCACTCCACAGTCCCAGGGAGCGAATCCTGAATAATTAAACCCATCATGGTAATTTCATTCTTTCTGCCATCAGGTGGGCACATGACACAGCCCTGGCCAACAGGAAATAAAAGGAATCTGCTAGGAGACTTCTGGGAACGGCTTTCCTCTGTGATAAGGAAAGGCAATCTGTCCCCTCCAGCCTTTGGACCTGTTTGCACAAGGCTATGAGGCCTAGAACTGCGGCAACTATGTACCTGCCATGTGGGGACAAGCCCGAAGATCAAGCCAATGCACTGGGGGTGGCAGAGAAGAAAGACAGAAAGCACCAAGCCCCTAGGTGGCACAAATGCTTTGCACTTGACTACTAACCTAAAGGTTGACAGTTCCAACTTACCCAGGAAGAAAGACCTGGCGAGCTGCTTCCATAAAAATTACAGCCAAGAAAACCTTATGGAGCAGTTCTACTCTGTCATACGTGGGGTAGCCATCAGTTGGAATTGACTCAACAGCAATGGATTTTTTCCTTGACGGTACCATTGTGCCTGAATTAACCAACCCTGGACTCTCCTACCTACACACACTACTATGTGAATTAATAAATCCCTATTGCTTAAGCCTCTTTAAGTGGAGTGTTATGGATTGAACTGTGACCCGTAAAAATGTGTATCAATTTGGCTAGGCCATGATTCCCAATATTGTGTGATTGTCCACCATTTTGTCATCTGATATGATTTTCCTATGTGTTGTAAATCCTACCTCTATGATGTTAATGAGATGGGATTAGCCAGTTCCATTAATGAGGCAAGACTCAATTTACAAGGTTAGTTTGTGTCTTAAGTCCGTATCTTTTGAGATATAAAAGACAGAAGCAAGCAGAGAGACATGGGGAGCTCATACCCCAAGAAACAAGAACCAGGAGAATAGCATGTCCTTTGGACCCGGGGTCCCTGCGCTGAGAAGATCCTTGACCAGTAAGACTGATGACAAGGACTTTCCTCCTGAGCGGACAGAAAGAGAAAGCCTTCCCCTGGAGCTGGCACCCTGAATTCAGACTTCTAGTCTCCTAGACTGTGGGGGAATAAATTTCTCTTTGTTAAAGCCATCCACTTGTGGTATTTCTGTTATTGCACCATTAGATGACTAAGACACGGTGTATTTGATTATTTGCAACTGAAGTCACCCTAACTGATACGAACTCCCTCCTTGACACCAAGGCACATGGCCTATAACTTATCTCCTTCTCCCTTGGGTCCCAGATGCCTGCCTTAACCCTACAGTTTGTTTCATGGTGGAGCCCTTACTCATAAAAAATAGCACTGGCTCTGTGTTCCTATGGGATGAAATTCAGATCTGAAAAAGCTGAAGTACCTTCCCTCACCTGGCCACTCCTTAGGTCACCATCCCTTTTGTTTAATTTATACCATTATCACTAATGAAAATTATATTGGGCATTTATTTGTTACCTGTTTATTATCTGTCAAATCACAATGTAAGTTCCATGAGAATAGGGACCTCATCTATTTTGATCTTTCCAGCACTGAGATCACTGCCTGGCACATCATGATAGGGGCTTAAAAAAATATTTGACGGGTGAATAAATGAACAGATGGCTCCAACCTACCTTTCCAGTGTTTTCTTCCTAAACATCTCTTCACAAAACAAACTTCCTCTCCCATAAATAAAACTATTCACTGTGTACTGTCTTAGTTTCCTAGTGCTGCTGTAACAGAAATACAAGCAGGTGGCTATAAAGAACAGAAATTTATTTTCTCACAGTTCAAGAAGTTAGAAGTCTGAATTCAGGGCACTGGATCTAGGGGAAGCTCTCTCTCTGTTGTTTCTGGGGGAAGTCCCTTGTCTCCTTCAGCTTCCATAGCCCCAGCACTCCTGAGTTCCTTAGCAATCTTCACGTGGCATCTATCTTCCACCATTTGTGCTCGCTTGTCTCTGTGTCTGTGCTGCTCCTTATAACTCAGAAGTGATGAGGTTTAGGACCCACCCTACACTGCTATGGCCTCATTAACGTAACAAAGAAAACTTTATTTCCAAATAGGATTACATCCACAGGTATAGGGGTTAGGATTCCAACACATGTTTTGGAGGGACACAATTCAATCCGTAACACGTACGTGAATGCCTCAACACGTCCCTATTACAATTCTTTGTTCATACTGTTGTCACCACATAACCTACTCATTCTTCAACACCCAACTCAAAATTCTACTTCTGAGGGTCATTAGACTACACTAGAAAAAGCAAGACGTTTGAACTCAGTTTGGAATCCCAGCTCTACCACTATTCGGCTGTGGGACTCAGGGCATCTTACTTCAAATCTCTGAACCTAAGTTTCTTCCCTATAAAATGGGTCTAAAATATCTACCTTACCAGGGTTTATTTGCTTGCTTGTTTTAGAATGGAAACCCGGTGGGGTAGTGCTTAACCAAGAGATTGGCAGTTCGAATCCAACAGGTGCTCCTTGGAAACCCTATGAGCAGTTCTACTCTGTCCTACAGGGTCGCTATGAGTCGGAATGGATTCCACGGCAGCAAGTTTTTCAGGTTTTAGAATAGATTAAATGAGATGACTCATAAAGGGAACTTGTGTATGAAGACCCCTCCTGCTTCTGTCTTTTCTCCTCTACAAAGCTTTCTTTGATCCCAACAGCCACAACAATTCTCTGAAGCCCCACGAGATTCCCTCACTGACCACTGTCCACTTGCCAGCTTGTGGAACTGTGAATCTGTAGCCATCTTCTGCCTTCTTCCCACCACCACCATCCCAGAAGGTAAGAACCTCCAGGCAGGGTCTGTGTCTCGTTCATCTACATCTCCCTAGCTTTTGACACATTATAGGTGCTCAAGAAATGTTTGTGGAATGAGCATAAAAGTGAATGAATAAAATATTGCAGTCAGGATCTCCAGGGCTGTGGCTAACCACAGGGAGATAGTTTGGAAAGAGAGCAGGTCTCTTGATCCACCTCACAGAGGTGTGTTTTCTTAACCTGCCCAGGAGCCAGGCTCACCCAAGAGAGGCAAAATAAAAGGAAATCTAATAAGGCACTAAAAACAACAAGTGTAACTCTGGAAATTTCTCTCTCTGAGACTCAGTTTCTGCATCTATAAAATGATAGGGTTGGACCAGATGGCTTCTGGGTATTATCATGAAGTGGGAGGCCATGGGCTATAGAACCCAAGTATCCTGAGTTTGAGGGGGCAATGGCGGTTTAGTTGTAGAAGTCTCACCTTCCGTGCAGAAGACTCAGGTTTGATTCCTGGCCAGTGTACCTCATGCGCAGCCACCACCCATCTGTCAGTGGAATCTTGTCTGATGCTATGATACTGAACAGGCTTCAGTGGAGCTCCCAAGCTAAGACAGAGTAGGAAGAAAGGCCTGGCGATCTACTTCTGAAAATCAGCCAATGAAAACCCTATGGATCATAATGGTCTGATCCTGTTGTGCGTGGAACTCGCATGAGTCAGAGGCCAACTCTACGGCAGCTAACAACAACCTGGGTTTGAACCCTGATTCTTCTGCTCCTTAGCTGTATAACCTTACACTTGTCATGTCATCTCTCTGAGTGAGTCTCCTCATCTGTACAATGGCATTGTTGTTGTCATTAGGTGTCATCGAGTTGATTTTGACTCCTAGCGACTCCATATGACAGAGTAGAAAATCCCCTTAGGGTTTTCTAGGTTGTAATCTTTACGGGAGCAGATTGTCAGGTCTTCCTCTTGCAGAGCAACTGGGTGGGTTTGAACTGGCAACTTTTCAGTTAGCAGCCCTTACTTAACTGTTGTGCCACCAGGTCTCCCTAACTGATAGCGTGTTTCATGGATCAAATGAGACAGTGAGTGCCCAGCACCTGGCCTGGGGTTCAGCACATAAGAAGGGCTCCGTCACTGCTTCCTCCCCTCACACCCCTGTCCTAGCTGAACCAACCATCCCAAGCACCAGTCCTTAAGGGAAAGGAAACTTCCCCTCCTATTGCAACAACCCCTTTAGCCAGCCTAGGATGGCCTGGGATTTCATTTTACTTGGATCCACAATCAACGCCCATGGAAGCAGCAGTCAAGAAATCAAAAGACTCATTGCATTGGGAAAATCTGCTGCAAAAGACCTCTTTAAAGTGTTAAAAAGCAAAGACGTCACTTTAAGGACCAAGGTGCGCCTGACCCAAGCCATAGTGTTTTCAATTGCCTCAAATGTATGCAAAAGTTGGGCAATGAATAAGGAAGACCGAAGAAGAATTGATGCCTTTGAATTATGGTGTTGGTGAAGAATGTTGAATATACCATGGACTGCCAGAAGAACAAACAAATCTGTCCTGGAAGAAGTACAGCCAGAATGCTCCTTAGAAGCAAGGATGGTGGGACTTTGTCTCACTTACTTTGAACACATTATCAGAAGGGATCAGTCCCTGGAGAGGGGCATCATGCTTAGTAGAGAGTCAGCCAAAAAGAGGAAGATGCTCAACGAGATGGATTGACACAGTGGTTGCAACAATGGGCACAAGCATAACAACAATTGTGAGGATGGCACAGGACTGGGCAGTGTTTCATTCTATTGTACACAGGGTCACTGTGAGTGGGAGCTGACTTGACAGCACCTAACAACAACAGGACGGCCTTGCCGTCTCCAAGACTCCAGCCTCCCACTCATAAAGGACGGTGAAGCAGGATTCTGCTATGTTCACCAAACTGGTTCATTTTCCTCTGGGCACAGGGGAAAACTCCATTTCCCAGCCCCAGCACTAGGCAGGGTCATGTGACTCATTCTAGACAATATAAATACTAACAGAAGTGATATGCATCACTTCTGCTTCTGACTCATGAAAATTCCTTCCTTTGTGCCCTTCCCTTCCCTGGAAAACTTGAAGCCTATGATTTGAAGATGGTAGCACCACAGTTGGGAAAGAGCCTGGGTTCCTGGACGACTGTGAAGAGCAGGGCCCTCCTGCCCAAACTATGGCATCAAAGAGCAATGAATCTCCTGAGATTTTAAGGCTTACTTTTTATCGCAGAAGACCCTAGCCAGATGCTATCAAGTCAACTCCAACTCATGGCAACCCCATGTGTGTCAGATTAGAACTGTGCTCCACAGGGTTTTCAACGGTTGATTTTTGGAAGTCTATTGCCAGGCCTTTCTTCAGAGGCACCTCTGGGTAGACTTGAACCTCCAACCTTTTGGTTAGCAGCCGAGCACATTAACCATTTGCACCATCCAAACCCATTGCCATCGAGTCAGTTCTGACTCCTAACAACCCTACAGGATAAGTAGAACTGCCCCATAGGGTTTCCAAGGAACAGCTGGTGGATTTGAACTGCCTACCTTTTGGTTAGCAGCCCAGCTCTTAACCACTGTGCCACCAAAGAGCCTGACACTTTCGTGGGGCATAGCTCCTAAAACAGGACACATGATCTTTTACCTGTTCCCTGTCTCTGGATGAGTTTCTCACTCTCTTCAATCACCCACCTCAAGAGGTGGGGATCCCCCTCTTCCCTCCACCTCCTACCCTCCACGAGAAAGTCTAGATTCTAGTGCTCAAATTCTCACTCACATCCCTCCTAGGCTATCAGTCACTCTCAGGCAAATTGGATCTTTGTGGCCAGAGTGACATCTTGGAGTTCCCAGGTGGATGCTTAGATCAGGCCCTACCGTGACACTCACCATACCCCTGTATCTGGGCCTCAGTTTCCCCACATGGACCGTAGGTCCTTAGAGTCCTCTCCTGCTCTGCTATTTACAAGCTCGTGTAAGCACAACTGAGGCTGCCCCCCGGCCCAGCCTCCAGCAATGTGTGACCCATAAACTCTTGGAGCTGGGTAAACACATTTTATGGGCCTAGACACACTTCCTGGCCATTTTGCTCCCACCTGGCCTCCTTTTGCTCCAGCCCGGCCAGTCCCCCAGCAGGGCCCCTCCGCAGGCCTCGCATGCCAGTCCTTCCCATCCTCTCTGCCTCCTGCCCTTTCCTCCCCGACACCTGCCTCTAGGCTTTCCGGGGGGTGGAGAGTTTCCCCTCTTATCAGCCCGTTTTACTGCCCCCTCCTCCTTGGTTACACAGTCATTTGGAGCAGGACTCCTGGAGGACAAATTAACCACTGTCAGCTCCCGGGGACTGTTTGTTGAACACAGAGACGGGGTCCCTTCAGTGCCATCGTGGGTCACAGGTGAGGGGCTGCAAGCAGGAAAGAAGCAGAAAGGACACAAAAGGAAAGGAGGAGCACACCAGGCCAGGAGACCACAGGTGGACTTGTAAAGTGAGGCCAGGAACAGGAGAAGAGAAGAAAGCCTGGGCCAGACAAGGAAAGCCTGGAAGGTTCTGACACCACAGCTCAGCCTAGACCCATAGCCCAGAGGGGATGGGCTGGCCACAACCCCACAGCCCCCTTCCTTAGCCTCAACCTGGAGCACAGCAGAAGCACAGGCTCTCCAGAAGACCTATCCTTGAGTCTGGAGGCACCAGAATTGAAAGAAGACCAAGAAGGTTTCCGGGAACACACACCATGCTCCAGTGAGGCCTAGAACTGAGCTGGCCATCTGGGGCCCCGAGGTGGCGCTCCAGCCTTCCAGAGGCCTGGCCAGAGCCATCAGGAAAGCACCTCAACCCAGAACAAGGGCAAAGGTAGACACACAGTCTCCCTTGTCTCCTCTGGGGGCGGACACCCTCTTCCTTCCTGCCCTTGTGGTCTTGCCCACCCTACCCTTGCTCTCCACTGGGCACTGACCTGGGACTCTGGGCCTCTGGTGGGGATTGGGAACGCAGCTGCCTGGAGGAAGACCCTTCGCTGGAAGATGAACCCTAATTTGTCAATGGTGACTCCCTTGGCATCTAGCTAGCGGGGGCTTTGAGCCCGTGGGCACAGGATAGAGAACGTTCTGCCTCCAGGTACCCAACCGGGCTCTTCTGGTGTGATCTGCCGCCTTGACAATCCAAGCACGTTATGAAGTGAGCCATGGAAGTCCCTGAGGAGACAGAAGCGAGTTTGGACACCCCGACATGAGGCTCCCCATTCTCTACCTCTGTTCACCCTCTTGATCCCAGGAGGTTCTGGGGAGCATCCTCCTGGGCACACACAAAGCCCTGCTTCTTCCCTCGCTGTCTTTCTTCCCAGGACTCACAGAGAGTGCCAGGGTGGGCCTTGCTCTCTTCAAGGGCATGGAGAGGAAGACCTCGGGGTGCTGTGAGGCCCCCAAAAGGCTGGGCCTGTCCTTCTCCATGGAGGAGATTCTAAAGAAACCCACCAAAAGGAGTGATGTGGTCAGGACTGAAGGGCCAAGTGGAGAGGGCAACGGGCCAGCAGCAGCCACAGCCTCCAGGCTGGAGAGGCCCCCACAGGACCAGCCCCAGGGTAAGTGCTTTCTTCTGATAATTTCTTTCTCTGTTTCCTTTGCTCCATGACCCAGCTCCGATCAGGGAGCGAAAACCTCAGTCAGCACTTACCAAGACAGCCATCAAAACTAACTTTGGACAGTGCCCTGTGACTCTCATGGCATTTTCATGGCAATTTTTCCCTCTATTCATCACAATTGTGAGGCAGGGAATATTTAACCAGGACCAGTTGCCATTGAGTGGATTCCAACTCATGGCAACCCCATGTGTGTCAGAGTAGAACTGTGCTTCATGGGATTTTCAAGGCTGTGATCTTTCAGAATCAGATTGCCAGGCCTCTCTTCTGAAGCCCCTCTGGGTGTGTTTGAACTGCCAACCTTTCAGTTAGCAGTCGAGCGATTAACCTTTTGTGCTACCTAGGCTGCCTCAGAGAATATTAGCCCCACCTTATAGAAGATGGAAACCAAGGAGAGAAGCTACATCACCCGCAAAAACTACCTGAGTAGTTAGCACTAGAATTGAACCCGGGTGGCCCGAGACCATCCACCCTAGATTATTCCCAAACAAAGTTTAAATCCATACATTTCCCACTACCCTGAAATTCAGCATTTCCAAAGGCTTTGTGAAGGTCACACCGGTGGTTTTAGAGGTGACTTTAGGGAGTTACTCAAAGACTACTCATGTCAATGGTTCTGTAATTACTTCTTCACTAACCTTCTGTTGATGACAAGTGACATGGGTCATCTATTTATAGTCATGATATGAAGTTTCCTCATAAAATAAATTTATTTAAGTAAAACAAAGAAGTCTACTTGGGAAAATGCTAAGCAAATAATACAGTTGAGATGCCAACATCTCAGAAACTACACAGGGAACTTGTAGAAATTGCAAACAATCTAGAGTCTGTGAAACACGGCTGGATGAGGAGGGCAGTGAGCTAGAATTGAGGAAACTGAACCAAAGCTGGCATCCACCCCCAAGAGACCCTCAGGCAAGCCACTTCCCCTCTCTGAGCCTCAGTTTCCCCATCTGTAACATGAAAAGGCAGAACTAGAGCATCTCCATGGTCTCTTCCAGCTCTGACAAGCCATGAACAATTTAACAACAGGTTAGTCACTGGAGTCCCTGGGTGGTGCAAACAGTTAACATGCTCAGCTGCTAATCAACAGGTTGGAGGTTTACTGGATGAACCCCTGAAACCATTGTCCTGAGATAATCTTTAAAACTGAGACCAAACATATCCCCTGAGTCTTCTTAAAGCCAAACAATAGTTTAGCTTAACTAGTAAAAAAAAGTCTGCCTTGACCATTACGCCCTTTTAAGAACTATCTATACAGGATCAAAGTGACAACAGCAACTGCAAAGATTAGACAGACACATTAGGGGGCAGTGAGTTTATGTCAATAGGGGAGGAATAGCTCAGTAAAGGAGGATGAGAATGGTTGCACAACTCAAATAATGTAATCACTGTCACTGAATTGTACGCGTAGAAACTGTTGAATTGGTGCATATTTTGCTGTGTATATTCTCAACGGCAGCAACACAATAAAATTTCAATAAAGAAAACCCGATGGAGCCCAGTTCTATTCTGGCACACACAAGGTCGCCATGAGTCAGAGGCAACTTGACTGCCCCTGGTTCAGTTGCTAAAAGACCTTTAAGGGCTCGGGGGGCACTTCGATTGCGCAGTGGTTAAGAGCTTGGCTGCTAATCAAAAGGCCACCAGTTCGAATCCACCAGCCCCTCCTGGGAAACCCTATGGGGCAGTTCTGCTCTAACCTATAGGGTTGCTGTGAGTCGGAATTGACTCAACAGCAACGGGTTTGTGGTCATTTTGCCCTGCAGAAGGTGGTCACCATGCCAGGTAGGGCAAGAGCATTCACCACAGTTAAGGGGCTTCATGGAGTGGCTTACAAATAATGACTCTCAAACATTAACTGCCCATTTGAATCCCCTGGGGATCTGGTTAAAATGCATATTTCCAGGCCCAGCACCCAAGACTCTGACTCAATAGGTCTAGAGTGGTGCCCAGGAATATGCATTCGAACAAGTTCTCCCAAATGGTTCTGGGGTAGGTGGTCTAAGGACCACTTTCTGAGGAGACTGAAGCTCAGAGGGGCAAAGAGGCTTGTTTCAAGTGACAGAGCTAGGAAGTGCAAGACTTGGGACCAGGACAGTTATTCAGACTCCCATGCCAGTGCTACGCCACCCTCCATATTTCTCATGGCAGACACCAAGTTTCCCCCTACACCTTCCCACTCTTGCAGGGACCTTCATAGTCTACGGTTTAGACCCTCCCAGGTCTCCAGCCAATGGCAAAAGCCAAGAGGCTCTCCCCATCTGAAAGCATGCTGACCCCAACCACCCATTCACTCCTCCTAGGAGAGGAAAGTCCACGGCGGCCATGGACCCTGCAGGGTCAAAGGAGGCCCAGTCTGAAGGAAGCCTCTTTGTAGTGGAGGCTCAGACCCTGGTAAGATAACAACCATCCATGCACGTTTCCCAGTGACCTTCTGCAGCGAAAGCATGGTCCCCAGGGAGAGACAGGAAAGGAAGATGGGCAAGGAAGAGACCACCAGTGAATAAAACCAGACACAGGGTCCGCCCATCTGGAGTAGGGGGTGGAGTCGGCAGCGAGGAGAACACACCTTGCAGCAGTGCTGACCTCTGTCCACCTTGTCTGGTGGAACTGGCCAGAGGCACGGGGCAGTTGTTGGAATTAGAGGAACATTCTATAGCGAGGGTTGGCAACATTTTTCTGTAAAAGGCTGGATGGTAAATATTTTTGGTTTGCGGGCCATACAGTCTCTGTCTCAACTACTCAACTCTGCAGTCCTAGCTTGAAAGTAGCTATAGACAATGTGAAAATGATTGTGCGTGGCTGTGTTCCAATAAAACTGTATTTACAAAAACAGGTTGTGGGCCAGACTTGGCCCAGGGGCCTTAGTGTACCAATCCCTGCCCTATAAGACGAACTCATTAGCTTGGCATTTGAAGTCCTTTACAGACTGGCCCTGCTCATGGACCTAGGGCTCCTCTCCCATCACACCCTCCCTGTCCTTCATGCTCTACCCTCAAAGCACATGGAGCTAGTCTCTGAGTTCCAAGCCTTCCTTGCCCTTTAAATGCTTTTGTACCTTTGATCTTTACAAGCCGCTGCCTCTTTCTCCTCCTCTTCCTTTCCCTCCTCCTGCCCCTCCCTTACTTCTTTATCCCTTCTCCTTTTCTTCTTCCTCCTTTCTCTTCCCTGTCTCCTTCTTCCTCCTCCTCTCTCCTCTGACTGCTCTCTCTCCTCCCCCTCATCTTTCTCCTCCTCGTTGCCAGGAACCAAAGACAGGTGCTCTGCTCTGCTCTGCTCTGGACTGCGCTGCTCTACTCTGCTCTGAGCTGCACTGCTCTGTTCTGCTCTGCGCAGTGGGAGAGGGTGTCCTGGCTCAAGGTGTGGCCAAGAACAATCATGTATCTCATCACCTTGAGAGTCACACCTCTGGCTCTGAGCTGGAGCTCCCATCAGAGCAGACAGGAGCAGGACAGAAGGACATAGAGCTAGAAGCTTCTACTCCTCCCAGGATATGTGTGGTTTGATCTTGCTCCACTGAACCCCCTCTCTCTGTCTGCCACCAGAACTACAATGCAACCTGGGCATGGGACATTCCAACAGGGCTCGAAGCACCAGGAGGCTGATTCTAGAATTGAGAACCCAGCTCAGTGTTAAGCCCTGTGGACAGTACAAGGAAGTACAAGGCATGGCCCCTGCTTGCAAGAAAGTATTGTATTAGTGTGGATCCCCCAAAAACAAACCCTAAGAAGAGGATTTGAGCACAAGTAGTTTATCTGGGGAGTCCCTGGGTAGTGCAAATGGTTAACACGCTCGGCTGCTAACAGAAAGTTTTGAGGTTCGAGTTCACCCACCTTGGAAGAAAGGCCTGGTGATCTACTTTCAACAAATTGGCCATTGAAAACACTTTGGAACGTGGTTCTCCTTTGACACACATGGTATCTCCATGAGTCGGCAACTGATTTTTTAGTTTATTTGGGAAGTGCAAGGAATATCAGCAACCAAGTACTGAAATTATACACGAAAGGAATGCAACCAATAAAGAATGTGTTATTAAGCCAGTGACCACAGTGGGCAACTGAAGCTTAGATCCACTGAGAATGGAGTAATTACACTCCTCAGAGTTATTCCACTCGAGAGGCGAGGGAGTTGGTGTATTTATACACCCTTCCCGTCAGTCACTGGTTGAGAGTTGCTGAGGGACAGAAGTGATACTACTTCCCTGGCACTTCCCAGCTTTTGGCTCATAAATACAAATTCTAGCAGTAGGAAGTTGATCCAGAGTACAGTAAGGTCTGAGGGCTATAAACAGAGCATTGAGAGCATCTGCCATAATCAAAGGACCCCAGACTGTCAGAGCTAGGAGAAACCTGAGTGCATGGAGGAGGGGGGTTAAAACATTGGCTATAATTTAAATTAGATTTAGCCTTTATACTATTCATCCAGGCATGCAAAAAATGGAGCCTTGGTGGTGCAACAGTTAAGCCCTCAGCTGCTAACTGAAAGGTTGGCGGTTCGAACTGACCAGTGACTCTGCAGGGGAAAGAACTGGTGATGTGCTTCTGTAAAGATTACAACCTAGGAAGCCCTATGGGGCAATTCTACTCAGCCACATGGGGTTGCTATGAGTCGGAATCAACTCGATGGCATACAGCAAAAACCACAACATGCAGGAAAGTGTTACTGAATATCTACTGTCTATCAGGCGTATCTATTATCAAATAACAAACCATTCTAAAACTCAGTGGCTTAAAACAGCAATAAACATTTATTATCTCATTCTGTTTTCGATGGATCAGGAATTTGGGAGTAACTTAATTGGGTGGTTCTGGTTCAGGGTCCCTCATAAGGTTACAGCAAGGATGTTTGTAGCTGCAGTCATCTGAAGGCTGCACTGTGGCTAAAGGATCTGCTTCCAAAGTGGTTCTCTTACATGGCTGGCAAGTCATGGTACTGACTGTTGATGGGAGGCCCCAGTTCCTCCCTGGGTAGACCTCTCCAAATGCTGCTTGAGTGTACTCACAAAATGGTGGATGGCTTCTCCCAGAGTGAGCAATGCAAGAGGGAGACGGCCAGGTGGAAACTGTATACTTTTAAGACCTAGTCTCAGAAATCACATAGCAACACATCTACATTCTGTTTGTTAGAAGCAAATCACTACGTCCGGCTTATATTTAAGGAAAAAGAAATTTAAAGGGTTGGGAGTTGGGCATGGTATAGAAAGCAAAACACAAGCACAGCCCCTGCCCTCATCTAGCTTGCAGTCCAGCAGGGAGCCAAATAATCATCAAATAATCACAAGTGAAAGTGCAATTACCACCATGGTAAGTGCTAGAAAGGAGGGTGATGTGATACTATGAGGACCTATTCTGAGCCTATTTCAGGGAGGTCAGAGAAGAATTCCCAGAGGAGGTAGTGATTGAGCTGCAATCTGAAGGCTGAGTAGGGGTTACCTGGGTGAAAGGGAGGACATTTCATGCAGAGGGAACTGTAAGGGCAAGGACACAGTGGAAGAAGAGATGTTCAGGGTGCAAGAATAAGCCTGAGAGCTAGAGAGGGGCCACCCTATGCTGGATCTTGTAAGCCATGGTAAGGATTTTTATTTTTGCTTTGTATCACAAGGGGAATGAAACAATATTTTAGGGTTTTAGGCAGGAAAGTGTGCAGTGACCAATATCAAGGAGAACTCTTTAGTTCCAATTGGCAAAAATTGTCTTAGGTTAGCTAAAATAGAAAGGGAAATGTGTTTCCCTAAAGAAAAATTAAAATACTTTCCCAAACTAAGCCATCGGAAGGATAAGGTCATAATCAAGCTTCAGCCACAATAGGAGCAAACCCAGGAATACCATCAAGTCTCTCCAGCTGCTTCTCTCTACATGTTGACTCAGATCTTTCTCATGGCCAATTGACATTCTCCAATGGCTTCCAATAGTTCCTATGTGTTATCTTAGCCTCCAGGGACTGCTCTCAAGCTCTCTTCAGTCCCAAGTCCAAAAGTCCCAGAGGAGGGACTCATTGGCAGAGTTTAAGGAAGATGTCTACCTCAAACTGATCAATTGGGGTCAGAGGGTGTGGCTGACAGAACAGTGTGTGTGTTCAGGTATGGTCTGGAGATTTACTTTTGCTGATCCTCTTCTCCTACACTGTTCTGTACTGGGATGATGGTTTCTTATTTCAGGGCCTATATAATTTTTCACAGTTCACTTTCAGACTCCATACATGGAACTCTCAAAGATTCCTCTTTATTGATGGTATTTCTAGAGAGTTTGACATACACACACCCTGTGCAACCAGATACTCCTTATGCAATGGCAGTTATTTTTCGTTGTCCAGAAATGGCTCTTCCTCCTGTTTGCAAGGCCCTGGGCTTGGATATCTCTAATCTGGGTGCCATGCACACTTGCTACTTGAGTCAGCTTTCTGTATGCATTTTAGCAGGAAGAGCAGTTAAATTCCTCTTCAGTTCTTGGCAGTAAGGCTAACTAAATATGGATTCCCCCATTGAACAGGAACAAGTTCCATGACACTTCCTGCATCACACCCTAAAACATCCTACAGCTATGCAGTTTGTGTTGTCTGACTGTTTCTGTTCCCTGCATTGTCACAAGTATAGATGGACAGGGAAATGGGGAAAGGAGCACACAAACACACACACACACAACTTCCCAGCAAGGAAAACAGTTATAACTGTTGAAATATGATAGTACTATCAAAGCACATGAAGTCAATTTATTGCTACCCTGTCACAGTAATCTGAGCCCACTCCCACGTTTCAGTCTTGCCAGGACTGAACACACTATCATATGAGTCACATGTAATGATACAAATACAACATACGAACATGACAATGGGCTTTGAGAACTCAGAGAAGGGAATAATTGATTCTGCTAATGGCCATCAAGGAAGGCTTCAGGGAGGAGGTGATATCTGAGATGAGAGTCAGGCAGAGAAAGGGGGAGGGTGTGCCAGACAGAGGAAGAGCATACAGAGCAGCCCAGGAAAATAAAAATGAATATTCTGTTTGAGAAACTAAGAAATTCAGTGTGGCTGAAGGATAAAAATCACGGAGCAAAGTCTCAGGAGATGAGCCAAGTAAGATAAACTGATGGCCAAGTGGGCCAAGACGAGGACTTTGGCCTGTATTTATGAACATCAGAGTTTTTTCAAACCTGTCTTTGGGGGACTTCAGGTTTCCAAGGAGATGCATGCATCTGAGCTGTCTTGGATGAGGGGGAGGCTGAGTGAGAGCACCCACCGGGGGTGGATGACCCAGTAAGTAAGGTAAGCACAAGCTTACTTGTGCTTACTTACTAATCTGTAGAGACCAATTTTAAATGGGTTAGTAAGTAAGCACGAGTAAGCCCATGCTTACCTTGCTTACTGGGTCATCTGTCCCTGTAAGGAATTATAAATTTGAAAAGAGGCTTTGATTCTGTAGGAAGGTGCTATGGGGTTGGGAGAGAGACAGATGCTAGCCATACCTAGAAGCAGAATCTTCAATGTGAAAAAATGTGAAATTGTTCACTGCAGATGATCCGGTAAGCAAGGCAAGCACCTGCTTACCCTGCCTACTGGATAATCTGCCTCTGGCCCCAACATACTGCAATAAAGTAGCTCTACTGTTTTTTGTTTGATAAGGGTTCCCTGTACAATTTCCTTTCCACAAAGGGTACAATTGCTTTTTTTAAAAAGACATATACAAATGAAACATGGGGAGACAGAGGGGGAGTGTGTGTGTGTGTGTGTGTGTGTGTGTGTGTTTCTACATGAACATGTAGACTGAAATCCAAGCATTAAAAATGTTATGAAAGTAATCTGTACACTTGGAAGAGAACAGTCCTCAGACTGCCTAGAGCGGGCACTAAACCAGTCATCCCCGGGTCAGCAAATCCTTTGCTCATGAGCTTCTCAATGGTCTTCTCTCAAAAGTTTCTCTTAGTGATTTGTTTTTTTCTTGTCTCTTTCCATCCTCGCTGTTTTCTTTTTATGATTGCTTATTTATACAAGTAATCCATGCTTGTTACAGAAAAATAGAAAATACAAATAAACAAAAAGAAGGTCAAAGAAAATGTAACTATAATGCTACCTTCTCACCACTCAGTGATAACCATTATTAGGATCGAAAGATAGATAGACAGACAGACAGATACATAGATAGATAAATAGACAGACAGATAGATAAAGAGACTGAGAGAAGATTTTTTTACAGACATGGTCTGGTTCCTTAAAAGCTGAAATTTAGCACTCTTCACTAATTTAAAAAAAAAAAACAAAACTGTTGGATTTCCACACAGAGATTGACAGCAGGCCTTAGAGAGAAGGAAGCATGTGATTGGTCTGAGCTTCAGTGGAGGAGTAGGCGTTCACTAAACAAAAAGGAGGACAGGGAATAGAGAGAGCAAGCACCTGGAGCATAAGAGTGCGGTCAGTTTGGGGAATCTACAAGGGGTCAAACGGGGGCAGTGTAGAATTCTCGCCTTCCATGCAGGAGACCCAGGTCCAATTCCCAGCCAACACACCTCACACATAGCCACCATCCATCTGTCAGTGGAGGCTTGTGTGTTACTATGATGCTGAACAGGTTTCAGCAGAGCTTCCAGACTAGGATGGCCTAGGAAGAAAGGTCTGATTATCTAGTTCTGGAAAGCATCCAGTGACAACCTTATGAATTACAATGGTGTGATCTGCAGCCAATCATGGGGATTGGGCAGCATTTCATTCCATTGTGTATGGGGTCACTAAGAGTCGGGGCCGACTCGACAGCAGCTAACAACTACAACAAGTGGTCAGGTGGGATTGAAATATCAGAAGTGAGGATTAGGGAGAGAAGCAGGTAATGCTAGAAAGGTAGAAGAGCCTTGAATGACAAGCGAAGGAGCTTGCCTTGTCCCCTGTGGGCAGTGGAGGGCCGGAGGAAGTTTGAGACCCGACTACGGAGAGAAGCCAACAACAAACAGTTCTTCCCTGTCTAGACGCCTGTCCGTACCCCACCTCTCACGTGTCAGGAGGTGCACCCAGCCTGCCGAGGGGCTCTAGAGGGTGCCCCTGATCGCCTCCAGGGAGAACTCACTGCCTTAGGAGGACAAGGACAAGGCCCGTTTCCCAGAGATGTCACCCCGTGGCCAAGTCCCACTGGACCTTTAGCTGAGCAGCCAGTGCCAATTAGCAGACAGCAGAGGAGGAGCAATCAGGGTAGGGAGCTGAGCAGGGAGAAACATCAGTTTATAATTAGGTGGCCTAATCACCTGTGTAAATTGTATATTTCTTATGATAGATGTGCTAAAAGGCTCAGGTTTAATTAAGTTCTGCTGACTGGTTCTATTTGAAGACCCACTGAAGTGTGGTTCACAGCTCATACAATTAATAACGAGGAGAGGAGCAGCTTAAAAGGGGTGGCAGTTCCCTGCTGCCTTCCTCCACCCTCTTCCCGCAGCCCCCAATGCCCACACTCCGGGTGGCCTTGGCCAGCCACAGTGTGTGGGCTGGGCTGTGGCCACCTACTTCTTGACTTCTGTGCCAAGAACCTTCTAGGGAGGTACTGGACATGGATGGAAATGCAAGGATTTTCTCACTCCCAATGCGATGCTCCTTCCAGGATGATCCATTCTGCATCAGAAAATGTGTCCAGACAGCCTCGTTGTCCTCTCTGAGCAGGGCCCAGGGCATCCTGTCCCTTCCTGGTGATTAAGAATCTTATCCTTTGTATAGGGCAGCTCCATCAACATGAAACTTATATTTCTAATCTCTTCTGGTTCCACAGTTCTGTGCTGAGTTCTGTGTTCTACATTCTTCTCTGATTCACATTCCATTTATGCTGTTCTGCCTTCTCTCACCTGCTTCCTCTCTCTTATAACCCACTGTGGTCTGTAACCCAAACACAAGTATTCCCTAGCTCCCTCCTACCCCTTTCCTAGAGAAGCCTTCTCCTGCATGTGGAGGCAAAGCAGAAGTCTTGACCTCCATCCTTCCTGATCCATCCCATCAAACTCTGCTCTTCCCTTGTCTCCACCCTGCCCTAGACCATGGGCAGGTTCACTCTGCTCTAGTCCACCGCCCAGATATCCCGGGTACTGTCTCCTCTACTGAAGTTGTTCCTTCTCCCTAGGCACCAGGAGAGAGATGGATGTGGGGCAACCCACTCTTCCTTTTCCTCTCCCTATACTTCTGGCTTCCTAACACCATCAAAGTTGGTTCACTAAGTGTCAAATACTTTGTAGTGGTTAGAAGAAATTGCAACACGGGGGGACTTAAAAAAGTTAGACTCAAGGATCCAAGGGGAAAACCTCTAAGGCAGCACTGTTCAATAGAACTGTCTTCAATGATGGAAATACTCTATATCTGTGCTGTCCAATATGGTAGCCGCTAGCCACGTGTGGCTATTGAGCTATGGCTAGTGTGACTGAGGAATTAAATTTTTATTTAATTTAATTTTAATCAGCTGAAATTTAAATAGTCACATGTAGCTAATGACTACCATATTGGACAGTGTAGCTCTAAGGAGTTAAAGTTTTCAGAAGGTCCAGCTTCGGATCCTAACCTCATTCCCCTAACTCCAGATTCAAGTCTATCTGCCTTCCCAAAACTGCTCTTGACCTTCTAGTTGGGTCTCTCCCTTTATATTTCAGGGAGCCCCATCTCCAGGGAGTGATCTCAGCTCCAGGATCCTTCTCCCACTCTTACCCCCACCCCTTTTTATATTTCTCCCATTTGAGGTCATTCAGTCTGGAACATCCCAAGAAGGGCTGTATGGGGTCAATCAGTGCTGACTGTCAACATGGCAAGAATGCATGGTTAATCTAGGGGAAAGACTTTGGTGCTCTGAACCCTGCAGGATGGTCCATTTGGTGATCAGACTCCATCTCCCCACCAGTGTGACTTGTAGGCACCCCTCTTTGTTCTCCCAAGATCACTGGAGTTGTTGGACACAAGCACGCAAACACATGCACACACATATTTATCATTATCATCATCTCTCAAGGACATTTATTCTGAGAATGTATAGTCCAAACCTAATAAGAAAGAAAATATTTTTTCTAACTAGCCCATAACTTTCCAGGCAGCCCTCTCTCCATGAAGTCAGCAGTCACTTTAGGCAGAGTAGGGTTTAGTTCCTTTCCTTCTTCACCCTCCCTCCAAATTATGCCCTTCAGACCTGCTGGGAACAGGGAAAAGCCATATATAACTTAATAGTTGCTCCCTTAGTTACACAAATGGAAGCTTTGGGATAATTATCTTAGAAAGAAGTCTGTTAAGTTCTTGGTCATCATGCCTAAGTTTGTCTGCCTAAATTTCCTTCTAGGGGAAAAGGAAGAGGTGGCTTATTCTTTAGTTCTAATCTACCTTCTGTTTCTAATCCTTTGTTCTCCATGGTGTTTAATTTCCTGTATTCTGGTTCTGCACCCTGCAGTCTTGGTTCTGCAAGTCCTATTCCACAGTTTTATAGTCTCAGAAAAACCTCAACCCCATGTGTCCTTGACACCTCACTTTGCGCAGCCAACCTGAAGTCTTCCCTTCTGTGAATTTTTTTATTATTGCAACCTCCTACAGAGCTGCGCTATATCATTTATCATTATCTAAAATTCTGACCTCATGAAGGAATGAATGGGATACCGTCAGCATGTTGTCTCCATTTTTGTACCCTGCAGACTGGCCTCAGTGCCTGTCAGTTCCTGGGTATAGAGAAGACATTGAGTAAGAACTTGGCAATGGATTAACCCCTGCCATCTCTCTTTGCAACGGTTCTTATTGGCTTCAACTCTATCCCTTAAGCACACCACCAGCTCTAGACATAGAATAAATATCTCTAAAAAGGGAGGGATGCAGCAGAGCTGGGGAGAGGAAAAGGATAGAGAGGGAGAGAGAAAGCTCAGGCTCTTCCACCCAAGGTGGTTCACAAGCTAGTAGCTTGCTCTAGTGAGTGAGAATGTTGGAAACCTCACTGTCTGCAATCCCCAGGAAGCTTCTAATAGTCAGTAAAAGTGGGTGAAAGTGATGTGAGTAGATTTTGAAAAAGAAAAAATGAATTAACAATAAAGAGGAGGAGGTTAGACCAAAAGCAGACCACGAAATGCCATTTCTACAACAGAGACAAATGGACCTCATTGATTCCCTGCTCTCATTAAGGTCCTACATGAGGCCAGCTTCAATGACCACTTTTCTGCCCTCATCATAGTCGATTTGTTTGCAGCATGGACACAGGTGACTGTGTCTTCTTTCTCAAAATGTTTCTTCACTACTCATCCATGCCACCCCTTCCTTGCTTTCCTCTGACCTGAGACATCCCTTTTATGGTTTCCTTTGTTGCCTACTCTGCTATTGAAACTCTGAAGGGAGGAGGGCCCCAGGGCTTGCTCCTAGGCCCTCTGCTTTTCTCCACCTACACTTTCTGCGTTAGCGAATTATCCATTCCAATGACTTCAAATGCCAAATACTTGCCGGCAATTCCCAAATTTGAACCTCAGTTCTGACCTTGCCTTTGAGCTCCAAACTTACATGTATATCTGATTATCTAATAGTATATTGATTTTCTAGGGCTGCCATAACAAAATACCTCAAACTAAGTGGCTAATAAAAGCAGAAATTCATTGTTTCACAGTTCTAGAGGCTGGGAGCTTGAGATCAGGGTGTCAAACATGTTGATTCCTTCTGAGGCTTTGAAGGAGAATCTGTTCCATGCGTCTCTCCCAGCTTCTGGTAGCTCCAAGCGTTTCTTGCCTTGCAGCTGCAGCATCTCATGGCATCCTTCTTTTGTCTCTGTCTCTGCTTATCTTCACCTCTTTATAAGGACACCAATAATATAGAACTAGGATCTACTCTAGTCCAGTATGACCTCATGTCAGCGTAACTGATAACATCTTCAAAGACTATTTGCAAACAGGGAAACGTTCACGGGTACAGGGGTTAAGACTTCAATTAGCTTTTAGGGGGACACCATTTAATCCCTAAGAGATAGCTTCATTTGAATAGCCAATCTGTTGGTGGTGGTGGTGGTTGCCCTGGAGTCGATTCCGAACTCTGCCTAAAACGAAACCCAGTGCTTCGAGTCGATTCCAACTCATAGCGACACTATAGGACAGAGTAGAACTGCCCCATAGAGTTTCCAAGGAGCACCTGGTGGATTCAAACTGCCTGCCTTTTGGTTAGCAGCTGTAGCACTTAACCACTACGCCACTAGGGTTTCCATAGGGTTTCCAAGGAGAGGCTGGCGGATTTGAACTGCCAACCTTCTGGTTAGCAGCTGATCTCTTAACCACTGCTCCACCAGAGCTTCTGTGAACTCTGCCTAGAGGCAGAGAATTCTAGAAAAGTGAATATTATAAAATAACAAGCAAGAGGAGCCAGGGTCCAAGACTCAAGGTAGTAACAGCAAGGGTTGAAAGAGAGGAACAAAGCAACACGGAAGCCTAAGTGAGGTGCTAACTCCAAGACTACTGACCCAACCCTCTCCCACGCAGAGCAGAGGAAGAGCAAGCGGAGGGTTCGCACCACCTTCACCACGGAGCAGCTGCATGAGTTGGAGAAGATCTTCCGTTTCACCCACTACCCAGACATCCGTGTTCGCAACCAGCTGGCAGCCAAGATCAACCTCCCAGAAGCTCGAGTTCAGGTACAGCCACCCCCACCTTCAGCCCCTACTTGTGGCTGCAGATGAGACAACCTGTATCCTGGATTTTCCAGGGCTGTCTTCATCTGAAATTTTCTATTGGCTTTATCCCTTAAGTGGAGTCATATTTGCCAAATATTATTTTCCAGAAGATGAGGTCACCATAGTTATAAGATCGTTGCCCTCCATTGGTGCTGGAAATGGAGTGAGGTGGCACCAAACAATCGCCATCTATCTCTGCTTCCATGCCCTTCCTCTCTTCTTGGTTAAACCCTTCCCACAAATAAATAAATAAATAACACAGTTGCCGTCTAGTCAATTTCAATTCATGGCAACCCCGTGTGTTTCAGAGTAGAACTGCGCTCCTTAGGGTTTTCAAGGCTGTGACCTTTTAGAAGCAGACCAGCAGGCCATAAATTCCTGGAATTCAAACCTCCAACCTTTCTGTCAGTAGCTGAGCACTTGACTGTTTTGCACCACCCAGGGACTCTACTTGGTTATACAGTTCCAGAAAATCATTCACCATCCAGCCTCATTCACAAAGCAGGTCTTGACAATCTACAGCACACAAAAAGTCAACAGGCTTTTTCTATAAAGGGCCAGAAAGTAATTCCTTTAGGCTTTGTAGGGCATGTGATCACTGTCATAACTATTCAACTCTTTCGTTGTGGCACAAAAGTAGCCATAGATGTGTAAACAAGTGAGCATGGCGGTGTTCCAATAAAACTTTATTTATAGACACTGAAATGTGAATTTGGGGTAATTTTCGTGTGCCACAAAATATTAGCCTTCTTTTGACTTTTTCTTAACCATTATAAAAACGTGAAAATCATTCTTAGCTCACGGGCTGTTCAAAACAAGGCAGTGGGCCCCACTTGGCCCGTAGGCTGTAGTTTACCGATTCCTGATCTAGAACATGTGGGCAGCACTTTGGAGGGAGCACAAGGAAGTGAGAAGGGCCCAGAGCTATGGTCAGAGATCTGGTTTAAGCACCAACTGCCTACATAATCCTTTCACCCCAGAGTCTCTCTTGCTTTCTCCATGGCTGGAAGTTCATTGGTCCCTTATGACTCACCAGGGATGTGTCCTGCCCTCTTCGTACATCGCCAATTTTCCAAGTACCACTTTGGCACAGGAAGTTCCACCACCAAATTCAACTTATTCACTGTTGGAATGTTCTCTAAAGCAGTTTTCTAAGCCACTCTTTTTTGCTTTTTTTTCTTTTTTTAACAAATAGGTGATGGACTCAATGAAATTCAAAATCTGACCCAAGGCCCAGGTCAACATCACACTCTTCCTTTTGTCCCACCCTGCTTTCCTTCTGGTTAAGGACCACCCTTGCCTTAGACTTCTCCCCCTTCCCCCCCCCCCACTTGGAGTCAGACACCAGCTAAGTGGGCAGCACGTGCATCCGCAGTAAAGCCCAGAATTCCACTCCTACCTGAACAGAATCACCAAGTGCAGTTGGCCACATGCTAGGACCATCAGGGCATTCATGAACATTGGGAAGTGCAAATGTTAAACCTACAGGTGCCAAGGGCACCCCACAAGGACTGCAAATGGGTGGCCTGTCAGCTGGATCACCCCACAAATGGGTTTTTTTATGACTTGCACATTGTTTTAAAATTCAGGAACTCTCACATAAAGCACAAGATTCCCAGCTTGGAAACTGAATGAACCTAAAACACTGACCAATGCACCTGTATGGGCAGCTACCACCTATCTCTCAGTGGAGTCTTATGTGTTGCTGTGATGCTGAGCAGGTTTCAGTGGAGCTTCCAGACTAAGATAAACCAGGAAGAAAAGCCTGGCATGCTACTTCCAAAAATCAGCCAATGATCCTGGAGGTCGCCTTTCAGCCCAATTACAGATTGGCCTATCAAATAAACAATAACACCCAAGAGGAATGTGTTCTTAGAACAATCGACTATACGAGACGAAATGGGCAACATATGCCCAAAAGCAAAGATGAGAAGGCAAGGAGGGGCAGGGAAAATGGATGGATGGAATGAGGGAAGAAAGGGTAGAAATGGGGAGAGTGCTGACACATTGCGGGAAAAGCAACCAATGCCACAGAACAATCTGTGTACAAACTATTGAGTGGGAAACTAATTTGCTGTGTAAACTTTCACCTAAAACACAATAAAATGTTAAAAAAAAAAAGAAAAGAAATCAGCCAAAGAAAACCCTATGGATCAAAACAGTCCTATCTGCCACTGATCATGAGGATGGCACAGGAGCACGTAACATTTTGCTCTGTTGTAACTGGGTTCGCCATGAATCGGGGCCAACTTGACAGCCGCTGTCTTAGTCATCTACTGCTGCTACAAACAGAAATACCACAAGTGGATGACTTTAACAAAGAGAAATTTATTTTCTCACAGTCCAGTAAGCTAGAAGTCCAAATTCAGGAAATCAGCTCCAAGGGAAGGCTTTCTCTCTCTGTCAGCTCTGGAGGAAGGTCCTTCTCATCTATCTGCCCCTGGACTAGGAGCTTCTCCGCACAGGAACCCAGGGTCCAAAGGATGCACTCTGCTCCTGGCACTGCTTTCTTGGTGGTATGAGGTCCCCTCTCTCTGCTTGCTTCCCTTTGCTTTTATCTCTTGTAAGATAAAAGGTGATGCAGACCACACCCCAGGGAAACTCCCTTTACATTGAATCAGGGTTGTGACTTAGTAAGGATGTTGCAATCTCACCCTAATCCTCTTTAACATAGAATTACAATCACAAAATGGAGGACAACCACACAATAATGGGAATCATGGTCCAGCCAAACTGATACACACATTTTTGGGGGGACATAATCAATCCATGACAGCCACTAACAACAAAACACTGGGCCCACATAATGTGGTTCAGCACAGACCCCACCACTCCCAGTTACCTGGCACCATCTGTTTCTCTCATGTATGTCCCCCGTGGCCCTGGAGGCATTGAAGGTTGTGACACCTAGTCCCCTCTCAGGAGACAGACCTCCAGATCTAAGGAAATCCCAGATGCCCTCGTGCTTTATAAACTGTAAAGTGCTGGTCCCTTGCAAGATGTCATTATTATGCATTTGTGGTAGGTACTAAATAGAGTCCCTTCGTGGTACAAACGGTCAAGTGCCCCGCTGCTACCCAAAAGACTGGAGATTTGCATCCATCCAGAGATGCCTCAGAAGAAACGCCTGATGGTCAACTTCAAAAAAATCAGCCACAGAAAACCCTATGGAGCACAGTTCTCTGACACACGCAGGGACACCATGAGTTAGAGTCAACTTGACAGCAACTGGTTAACTGGTTACTAGATGGATAAGGGAACCCTGATGACGTGGTGGTTAAGAGCTCAGCTGCTAACCAAAAGGTCAGCAGTTCGAATCCACCAGCCGCTGCTTGGAAACCCTGTGGGGCAGTTCTACTCTGTCCTATAGGGTCACTATCAGTCAGAACCAACTTGACGGCACCTAACAACAACAACAACCGATGGATGAAAACTTTTACTCTTATCTCCATCTTCTCTCTACTCCACCCCAGATCTGGTTCCAGAATCAGCGAGCCAAGTGGCGGAAGCAGGAGAAGATGGGCAGCCTCAGTGCTCCGCAGCAGCTGAGTGAGGCCGACTTCACCGCAGGGACAAAACTGGACGTGGCTGTGAGCGGCTGAGGCATCAAGGGAGGGGGTGAGGGGGAGCCATGGTCTGGGAACATCCCATCCAGACCCAGATGGGAGGCAGGGGCCCTGTCTACAGTAAAAAGTGAAAGGGAAATTATTTTAGAAAGAGTAGGGGACGCAGAGAGGTCTGGAAGTCTGTGGGACCTGGGACAGGTTATTGGCATCTGTCTGCTGCCATGTTCTCATCCACTGGGTGGCAATCACAGTGCCTGTCGCTCCTCCAGGGAGTGGTTTGTACTAAGTGTGCAAAGCTTCAAAGTTTCTAAAACAAGGTCACAGAGTAAAGCTCAGTGTGTGGCGGTTGAGTACACCAGCTCTGGGGTCAGACTGTCCGGGTTCATGTAGCAGTGAGGTGGCTGTGGAAGGGTCACTTTGCCTCTTAGGGGATAGTAATAGAGCTTTGATGAAGAAGAAATGAATGAGATATGAAGTATGCTTGGCACCTCGGAAGCGCCCTGTAAATATTAGCTGTCCATTGGGTTAACACATGTTTTTTAGTAAGTACCAGGTGCTAAGGGAGCATTGATGGTTCAGTGGCAGAATTCTCACCTTCCAGGAAAGAGACCTGGATTCGATTCCTGGCCAACCCAGCTCATGTGGAGCCACTACCCATCTGTCAGTGGAGGCTTACATGGTACTATGATGCTGAACACGTTTCAGTGGAGCTCGGAGAGTAAGAAAGACTAGGAAGAAAGGCCTGGCGATCTACTTCTGAAAATTAGATAGTGAAAGTTCTGTAGATCACGATGGTCTGATGCTAAACTGATCATGGGAATGGCACAGGACTGGGCAGCATTTTGTTCTGTTGTGCTTGGGGTCGCCATAAGTCAACTTCACGGCAGCTAATAACAACAACAACAACCCAGTGCTAACCACTGTGGATACAGCAGTAAACGAGACAAACAACCCTGCCCACAGGAACCAACACTCTCTTACTATTGGCTATATATCTAGCATTGAAGGTTTCTAGATACCCACAAAAACCGAAATGAAACCGAGCTCATGACAACCCCATGTGTCACAGAGTAGAACTGCTCCATAGAGTTTTATGGGCTGTAATCTTTACAGAGGAGTCCCTGGGTGGTGCGACAGTTAAGCGCTCAAGTACTAGTCAAAATGTTGGCAGTTTGAACCCACCCAGAGGTGCTTCAGAGGACAGCATGACGATCTGCTTCTGAAAGATCACAGCCTTGAAAACCCTATGGCGCAGGGAGGGTATGCACACATGGAGTTGCCATGAGTCAAAATCAACCACAACAACAATCTTTATGGGAGCAGATTGCCAGGGCTTTCTTCTGAGGTGCCACTTGGTAGGTTTGAACCACTAACCTCTAGGTTAATAGCCAAGCACAAACCGTTTGCACCACCCAAGGACCTTTCTATATACACACAGTGACCCTATAAGGTAGAATTTTTTAATTATCCATTTTTAATAAGGCAGAAACTGCGCCCTGAGGTGCAAAGCGACTATTCCATGGAAACAGCTGCTTTAAGTGCTGAGATTAGAACCAGATTTCCTGGCCCCCAGTCATGGGCAGTAGTGACGAACTGTCCAGGTTTGCATAGGTTTGCACAGGCTTTCAGTGCTAAACCCAGGAAAATCTGGGCAAATCAGGCCCCCCCTGAGCTGCCCAAGCCATGGGAGAGAAGCCAGGAAGCTTCAAGCACAGCCCAGGGCGAAGCTGAGGACTCACCTCTCTCTCCTGCCCTCTTGTTGTAACAGGGCCCCCTTCAGACGCCTGCAGCTCTGCCTGGGCTGGCTCCACCCACAGGTTGCTATCCACTTGCTCAAAGCCAGCTGGCCACTGCCTGGTTTCCTGCTGGAGTCACCTTCCTCCCATGCCCCCCATGGGAGATGCAGCCGCTCCCGGGCCCTCTCCTGCAGCAGGCCTTCGTTCCTGCACTCCGCCTCTTTCCACCTCCGAACCCCAGGTGGAGCAGCACCTGTGCCACTTCAACATAGGAACTGGACATCCTCTCCCCAAAGAGCCACTCCTCTCCAGATGAAGCTGGGTGGCAGGTGTGCCCAGGCTGCTGGGGAACTCAGTCTCACACTCCAGAGTCTGCTATATCCCAGGATGCCATCTTGAAGGGTTGCCCCAGACTCAGCAGCAACGGGTGAACGTTAAGGAAGAGCTCTTGTCTCTCCTGGCCAGAGTTGCCCTCCTGGCTCAGAAGACAGAGGCTGCATGAGGTCCCAGAATGAGCTCTGGAACGGGGACATCATCCTCTTGTACCTGTGCCTCCTTGAACTCCCTGTATGACCTCCAGCCAGTCACTTGCCCTCTCTGCACCTCATCTGTAACAGGAGAGAGCTTGACAAGATGACTTCTGAGGACACTTCTGATCCTAACTTTTTTGAGCTGAACCATGGCGAGAACAGAGGCATAGAGGCCAAGGGAGGTGTTCATTCATTCATTCATTCATTCATTCATCCATGACACATTTATTGAGCACCTACTGACCACTCCATAAATGCAACTGGATATAGAGATGAACAACTCAGGTCCTGACCCCGGGGACTCAGTCTAGGTTGGTCGACGGGATGATGCTGACCTTCCCTTGCAAGCAGACCACTTGCTCAATGACCTTGCAGTTGACCCATTTCTAACATATTCTTTATGGCTTTGATGGGAACATCCCAGAGTGGAAGAGAAACACAGAAAATAAATTTTAAAAATTTAAACCAATTTTGGTGCCTTTGGTTATTCTGCCAGGTTGGGAAGGGATGTTGTCATATTCAGTATGCATGAACAGTGAGACAGTAAGCTTTTTCCAGAGTTTATCTACCCAGGACATTTGTGAGGGCCTTGCTGGAAGGGCAACCTCACTCTGCCCTGGAAGTCCTGGGGTTTAGCTCAATTCTGCTGTCTCCTTGCAGTGAGAACTTGGGCAAATCACATTTCTTGTCTGAGCCTTAGTTTTCCCATCTGTGAAAGGGAGCCATCAGTTTTCCCACCTGCCCACCCTGCCTCCCAGAGCAACCTGAAGACTCTGAAAGGAGGGGAAAGTAATTTGCCATGTGCAGGTGCTGGACCCACTGGGGAATAGTATTGTTATTCCCAGATTTCACCAGGAAAGTGGCTGCTTGAATTCAAGCCCAGGAATGAATCAACCCCTGCTCCCAGGGAGGTGTCAGCTGCACTTTCCTTGTGTGAGGGTCTCTGAGACCTCCCTTCCTTGGGGAGGACAGGGCCTGCTCCCCTGAGCTGCGCCATCTGGACTGACCTCTATGTATAAGTTAGACGTTCTAGGAATCTGCCCCAAACCCCAGAGCCTCTGCAATCTACCTTGGCCATGATCCACCCAAGAATTGGACCAGGAACCAGGAAGCCTGGGTCTCAGTACTGCACTCCCTCTAATGTGCTGTGTAATCTCACCATTTGATCTCTCTGGGCCTCAGCTTCCTCCTGTGTAAATTGAAGGTAGGGGGGTGAGAAACGGGTGGGAAATGGATGAGAACGTCTCCAGGCACTCAGTACGTCAGAACCACAGGCTGCAGCCCCTCAGCTTCCTCCCTTGTCCCAGCCGTCTGCTCTGCCAGGGCAGCTCAGCTCCACCAGGCAGAGCCGTGAGGACTCAGGGCTACGGCCACAGGTGCTACATGTGCACTCTGCCACCAGCCTGTGTGTGATTTTGGACAACCTCTTGGAGTCTTGGTTTTCTTCCCTAGTGAATGACTTGAGTTGTCCTTGCCCACCCAGGTCACAGGGCAATTGTGAATCCCCGGCAAGCTGGTGGACGTGAACGCGCTTTACAAACATAGACGTGCAAAGCACTGAGCCCGTGAGTGCCATATTGACACCTGATCTCTGGGTGACTCTGGATGAAAGGAAGGGATGGGGTCTGAGGGGACAAGAACCATTAACAAGCAAAGGGGGGGACCTCATAACTTACCAACTTGGGTAGCAGGTACCCATTTTATGGCCCTCAACTCAAATGTGCCAAATGTAATTTTCATCATTTTGCTACAGCTGGCTTTACTTTCTATATTGTTGGCAGGAAATTTATTCTATTAACCTCTAGGTTACTGATTCCTCAGACACTTCAGGTTTAAACTCAGTTGCATTTAAGATTGTCCCACTCTCTTTCCGTCCTTCGCACTGGGGTCTTTGCTAGGTTGAGGGTGGGGATTGGGAATGCATTTATGCAAATGCCATCACAGTCTCTGCAGGAGGGGATGACCACTTCCCGCCTCTGTCTTTTTCAGTCCCCTGCTGGCATCCATTGAGGGGCCTCTTATCCGGTCTGGCCTTGGCATGGCCCCCTCTTCTCTGGCAAGGGACCACCTCATTCAATCCACTATTGGGGCTTCCCTCCACATACTCTACCGCAGCCCCCCTCCCCACTTCCCACTGTGAAGCCCCTCCAGCTCCCTCTCTTTCTAGCATCCAGGTCTTCTCATGGGCAGGAGGGAAGGTTGACAGCTCTCCCAAACTGCTCTGAGCCATGGAAGCGCTGGGCCAGACAGAAGGCTCTCACATATTCTGAGCCTCTTGTAGTCATCCTCATGCCCTGATGATGGAAGGTCATGGATGAGACCACAGATCTCCAGACTTCCAGGTGGAATGGGAACGGCACAGGGCCCTTCTGCTTTGGGGCCCCAGCCGCTTCCCAAGTCACATACACTCCTTCCCCAGCTTCCTCTGGAAACAGGGTTTGGCCGACCGTAGAGATTCAGGCAACCAGAAAGTCTCAGCTTTAGTATAGAGATAAAAGCTAATTTTGTGGAGTGACCTCTTCCTCCCTAGGGATTAATTTTTTACCTATGTACAACAGAACAAAACACTACCTAGTCCTGCACCATCCTAACAATCCTTGCTATGTTTGAGCTCATTGGTGCAGCCACTGCGTCAATCCATCTCATTGAGGATCTTTCTCATTTTCGATGAGCCTCTACTTTACCAGGAATAATGCCCTTCTCCAGGGACTAATCCCTCCTGATAACATGTCCAAAGCATGAGATAAAGTCTCACCATCCTCGCTTCTAAAGAGTTTTCTGGCTGTACTTCTTCCAGGACAGATGTGTTCATTCTTTTGGTAGTCCGTGGTATATTCAATATTCTTCACCAATACCATAATTCAAAGGCATCAATTCTTCTTTAGACTTCCTTATTCATTGTCCATCTTTCACATTTATATGAGGTTATTGAAAACATCATGGATTGAGTCAGGTGCACGTTAGTCCTCAAAGTGACATGTTTGCTTTTTAACTCTTTAAAGAGGTCTTTTGCAGCAGATTTGCCCAATGCAATACCTTGTTTGATTTCTTGACTGCTGCTTCCATGGGCGTTGATAGTGGATCCAAGTAAAGTGAAATCCTTGACAACTTCAATCTTTTCTCTGTTTATCATGATGTTGCTTATTGGTCCATTTGTGAGGATTTTTGTTTTCTTTATGTTGAGGTACAATCCATACTGAAGATTGTAGTCCTTGATCATCATCAGTAAGTGCTTCAAATTCTATTCCCTTTCAGCAAGCAAGGTTTAATGGAGGTTGTTAATGAGTCTTCCTCCAAACCTGATGCCCTGTTCTTATTCATATCGTCCAGCTTCTAGGATTATTTGCTCAGCAAGCAGATTGAATAAATATGGTGAAAGGATATAACCCTGATACTGCATGACTTTAAACCAAGTAGTATCCCCTTGTTCTGTTCCAACAACTGTCTCTTGGTCTATGTACAGGTTCTGCATGAGCACAATTAAGTGTTCTGGAATTCCCATTCTTTGCAATATTATCCATAATTTGCTTTGATCCACACAGTCGAATGCCTTTACATAGTCAATAAAGCATAGGTAAACTTCTTTCTGGTAATCTCTGCTTTCAGCCAAGATCCATCTGACATTAGCAATGATATCTGTCGTTCCACACCCTCTTCTGAATCCAGTTTGAATTTCTGGCAGTTCCTTGTCTACTACGACTACTCCAACCATTTTTGAATTATCTTCAGCAAAATTTTACTAGTGTGTGATATCAATGATTTTGTTCAATAATTTCCACATTCTGTTTGATCACCTTTCTTTGGAATAGGCACAAATATGGATCTCTTCCAGTCGGTCGGCCAGCAGCTGTCTTCCAAATTTCTTGACATAGAGAATGAGCGCCTCCAGTATTTCATTGTGTTGATACGTCTCAAATTTAGTATTCAGTCAATTCCTGGAGACTTGTTTTTTGCCAGTGCCTTCAGTGCAGCTTAGACTTCTTCCTTCCTCATAAATATACATGCATATATATATAGGAACCCTGGTGGCATAGTGGTTAAGAGCTCAGCTGCTTACCAAAAGGTTGGCAGTTCGAATCCACCAGCCACTCCTTGGAAACCCTGTGAGACAGTTCTACTGTGTCCTATAGGGTTGTTGTGAATTGGAACCTACTTGACAGCATCTAACAACAACAACAAACATATATATATATATATATGTATGTATATACATATATCTTGCCCACAAGTCTGTCAGTTTGTCGTACTGTGGGGGCTTGCATGCTGCTGTGATGCTGCAAGCTATGCCACCAGTATTCATACACTAGCACTGTCACCATGGCAGACAGGTTTCAGCTGAACTTCCAGACTAAGACAGACTAGGAAGAAGGACCTGGTGGTCTAGTTCTGAAAAGAATTAGCCAGTGAAAACCTTATGAATAGCAGTGGAATAGTGTCTGATATAGTGCCGGAAGATGAGCCCGTCAGGTTGGAAGGCACTCAAAATATGATTGGGGAAGAGCTGCCTCCTCAAAGTAGAGTCGACCTTAATGACGTGGATGTAGTCAAGCTTTCTGAACCTTCATTTGCTGATGTGGAATGACTCAAAATGAGAAGAAAGAGCTGCAAATATCCATTAGAAATCAAATGATGCATTGCATTGGGAAAATCTGCTGCAAAAGACCTCTTTAAAGTTTTAAAAAGCAAAGATGTCACCTTGAAGACCAAAGCCATGGTGTTTTCAATCGTCTCATATGCATGTGAAATCTGGACAATGAGTAAGGAAGACCGAAGAATTGACACCTTTGAATTGTGATGTTGGCGAAGAATATCAAATATACCATGGACTGCCAAAAGAAGGAACAAATCTGTCTTGGAAGAAGCACAACCAGAATGCTCCTTAGAAGCAAGGATGGCGAGACTACAGTTCACATACTTTGTACATGTTTTCAGGAGGGATCATTACCTGGAGAAGGACGTCATGCTCTGTAGAGGGTCACCAAAAAGAGGAAGATCCTCAACGAGATGGACTGACACAGTGGCTGCAACAATGGGCTCAAGCATAGCAACAACTGTAAGAGTGGCGCAGGACAGGGCAGTGTTTCATTCTGTTGTATATAGAGTTGCTATGAGTCGGAACTGACTCGACGGTACCTAACAACAGCATATATATACATATACATTTATATATATACATATATGTACAGTATATTTATCAGGTATATACTGCATATAAGCCTGTTTATTGAGGCTTTTTAATAGCAAAAACTGGAAACCACCTAAATAGGGCACTATTGAAACAAATTATATTCATTCATTTATTAAAAATAATGAGAGAGACTGAAATGTACCTCATGGGAAATTGTCATTAGACACATCCTTAAGTGAAAAAGCAAGGTGCAGAACAGTATTATGATCTCATTCAAGTAAGAAAAGATAAAGATGAGATAAAGCTATCTTTATATGTAAAAACACCTTCTGTATGCTGATGGTTCCTACATGAGTACTTAGTTTTTGCTCCATAACAAATCATCCCAAACCTTAGTGGCCTGAAGTAACAACCACTTCTTTAGCCCAGGACTCTGTGGGTTGGCTAGGTTCTTCATCTGGTCTGGGCTGGCTCAGCTAATCTCAACTGGGCTGACCCATGAGTTGGTGGTCAGCTGGAGGGTCGATGGTTGCTAGATGATCTATAGGGTTACCTCACTCAGTGGTCTGGTTTGGCAGGCTGTTAACTGGGGTAACAGGGTGTCTGGAATCTCACTAGGCTTCTTCACATAAGGGTGCACTTTAGTTGCCTAGTTATTTATAGCAAAAAATATCATGAGTGGACTTCAGACATTTAACAAATTCTAAAAGAACACCAGAGACAGAGAGACTGAAATGTCTATCACTATTCATTCAATAGATATTTATTAAGCACCCCTCACGGTGCTTAACCAGACACGGTGCTAGGAACTGAAGATAGAAAAGTAAGAGAAAATGTGTTCCCTTCTTCCATGGAGTATATGTTTGTGATGCTTTGAGCTGCAAAGAAAAGAAAACACAATCCAAATTGGCTTAAATAACAAGGAAATTTATTATTTCACCTGGAAATCCAGAGGGAGAGTAGGCTGCAGGGTTCATTGGTTCAGAGATTCAACAGCATCATCAGGAACCCAGTTCTTGGGGTTAGGTTGTTCGGCCATTCCCAGAGTGACCTCGTCTTCTGACTGATAGCAAAATGGCGGCAGCAGTTTTAGGCATCATGTCCAGAAATGTCCAGGCAATGTCCGGAGGAAAAGCAAGGACTGACTCTGGGAACAAGGAACCCTATCCAAAAAGCCCTTCAACAGACTTCCCTTCATATCCCAGTGGTCAAAATAGTGTCACAAGCCCATTTCCACCAACCGCTAGCAAGAGGATTGAGTTAGGTGCATCATTGTGGAGAGAATGAATAGTGGGGAACCAACAACAATGTCCACTACACTAACAGTAAAGATAATGACAACAAGGGATATCAGTGCTGATGTCAGATGGATCCTGGCTGAAAGCAGAGAACACCAGAAAAATATTTACCTGTGTTTTATTGACTATGCAAAGGCAATCGACTGTGGATCATACAAATTATGGATAACATTGCGAAGAATGAGAATTCCAGAACACTTAACTGAGCTCATGAGGAACCTGTACCGAGATCAAGTGGCAGATGTTCAAAGAGAACAAGGGGATACTGTGTGGTTTAAAGTCAGGAAAGGTGTGTGTCAGGGGTGTGTCCTTTCACCATACCTATTCAATCTGTATGCTGAGCAAAGAATCCAAGAAGCTGAACTATATGAAGAAGAACAAGGCATCAAGATTGGAGGAAGACTCATTAACAACCTGTGATATGCAGGTGACACAACCTTGCCTCCTGAAAGTGAAGAGGATTTGAAGCACTTACTGATGAAGATCAGAGACTACAGCCTTCAGTATGGATTATTCCTCAACATAAAGAAAACAAAAATCCTCACAACTGGGCACTAAGCAACATCATGATAAACAGAGAAAAGACTGAAGTTGCCAAGGATTTCGTTTTACTTGGATCCACAATCAACACCTATGGAAGCAGCAGCCAAGAAATCAAAGGATGCATTGCACTGGGCAAATCTGCTGCAAAAGACCTCTTTCAGTTAGCAGCCCAGCACTTAACCACTGTGCCACCAGGCCTCCTTAATGAGTCTCTACTCTCGGTGCCCTTTACTCAGATCTCCATCTCCTGACCGGGAATTCTCAAAGTCTGAGTTCTGGGCCTGTCCCCATCCTGAGTGGCCGTCGTCAATGGGCTGCCTTTGTCTGTAGCCAAGTTTCCTCATCTGTTAAATGAAACTGAATAAGACGCCCTCAAGGTCTCTTCCAGGTCTGATATTCTGGGACTCTCTTCTTTCTGCAGAAAGGCAGGGTCGGAGCTCAGGCTCATAGTCTGAGTTCCCAGGAGGCATTGACTCACTTCCTCTCAGGCCCCAGGGTCCTGGTCAGAAATTCGTTCTGATAAGCACTGACTCCTTTCTCCCTGGACAGGTGGAGATAAGGATTAATGAGTGTGGTTTGCCATGAGCCTCAGGCTCTGTGAAGGAAGGTTCCAAATGGAAGCTATTACTAATCATTCTCTGAGCTCAGGGCTAGCAAATCAACCTCCTTCTCGAGAGCTAGCAAATCAGTCTCCTCGAGGAACCAAACCAATTGTTGATTTTGTTGATCTGGAGCTAAACACAGAGAGGGCTAGTTGACCTTGAGATTGACAAAGAAATGGGTAATCTATATCAGCCTGCAAGGATTTGTCCATCCCCAAAATACAGAGTCCTCTTCTAGGTGCCAGAGAAATAACTACACTAAGACCACAGCCCCTGGCCTCAAGAATGGACAGTCTAGCAGGTGGACAGTCTAATGTGCAACCCCCACACACACCTTTTCACTGCCTAGCCACGAAATGTCCAAGTCATACCACTGACATCCCCCTGCTAGTCAATTCTGTTTCATCAGTTTATGCTAAATGATAAGCAAGCTGCACAAAGTTACAGAGGTGCTAAAAAGTTGATACGGCAACCCAAGTCAGATATACCTCATGTTCTTCTCTAACAGGGATATTGGGCTGATAAACCAAAAAACTAAACCCACTTCTGTTGAGTCAATTGCTACTCACAGCGACCCCATGGGGTTTCCAAGGCTATCAATCTCTATGGAAGCAGGCTGCCACATCTTTGTCCCATGGAGCCGCTGGGGGTTTCGAACCGCCAACCTTTTGGTTAGCAGCGATCACCTTTACCACTGTAACAGCAAGGTTCCTTATGGGGCTGATAAGGCTAAAACAAGAGGGGGGAGGGGCATAGCCGGGTGTGACAGAATCCTAATCTTCAAACAGAATTGGAGAAAATAACAAAACTTTAAAATACGCTCCCTTCCTCTTTTGCAGACTTCTCATCAAAGTGATATACTGTAAATAGGCCTGTGTTTGCATGTTCACTTCCTGATTATTCCTTTTGTTCATTTTGTTGCCTCAGTAATTGCTTTACAATGCACTAAGTTCTTCCTACCTTATCTAGATCCCAGACCAGCTGATGTGTAAATTATGGGTTAGGTGGAGGCAGAGGCATGAACTAAGGTATGGCGGGCAGGGCGCCCTTGAGGAGGCGCTAATGAGCAGTTTCTATTGGCCATTCCAGTTTCCATCACCAGCTGTGAGAGATCATTCAGCAATTTAAAGCTAATTGCCATAGGTGCTATTTTCCATAGACTCCTGGATGGAGGCTCTTTGAAGCACAGTGTTAAACTTTTTGGTGGTGTTTTAAATCTCAAAGCATCAAAAGGCTGGAGGAAGACCAAAATGTTGTTGTTGTCAGCTGCCATCAAGTCAGCTCTTGACTCATGGCAACCTTATGTATAACAGAGAAAAAAAAAAAAATGTAGCCTGATCCTGTGTTATCTTCTTGATTGTTGGCATGTTTGAGCTCATTATTGTGGGCATTGCGTCAATCCATTTCATGGAGGGTTTCCCTTGTTTTCACTGACCCTCTACTTTACCAACTATGATGGTTTCCTGATGACGTGCCCGAAGTAAGCAAGATGAACTCCCAACATCCTTGCTTCTAAGAAACATTCTGGTTGTGATGTTGTTGTTGTTGTTAGGTGCCGTCGAGTTGGTTCCAACTCATAGCGACCCTATGTATAACAGAATGAAACCTTGCCCGGTCCTGTGCCATCCTCAGAATCGTTGCTATGTTTGAGCCATTTGTTACAGCCACTGTGCCAATCCATCTCGTTGGGGGTGGTAATAGCATCCATAAATTCCCATCTGGCCCCTTTGTTTGTGTGAGTTGCCATTGTCATAGGGAGGGTGATAGAATTGGGAGGAATTTAGAGAAGACTATAGTATTAGGGCTGGTACAATTTTTGTAAAAATATTCACAATTCAATCCATAACAGATGCAATCAAGGAATTCTGAATATGGACTGGGAAAGAGAGGACATTAAAATTTTTCTGTTAATTGTGTTAATTATCATAATAACACAATGGGGTTTTTTAATGTCCCTTTTTGTTAGAGATGCATACTAAAATCTTAAAAGCAAAAAGACATAATGTCTCCAGCAAACAAACACATAAAAGTAGGTAGTCAGGAAGAGAAAAACAAGACTGGACAATTGTTAATAGTTGCTGAAGCTTGTTGATGGGCATATGGCGGTTCATTAATCTATCCTCTTGACTTTTGTATATATTAGAATATTTCCATAATAAAAAAATTTAATCCAGAAGCCAAGCCCACTGCTGTGGAGTCAATTCTGACTCATAACGACCCTATAGGACAGAGTAGAATCGCCCCATAGGATTTCCAAGGAGTGGCCGATGGATTTGAACTGCCAACCTTTTTGTTAGCAGCCGAGCTCTTAACCACTGTGTCACCAGGGCTCCCTCCAGAAGCCATTGAGAAGGAAAGAAAAAAAAAGGAAGAACTGAACAGAAAAATATGATCCAGAAGGTACAGATTCTCAAAACCAGGTCTCCTGAGGGTCACAAGAAGAAACAAGATCCAGATGGGATGACTCCAGGTGATCTAACTCTGCGTTCAGAAGTCTGGAGGATTGGTCTACCCTGAGAGAAGGAAGATGTTCTGTGCAGCCCCAGAGGGCAAAACTGGGACCAATGTGGAGAGTATAACAAGAAAACTTAAAGCTCAATACAAAGAAGTACTAGCAGGCAAAGTTTTCCAAAGGTCCCCTCTGTCCCTGGCTCTCCAACCACGTCTCTACTGTATGCAGCACCCATAAGCTCCATGCTGCAGCCACACTGAATCACTGCAGGCAACAGGGACACACACACACCTGGAACATTCCTAGCCCATGCCCTTTGCCCTGCTCTTCCCCTGGCCAGGAATGCCCTCTCCTGCTCCCAGGCTTCAAGGCCCAACTTAAGCCCTGCCCCCACCTCACCCTTGATCTCCCCTTGGAAATAACGGCATCATTTATATAATGCAAGTGCTTAGAATGTGCTGTGGCTGGTATATGCACACAATTTCATAGTTTAGAAAGAGCATTACGTTATCTTTATAGATATATATCATAGATAAGTTATACGTTTTATAATTATTCTTCCTTTTCACTCCCACAACACTGTGTACTTTTACTGGGATAATAGCAGTCTTCAAGTATTGAGGGCCCACCATCTGCCAACTGCTTTCATTCTCACACCAATCCAATGACACAGTGTCTGAGACAGGACTTGACTTACCCAACATTACATGCCAGAGTTCTAACTGGAACGTAGGTTAGTCCGATGCCAAAACTTTTAACTATAAACTATACACAGACTATATATATAACATATA
>NW_004443963.1:13049359-13096075 GCF_000243295.1 Trichechus manatus latirostris
TATAAATAAGGGGATATGCTATATGTATATGGCCTCTCCTTAGTCACTGTGTCTATTCTTTCCACCACATGTCTGTCAGTATGTTGTATAGTGGTGGCTTGTGTACTGCTATGATGCTGGAAGCTATGCCACCAGTATTTCATATAGGAGCAGGGTCACCTATAATGGACAGGTTTTAGCAGAGTTTCCAGATGAAGACAGACTAGAAAGAAAGGTCTGGTGATCTACTTCCAAAAATTAGCCAATAAAAATGCTATGAATCACAGAATATTGCCCAAGACTTTGACTTGCTTACTCTGGATGTGTCACCAGTAGGGATCAATCACTGGAGAAGGACATTATGTTTGGTAAAGTGGAGGGCCAGGAAAGGCGAGGGAAAGCTTCAATGAGATAGATTAATACAATAGTTACAACAATGGGCTCAAACATACCAACAATCATGATGATGGCCCAGGACCAGACAACATTTCATTCTGTTATACATGGGGTCGCCGTGAGTTGGAGCCAACTCGACAGCAACTTACTTTTTTCTTTCTAACACAGTGTCTAGCATATGGTAAATGGTCAGTATATACATGAGAATGAATCAATAGATGAATGAATAAATCCTGCATTATGACTGCTTGTGTTTATAGCTCCCCCACCCCCACCCCATCCCCACTGTAAACTTCTGAACAGCTAAGATAAATAAACTGGACTAGACTCCAAGATTCTATATGGGGTATAAAAGAAGTCATGTCAGATGAATGTTAAGACTCAGGTAGAGTGGCAGGGGCTTGCCAAGTTCCCCAGGAAGTTAACAGAAGGACAGAGGGAGGGAGGCACTGTCGAGATCTCCAGTGAGGTCACCTCCACCAGCCCAGGCACTCTCCAAGTTACGAAGAGAAGGTCTCTCTCTTCCCTGGCTGCCAGGGCCCTGACCTTTGTGTGACCTCTGGAGGTGGGGACCTGTGCTCCCCAGGGGAGGAGGGTTACAGCCCTGTTATCACCATGCGGCAATAAAGTCATTTCGTGGTAATTAGAATCCTAACCAATTTAAGTCATTTACCGCTCCCAAATAATTATATGGTGGCTCTTATCGCCCCGAGAATCCTAAGATATTATTTGAAGGGGTCATAAACTAAGAACATGGCTGGGGGATGAGGAATAGAAGAGAGAAGGCAAATGAAGACAGATGGGAAGAGAATTGTAAGCACTCCATCTGCATGTCTACCCCCTTCATCAGATGTGGGCAAGACTCATTGGGTGCTGTCAAGTCAATTCCAACTCACAGCGATCCCATTTGACAGAATAGAGCTGCCCCATAGGGTTTTCTAGGCTATAATATTTACGGGAGCACATCGCCAGGTCTTTCTCCTGTGGAGCCACTGGGAGGGTTCAAACTGCCAACCCTTAGGTTATAGTCGAGCGCTTAACCATTGTGCCACCAAGGTTCCTACTCAAGGAGGACAAGGTTCCTTCTTGTCAAGTAGGAGGACAATATTCTATTCCTGGAAGTTTCTAACCAGAATCATGAAATCTCAGAGCTAGAGATGATAAAGAAACGTCTAGTCCAGTATTTCCCAAATTAGAAACCCTGGAAATCTGTGGTTCATGAGATGCTTATTGATGTTTGATGAAAAATGTTCCTTCGGCAAACCAGTTTGTGAAAATGTGTAAACTGTGGCTCCCTGTTAGGGAATCACAGAGTCCACTGCATCTCAAAGCTTCTGGGAAGGTCTACAGGAAAGAAACCAGTTTAACTTAACAAATCCAGTGTTTGCCAGACTTTGACCCCTGAACCTTCCCCCATCAAAACACATAGGACACCTATTGTATTGAAAGCACAATAAAGCTCAGAAAATATGAGTCTATTTATGCATGTTTCCTTTTCATTCGTGTGCTAAAGTTAGACTGAGTGGGTTTCTGTTCCTTGACCCCACACGCCCTCTGGTTAGGACAGGTATTTGCACTTAACAGTGGGCAGTCAGCCATCTGTAGGTAACTTTGGAAGATAAAGGGAGGTGACCTCATTTTTATGCCTTACCCAAGAGGACCTGTGAAGGGGAAAAAGGAAGAACAAACGGAATCCTTTGACAAACCAGAAACGGAACCACAAACTGAAGAAGAGATGAAGCTCACTTCCAAACATAATAGGAAGAGAATTACTCTATATGGACCAAAACGGCAGAACGTACCCAGTAAAAGGAGTGACTTTCTAACAATCAAGGCTGCAGACAGTGAAACAGACTGCCTTAGAACGTAATGAGTTCCCTGAGAGTGAGTGTATATCAGCCGAAGCCAAATAGCTGCTTAGGAGTGTGGTATTTACTCACTTGTTGTTAGGTTCTGTCAAGTCGGTTCTGACGCATAGCAACCCTATGTACAACAGAACGAAACACTGCCCAGTCCAGTGCCATCCTCACAATCATTGCTATGCTTAGTTTATTGTTGCAGCCACTGTGTCAATCCATCTCCTTAAGGGTCTTCCTATTTTTAATTGACCCTGTACTTTACCAAGCATGATGTCCTTCTCCAGGTACTGGTCTCTCCTGATAACATGTCCAAAGTATGTGAGACATAGTCTCATCATCCTTGCTTCTAAGGAGCATTCTGGATGTACTTCTTCCAAGACAGATTTGTTTGTTCTTCTGGTAGTCCATAGTATTCTTCACCAACACCATAATTCAAAGCCGTCAATTCTTCTTCAGTCTTCCTTATTCACTGTCCAGCTTTCACATGCATATGAGGCGATTGAAAATACCATGGCTTGGATCAGGTGCATCTTTATCTTCAAGGTGCCATCTTTACTCACTTAGTAAATATGTATTGATAATCTATACTATTCGAATCACTATTCGAAGGTAGAAAAACAGTGATGAGCAAGTCAGATAAATTAATCATGGAACCCTGGTGTTGCAGTGGTTAAGAGTTCAGCTGCTAACCAAAAGATCAGCAGTTCGAATCCACCAGCTGCTCCTTGGAAACCTTATGGGGCAGTTCTACCTGTTCTATAGGGTCGCTATGAGTTGGAGTCGACTCAATGGCAGTGGGTTTTTTTGTTTGTTTGTTTGTTTGTGTTTTATTGATGTTTATATTCTAGTGGGGATGGGATAAACAGATGAGAGACAAGTAAACAAAAATAAACGCAATAATTTTACAGAACTATAAAGAATTTCCGCCACTCATTTGTCAGTTTGTCATACTTTGGTGGCTCTCATGATGCTATGATGCCAAAAGCTATGCCACTGGTATTTCAAATACTAGCAGGGTCACCCATTGTGAACAGGTTTCAGTGGAGATTCCAGACTAAGACTAAGAAGAAAGCCCTGGTGATCAACTTCTGAAAATTAGCCAGTGAGAACCCTATGGCTCGCAACAGAATATTGTCCAATATACAACTGGGAGATGAACTCCTAGGTTTAAAGACACTCAAAATACACGGTGGCTGAAACAATGGATTCATGCATACTAAGTATGATGAAAATAGCGCAGGATCTGGCAACTTTTCAATATGCTGTACATGGGGTCTCCGTGACTGGGAGCCAACTAGACAGCAACAAACAACAACAATAAAGAATTTAAAGTTCCTAGGTGATGTAAATAAAATATTTTCTATGTATTTTGCTCTCTCCAACTCCCACCTTCAGACGTCCCAATCTGGTGCATCTACATACCCAGGTTCAGTAGGGAATCATTCCCATAGAATTATGTGACACTGATGTACAGAACCCACCTCCAAAGCACGAGAAAAATCAAGAATCTCACAGTCAAGAAAGAAGAGCACTCAGGGCCACTGCCTACAGTCATACAGGTTGTGTACAATATAACATCAAGGGAACTAAAGTTTGTTTAGCCCCTACTCCTTTCTTACACATCACAATCCTGTGGAGTTTAGATTATAATCCCCATTATATAGATTGGCAAAAATGAGGGTCAAGTGAAAGTCCATGGAAACCCATAGTAAGTAGTAGAGCTTCATACCCAGCTCTGACTCCAAAGGTCTTTCCTCTGACTCTACACTGAATTCCTGGGGGGCTGGGAGGGGGAGTATCTAACCTTCAAGAGATTATTTCCTTATGGGGCACTTCTTAGAGCAGGACTACAATACATCCAAGTATAATACGCCTTGGCCTGCTCAAGAGAACTAAGCAGTATACTTACACCTTAACTGTGGCTTAATAAAGGGAAAAATAAGGATATTCTCCCTCCTGTGTTGACAAAAAGAAAGGTTATTTTTATTTTCATTGCAAGATATATATTTAACACATTTTACCATGTAGAAAAGATTCAGGGGGAGAAAAAGAGCTCATAAAGCAAACAAGGGTATTATTTAATACCTTATTCACTTGTCCTTAACTGTAGTCAATTTATTCAAAATGCTAACCTTTTATGAGATTTTGAATTAAACTATATCCTTATTATACACCCACAATTCATGGGCGTGTGCATCTGTATTTTCACTAATCTCTAAATGAAATCTAGCATTTCCTTCCACTCTGAATGCCAACAACAAATTTTACCACAGTATTAGCGGTATCTGTGACTTTGTCACCACAGCTATTTTCATATCTCTTTACCATTGTCGCAGATACCACAAAATACTTGGTGTGCTAATAAAGAAGCACATGTACTACAGTATCGCAAATGTTTTGCTATTTTGATAACTGAATTTCAATATAATAGGTTTCCTTTAAAATCTTCTGTATTTTTGTCCTTAAAAAAAAAAAAGAATGGATAAACAAAATGTGGTACATACGTACCAAAAATAAATAAATAAATAAAACAAACCAGTTGCCATTGACTCAATTCTGACTTATAGCAACTCCATGAGGGCAGAGTAGAACTGCTCCACAGGGTTTTCATGGCTGTGACCTTTCAGAAGCAGATCATCAGACCTTTCTTCCAAGGCACCTCTAGGTGGGTTCAGTTAGTAGCCATGCACTTCACCATTTGCACCACCCAGGAACTCCTTGGTGCATGCATACAGTGGAATATTACTCAGCCACAAAGAGAAATGTTACAACCTGGATGAACCTAAAACCATCATGGTGGGTGAAATAAATTAGTCACAAAAGGACAAATCTTTTATGGTTCTACTTTTAGGAAAGATCTAGAACAAGTAAATGCATACAGACCTAAGGTTATTAGTGGTTCCCAGGGGCAGGCAAGAGAGAGGGAGAAAAAGGGACTCACTGCTTAGGAGACAATGAGCTTCTGCAAAGGGAGAAGGGAAAAGTTGGAAATAGATAATGGTGATGGCTGCACAACATGAATACAATTAATGTCACTAAATTATACATGTGAAAAATATTGAAATGGCAAATTATTTTGGTTACATATATTTACCACAAAATAAAATAAACTAAAACAAATTATGGGACAAAAATAAACTTATTTATTTTATTTGATGAATTTACAAGCATTATTCAGAGAAAGGGTCCAAGGCTTCATTAGAAGGCCAAAAGACTCCACAGTTCAAAAAAGTATAAGAACCTCACCCTACAGGTCACATTCCTCCTTTGTGGTGGATTCCATCCCCTGGAGACCCCAAACCAAAAAAAGCTGTTGCTGTCAAGTCAATTCTGACTCATGGTAACCCCATGTGTGACAGAGTAGAACTGCTCCATAGGGTTTCCTTGGCTGTAGTCTTTACAGAAGCAGACCACCAGACCTTTCTTCTGTGGTGGTTAGTAGCGGAGTGCAAACCATTTGCACCACCCAGGGACCTGCTGGAGACCACGGAACACTTTTAAAACTCTTCCAGGCTAGAGAGGTGGAATAAACATGGCACTATAGACAGAAGCACCACACCATCCCTCCACAGCAAAGACACAGAAAACTAAGTAAAACAGAGACAAACGTCAATCCTAGAACCCTAAGCGTCAAATGAAGAGATAAAGAACTCAACCAAGCACCAAATGGAATAAGAAACTGACAAAGAACAGAGAGCGAGGAGAGTTACGAGTGGAAGTTCCCTATCAGCTAATGCGGCACGGATTGACCATCTTGGACTCCTGTCAGAGATTGGTGGATTGGCAGACAGGAAGTACAGGAATGCATATTCACGGAGCTCCCAGCGGGAGACAGAGCACCTGGTAACCACTGAGACACTCTATCACAAACCCCACCCTGCCTTCCCCTGCTTGACATTGTCTGCTTCCTGGCTGGCCAATCCGAGGCTCACCGGAGGGCTGATTCACTGCTTCCCAGCGGGCGGTGACTGCGGCACATGAGGCACCAGTTCCATGTCACATGGATTCACCCCACCCACACTGGTCAGCTTCTTCATTGCCATTTCTTTGTTCCTGGTGTCACTTTCTTCAGTCTCTTTTGGTTTCTTCCCTGCCTCTCACCTCCTCCCCCTCCTTTCTCTTGAACGCTTGACTCCGTGTGCCATTTTTGCTTCTTTATGACAGGCTATAAAGAGCTGCTTAGCTGGGGAATTGCTTCCCTGGTCTGCAGGCTCCTGTTGGTGGGATCCCTGGGGAATTTTCTTTTTCTTTGTTTGTTTTCTCTTTCTTTTTTCCTTTTCATCTTTCTTCATTTCTCAGTTTCTCATCTCTTTCTACTTACCTTCTTTTCCTGTCTCCTGAATACCTGGTACTGTATATCATCTCCACCCCTTCTAGCCAGGCTGTACTGCACCGCTGGAGAGCCACATCCCCAGTCTGTGCAGCCGCTTAGCTGGGATCTCTGGGACTTTTAAAAAAAAATTTATTTTTATTTTTTAATTTTTTGTTGTTGTTGTTTTTCTTCGTTTCTCGGTTTCTTGTCTCTCCACTCCAACAGCAACCTCCTTCAGCACTGTTTTTTGCTCCTGTTTCTCTCTCGTCTCTCTCTTCTTTTCCGTACCCAACCTAGCTCCACACATCACAACCTCCCCCCACCCCCTTGCCTATCTGCACCATGTGCTGAACATTGCTCTCCTGAGCAGCATAGGGATGACCTACTGGAACTTGCCCTGCAATGATCACCAGCTCACCTTGTCAGCCCCAGTATGTACCACAAACAACCTATTCCAGGCCCTTCCCTTCCGCTGGACCTTCCTGGTTGCACCATAGCTGAGCAACTGGCCCTGCCCATTGGACAAGGAGGTGAAAAATATCATGTCCACAGATGAGCAAACAACCAAGAAAGCACAGCCCGTCTGCTCAGACATAACCAAATAAAACAAAAAAGCAGGATGAAACAAAGAAATCTGTAATCAATAAACAAAGAAAATAACTACTGGATGCCCCAAAGACGACAGAAAATACCAAAACATATGAAAAAAGAGGACAGGATGGTTCCAGCAGGTGTCCAAAATAAAATACTAGATGACTTTCCAGTAGAAGAAAAGGCACTAGAACTACCTGATAGGGAATTCAAATCTCTAATATTCAGAGCTATCCAAGAGTTGAAGTAAAAAGCAGGCAAAAATGAAAAAATAGACAAATTCATGGAAAATACAGACAAAAAATAGAAGAACTCAGGAAAATAATACAGGAACAATAAATTCACAACTAGAAATCATACAAAAAACAACAGTTAGAAATCCAAAAGATAAACAAGATTTCAGAAATGGACAGTGTTATAGAAGGGCTGAGGAACAAGTTTGAAACAATGAAGACAGGATTAGCGAAATTGAAGACAAACACTTGGATACAACTCTGAGGAAAAATAAGAAGAAAGAATGAAAAGAAAAAACCTGGAGAATTATGTGGGATAAAATCAAAAGCAAAAATTTTTGAGTAATTGGAGTTTCAGAAGAGGATGAGAAAACAGAAAACACAGAGAGGATCATTGAAGAATTGCTGACAGAAAACTTCCCTAATATCATGAAGGACAAAAAGCTGACCATCCAAGAAGCTCAACAAACCCCATATAGGACAGACCCTAAAAGGAAATCATCAAGGCATATTATAATCACATTCACTAAAACCAAAAACAAAGAAAGAATCCTGAGAGCAGCTTGAGAAAAATGAAAAGTCACATACAGAGGGGAAAAAATAAGACTAAGCTCTGATTACTCAGCAGAAACCATGCAGGCAAGAAGGCAATGGGATGTCGTATATAAAACCTTGAAAGAAAAAAACTGCCAACTGAGAATAATATATCCTGCAAAATTCTCATTCAAATATGATGATGAAATTAGGTCATTTCCATATAAACAGAAATTAAGGGAATATGTAAAAACTAAACCAAACTTAGAAGAATTATTAAAGGGAGTCCTTTGGTTTGAGAAGAAACAACTTCAGACGACAGCCTGAATCTAGGACACAAGGTAGTACCAGCCAGATACCAACCTAGGAAATGAACTCTCAAGGACTATTCAAAACCAAAATATTTACAACCGGGAACCAGAGAGGTTAATCTGCAAATGAAAACAAAATCAGAACAACAAAAAAGTGAATAAACAGTGTAGGTATAGAACTTTCTAATGGAAAGGGAGGAAAGACGATACCAAGTAATAATAGACTGATTCAAACATAGGAAGATAAGGGTAAATTTCAACGTAACCACAAAGAAATTTAACAAATCTACTCATCAAAATAAAGAAAAACATAAAGTCTCAGTAAAAACAAAATCTACAAAAACATAAGAAATGAAAAAAAAGTCCACCAACAAGAGGAATTCATCACAGGAGAGTAAGAGGAACAAAGAAATCATCAGCACCACAAAAAAAAGCACCGCTAAATGACAACAATAAATTCACACCTATCAATAATTACTCTGAATGTAAATGGCCTAAATGCACCCATAAAGAGACAGAGAGTGACAGAATGGTTAAAAAAGACAGTATCCATCAATATGCTGTCTACAAGAGACACATCTTAGAAACAAGATGTGAACTTTATTAAAAATCAAAGGATGGAAAAAATATATCAAGCAAACAGCCACCAAAAAAGAGCAGGAATGGCAACACTAATCTCAGATAAAATAGACTTTAAAACAAAATCCACCATAAAAGATAAAGAAGGGTACTATATCATGATTAAAGGGATGATCCAGCATGAAGAAATAACCATAATAAATATCTAAGCACCCAATGACAGGGCTCCAAAATACATAAAACAAAATTTAATAGCACTAAAAATAGAAATTGACAGTTCCACTGTAATAGTAGGATACATTAACACAGACTCTTGGTAAAAGACAGAACATCTAGAAAGAAACTAAACAAAGATACAGAAGATCTAACAGCCACAGTCAGCCAACTTGAACTCGTAGACATATATAGAACACTCTAGCCAGTAGCTGCAAAGTACATATTCTTTTCCAACTCATGTGGAACGTTCTCCAGAATAGACCACAAATTAGACCACTAAGCAACCCTCAACAAAATCCAAAACATTGAGGTAATACAAAGTATCATCTCTGATCACAACGTTATCAAGGTAGAAATTAACAGTAAGAGCAAGAAAAAAAATCAATTACATGGAAACTAAATAACACACTGCTTACAAACCACTGGGTAATAGAAGAAATCAAAGATGGAATCAAAAAATTTCTAGAATCAAATAAGAATGAAAACACATCATATCAAAACTTTTGGGACATAGCAAAGGCATTGCTCAGAGGTCCATTTATAGCAATAGATGCATATGTAAAAAAAGAAGAAAAGGACAAAATAAAAACATTAGCTACACAACTCAAACAAATAGAAAGAGAACAGCAAAAGAAGCCTACAGCCACCAGAAGAAAGGAAATAATAAAAATCAGAGCAGAAATAAGTGAAATAGAGAATAGAAAAACAATAGAAAGAATCAACAAAACCAGAAGTTGGTTCTTTGAAAGGATCAACAAAATCCACAAACCACTAGGCAAAAAAAAAAAAAAAAAAAAACAGGAGAAGATGCAAATAACCCAAATAAGAAGTAAAATTGGGGACATTACAACAAACACAACTGTCTTAGTCATCTAGTGCTGCCCGAACAGAAATACCACAAGTGCATGATTTTAACAAACAGAAGTTTATTTTCTTACAGTAAAATAGGCTAAAAGTCCAAATTCAGGGTGTCAGCTCCAGGGGAAGGTTTTCTCTCCCTCGGCCTTCTCATCAGTGTTCCCCCGGACTAGGAGCTTCTCTGCGCAGGGACCCCAGTCCAAATGATGCACTCTACTCGCGGCACTGCTTTCTTGATGGTATGAGGTCCCCCTGTCTCACTGCTTACTTCTGTCTTTTATGTCTCAAGACATTGCCTCAGGACACAATCTAGTCTTGTAGTTCAGGTTCTGCCTTACTAACACAACTGCCACCCATCCTCCCTCATTAACATCATAGAGGCAGGTTTACAACATACAGGAAAATCACACAGTACCAGGAATCAGGGCCCAGTCAAATTGATACACACAGGTTTTGGGGGACATAATTCAAACCATGACACCCACTGAAATAAAAAGGATCATAACAGAGTACTATGAAGAACTATACTCCAACAAATTTGAAAATCTAGAGGAAATGGACAAATTTCTAGAAACACGCTACCTACCCAAACTATCACAAACTGTTGTTGAAAATCTGAACAGACCCATAGCAAGAAAAGAGACTGAAAACTTAATTTAAAAAACTCCCAACAAAATAAAGCCCTGGCCCAGATGGCTTCACTGGAGAATTCTACCAAACATTCAGAGAAGAGCTTACTCCAGTACCACTCAAATTATTTCAGAACATAGAAAATGAAGGGATACTTCCAAATTCATTCTATGAAGCCACCATAACCCTGATACCAAAACAAGGCAAAGACACCACCAAAAAAGAAAATTACAGAACAATATCGCTCATGAATATAGATGCAAAAATTCTCAACAAAATTCTGGCAAATAGAATTCAGCATCATATCAAAAAAAAAAAAAAAAAACTACACCACTACCAAGTAGAACTCATACAAGTTATGCAAGGATGGTTCGATATTGGAAAATCAATCAATGTAATCCACCACATAAATAAAAGAAAAGAGAAGAATCACCGGATCATCTCAATCAACACAGAAAAGGCATTCAATAAAGTCCAACACCCATTCCTGATTTTAAAAAAAAAAACTCTCAATAAAATAGGTATAGAGGGGAAGTTCCTCAACATAATAAAGGGCATCTATACAAAACCAATGGCCAACATCATTCGCAATGGAGAGAAGCTGAAAACATTCCCCTTGAGAATAGGAACAAGACAAGGATATCCTTTATCACCACCCCTGTTTAACATTGTGTGGAAGTCCTAGCTACAGCAATAAGGCAAGAAAAAGAAATAAAGGGAATCCAAATTGGTAAGGAAGAAGTAAAACTGTTCCTATTTGCAGACGATATGATACTACGTATAGAAAACCCAAAAGACTCCATGAGAAAACTACTGGAACTAATAGAAAGCTTCAGCAGAGTAGCAGGATACAAGATAAACATTAAAAAAATCAGTTGGACTCGTATACACCAACAAAGAGAATGACAAAAAGGAAATCAGGAAAACAATACCATTTATAATAAGCCCTAAAAAAAATAAAATACTTAGGAATAAATCTAACCAGGGATGTAAAAGACCTATACAAAGAAAACTCCAAAACACTACTGCAAGAAACCCAAAGTGATCTACATAAATGGAAAAACATACCATGCTCATGGATAGGTAGATTCAACACTGTGAAAATGACAATTCTACCCAAAGCAATCTACAAATTCAATGCAATCCCGATCCATATATTAACAACGTTCTTTAAAGAGATGGAAAAAACAATCATTAACTTTATATGGAAAGGGATGAGTCCCCAGATAAGTAAAGCATTATTGAAGAAGAAAGTAGGAGGACTCACACTACCTGACCTCAGAACCTGCTATACAGCTACGGTAGTCAAAACAGCCTAGTACTGGTACAACGACAGATACACTGACTAATGAAACAGAATTGAGAACCCAGATGTAAATTCATCCACCTACAGTTACCTGATCTTTGACAAGGGTCCAAAGTCCATCAAATGGGGAAAAGACAGTCTTTTTAACAAATAGTGCTGACAAAATTGGATGTCCATCTGCAAAAAAATGAAACAGGACCCATACCTCACACCATACACAAAAACTAATTCAAAATGGATCAAAGACCTAAATATAAAACCAAAAACTATCAAGATCATGGAAGAAAAAATAGGATCAATGCTAGAGACCCTAATACACGGCATTAACAGGATACAAACCGTAATTAACAACATACTAACTCAGAAGATAAGCTAGATAACTGCGATCTTCTAAAAATTAAACACTTATGCTCATCAAAAGACTTCAAAAGAAGAGTAAAAAGAGAACCCACAGACTAGGAAAAAAATTTTGGTTATGACAAATCCTACAAAGTTCTAATCTCTAAAATCTAGGAAAATCCAACACCTCTACAACAAAAAGACAAATAATCCAATTAAAAAATGGGCAAAGGAAATGAACAGACACTTCACCAAAGAAGACATTCAAGTGGCCAACAGACACAGGAGGAAATGCTCGAGACCACTAGCCATGAGAGAAATGCAAATCAAAACCACAATGAGATACCATCTCACCCTGGCATTACTAGCACAAATCAAAAAAACAAAAAATAACAAATGTTGGAGAGGCAGCAGGGAGATGGGAACTCTTATGCACTGCTGGTGGGAATGCAAAATAGTACAACCATTTTGGAAAACAACATGGCCCTTCCTTAGAAAGCTAGAAATAGAAATACCATATGATCCAGCAATCCCACTCCTAGGAATATATCCTAGAGAAATAAGAGCCGTCACACAAATAGACATATGCACACCCGTGTTCATTGCAGCATTGTTCACAATAGCAAAAAGCTGGAAACAAACCTACATGCCTATCAACAGATGAATGGATAAACAAACTATGGTACATACACACAATGAAATACTATGCAATGATAAAGAACAATGATGAATCTGCGATGCATCTCACAACATGGATGAATCTGGAGGGTGTTATGCTGAGTGAAATAAGTCAATCACAAAGTCACAAATATTGTATGAGACCACTACTATCAAAGCCAATGAAAAGGTTTACACACAAAAAGAAACAATCTTTGATGGTTACGAGAGGGGTGAGGGGTGGGGGTGGAAAAACACTAAATAGACAATAGATAAGTGGTAACTTTGGTGAAGGGTAAGACAGTACACAATACTGCAGAAGCTAGCACAGCTTGTTCAGGGTAAGGTCATGGATGCTCCATGGACAAATCCAAACTCCCTTAAGGACCAAATTACTGGGCTGAGGGCTGTGGGGACCATGATCTCAGGAAACATCCAGCTCAATTGGCATAACAGAGTTTATTTATAAGGAAAATGTTCTATACTCTACTTTAGTGAGTAGTATCTAGGGTCTTAAAAGCCTGTGAGTGGCCATCTAAGATACTCCACTCGTCTCACCTTCAGGAGCAAGAGAAAATGAAGAAAACTAAAGACACAAGGGAAAGATTAGTCCAAAGGACTAATAGACCACAACTACCATGACCTCCACCAGACTGAGTCCAGTATAACTAGATGGTGCCTGGCTACCATCACTGTCTGCTCTGACAGAGCTCACAATAGGGGGTCCCATACAGAGCAGGAGAAAAATGTAGAACAAAATTCTAAGTCAAAAAACAAACAAACAAAAAAAGACCAGACTTACTGGCCAGACAGACTGGAGAAACCCCGAGAGTATGGCCCCCGGACACCCTTTCAGCCTAGTAATGAAGTCACTCTGGAGGATCACCTTTTAGCCAAAGATAATGAGACTAAAGGGGCACACCAGCCCAGGGGCAAGGACTAGAAAGCAGGAGGGGACAGGAAAGCTGGTAATAGGGAATCCAAGGTCGAGAAGAGAGAGTACTGATCTGTCATGGGGTTGTTAACCAATGTCATGAAACAATATATGTACACTTAATGAGAAGCTAGTTTGTTCTGTAAAACTTCATCTAAAGTACAATCAAAAAGATTTTTTTAAAAAACAACTCTTCTAGACTAATCACGGCCCATCATCTCCCAGCTCTTCCACCCTACCTCCTCCCTGCTAGCATCATTCGTGCTGAAATAAATTACCATTGCACTATGCTTACAAGCTACCCACAGCATTCCCCTCTGGAGCTCATATCACCAATCAGAGCTTTTTTGCCTAATTATCTTTTCAAAAGCAAGGGGACCGCCTCCCTCTCCAGCCCTTCAGAGCAAGGCCGTCTGTAGTCCTAGACCTGATAAATTAAAAATTTACACCGGCTGCCTCCTCAATGAATCCCTCAGCAGCAATGAGAGTGGCTCCCAAACACTCCTTGATGCAATCCATTTTCTGTAGATGGATCACAGTCCCTGCTGTACCAGCAGAAAATGCTGCCTTCAGAGCCGTTTAAACTGGAATTAAAGGATGTTCCATCATGTGCAATGCGATGTCCTCTCCTGAAGCATCTGAGCCTGGCTCTTCAAGCACACTCTTTTCCGGGGAGACTTTGTGTGAGGTTTTCCCAGTGTGAGGCTCACTAAGGGATGAAGGTTCACATGCTTCAAGTGGAATGTGGGGCAACCACACAGTCACGTTGCTGTCTGTGTCTCCAACCCCAGGAAATTCTGCAGGGTGTTTCTGAAGCGTCTGGGAAGATTCAGCCCAGGCAAGAATGTATGTAAAGGGTCTTCAGTGGGAGCTTTCAGGGAACTCAAGGTCCCTGGGTGGTGGCACAAACTGTTTGAGCTCGACTATTAATCTAAAACCCATTGCCATAGAGTCGATTCCAACTCATAGTGACCCTATAGGACAGAGTAGAGCTGCCCCATAGGGTTTCCAAGGCTGTAAACTATACAGATTTGCGAATTTTACAGATTTGCAACAATGAGCTCAAACATAACAATGATCATGACGGTGCAGGACCTGGCAATGTTTCATTCTGTTGTACATAGTGTCACTATGAGTCAAAACTGACTCAATGGCACCTAACAACAAGCTTTAAAGAAGCAGACTGCTACATCTTTCTCCTGCCAAGAGGCTGGTGGGTTCAAACCGATAACCTTTCATTTAGCAACCAAGTGCTTAACCACTACGCCACCAGGGCTTCTTTACCTTGTCTGTAACTACCAAAAAAAAAGTCTTGCTTGTGTTTTGACAGAAATTGTGTTAAACTTGTTTATCGATTTGCTAAGAATTGATACATTTACTATGTTGTCTTCCAATTCATGAACATGGTATGTCTCTTCATTTAACGTATTCTTTGATGTCTTACATCAGCATTGTATAGGTTTTAGCATTCATACGAGTTTTGTTGGACTTATCCCTAAGTATTTCTCTTTTTTTGAGTGTTTATAAATGATATTGTATTTTTAATTTTGATGTTCACATGTTCATTGCTAGTGTATAGAAATACAATTGATTTTGGCATGTTCATCTTGTATCCTGCAAATTTGCTGGACTTACTTAGTTCAGGAAGTTTTTTGTAGATTCCTTATGGTATTCTATATAGACAATTATGTCATTTGCAAATAGGGCCAATTTTGTTTCTTCCTTTATAATTTGTATGTCTTTTATTTCCTTTTCTTGTTTTGTTCGTCCAAAAAGTCACAGCCTTGAAAACCCTATGGAGCAGTTCTACTCAACACACATGGGGTCACCATGAGTTGGAATCCGCTCAATGGCAACTAACAACAATAACTTGCCTTATTGCACTAGTTAGAATTTCCAGCACTATGTTGAATAAAAGTGGTGAGAATGGACATCCTTGCCTTCCTCTTTCCTGATCTTAAGGAGAAGGCATTCAGTCTTCACCATTAAGTTGAGCTAGCTGAAGGTTTTTCTAGAGGTACTTCAAGATGAGCAAGAGCCCCACTCTTCCTTTTTTTCTGAGAATTTTTATCGTAAATGGGTATTGAATCTTGTCAATTTTTTTCCACATCAAATTGTATTATCATGTGATTTTTCTTCTTCAGACCATTAATATGATAGATTACATTGACTGATTTTCAAATACCAAACCTGTCTTGCATCCCTGAAATAAACCCTACTTGATCACAGTGTATAATTCTTTTCATATATTGTTGATTTCTACGTTCTATAATTTTACGAAGGATGTTTGCACCTATATTCACTAAGGATATTGGCCTGCAGTTTTCTTTTATTTTTTTTTTTTTTTGTACTGTCTCTGTCTGTTGTTGTTGCTGTTTTTTAATCAGGGTAATATTAGTTTCATAAATGAATTAAAAATTGCTTACTCCTCTTTTCTGTATTTTCTGTAAAAATTTGTGTAGAATTAGTGTTAATCCTTTCTTACAGTTCTCCAATGAAATCATCTGGGCCTAGAGTTTTCCTTTGGGGTATTTTTAAATTGTGAATTCGACTTCCTTAATAGCTACAAGGCTGTTGAAATTATCTATTTCATACTAGGTGAGTTGTATAATTTGCGTTTTTTGAGGAATTGATTCATTGAGTTGAAGTTATCAAATTCATATGAGCAGGGTTGTTCATAGTGTTCCTTTATTATCCTTTTGATATCTATAGAGTCTATAGTGATATTTCCTATTTCATTCCTGATGATGGTAACTTGTGTCTTCTCGTTTTTTTCATTGTCAGACTTGCTAGAGATTTGTCAATGTTATTAATCTTTTCCAAGAATCACATCTTTGTTTCATTGATTTTTCTCTATTGTTTTTTCTGTTTTCAATTTCACTGATTGATTTCTGCTCTTATAGTTATTATTTCCTACCTTCTGATTTGTTGGCAAAGAATATTGAATATACCATGGACTGCCAGAAGAATGAACAAATCTGTCTTGAAAGAAGTACAGCCAGAATGCTCCTTAGAAGTGAGGATGGCAAGACTTCATCTCACGTAGTTTGGACATGTTATCAGGAGGGATCAGTCCCTGGAGAAAGACATCATGATTGGTAAAGTAGAGAGTCAGTGAAAAAGAGGTAGACCCTCAACGAGATAGACTGACACAGTGGCTGCAATGATGGGCTCAAGCATAGCAATGATTGTGAGGATGGTGCAGGACGGGGCAGTGTTTTGTTCTGTTGTACATAGGGTTGCTATGAGTCAGAAACGACTTGACAACACCTAAGAACAACAACAACCTTCTGATTGCTTTGGGTTTTTGCTCTTCTGTTTATAAATTCTTGAAGTGGGAGCTTAGATAATTGATCTGAGACTTTTCCTCTTTTCTAATGTATGCATTTAGTGCTATACGTTTACCTCTCAGCACTGCTTCAGCTGTGTGCCACCAATTTTGATGTGTTGCATTTTCATTTTCATTCAGCTCAAGGCATTTTTTCTTGTTCTTAAGACTCCCACTTTGATGCAATGATTATTTAAAAGGGTGTTGTTAGTTTCCAGATGTTTGGCGATTTTCCTGTTATCTTTCTGTTATTGATTTCTAGTTTGATTCCATCTTGGTCAGAGAACACACTGTGTATGATTTCAATTCTTTTTAATTTATTGAGGCTTTTCTGTGGCCCAGAACGCAGTCTATCTTGGTATATGTTCCACGGGCACTTGAAAAAAAAAGTTATTCTGCTGTTGTTAGGTGGAATGTTCTATAAACATCAATTAAATCCTGTGGGTTGATGATGTTATTGAATTCTTCTGTATCCTTGCTGATTTTCTGTTTAGTTCTATCAGTTGTTGAGAAAGTGATGTTGATGCCTCCAACTGTAATTTTGTATTTGTCTATTTCTTCTTTCAGTTCTATCAGTTTTTGTTTTCCAAAATTTTTCAGCTCTGTTGCATACACACCTGAAATTTCTATGTCTTCTTGGTAGATGGATCCTTTTATCACTATAATGTTCCTCTCTATCTCTGTTGATTTTCTTTGCGCTGAAGTACCATTCATCTGATGTTGATATAGCCACTCCTGTTTCCTTTTATTAATGTTTGCATGATGTATCATCTTCCATTCTTTAACTTTTAACCTGCCAATGTCATATTTGAAGTCAGTTCCTTTTTTTAGACAACTTACAGTTGGGTCATGTTAGTTTGTTTGTTTTTAATGCCCTCTACCAATCTCTATCAGTTAACTGATGTATTAGACTTTTACTTTAAAAGTTAGGGCTTGAGTTTGTCATTTTATTTTTTGTTTTCTGTTTGTTCTCTCTTTTTTCCCCTAGGTCCTGTGAGGTACTTAAACATACTTTAGAACTCCATTTTTATTTATCCAGTGTTTTCTAGTGTATTTCTCTGTACATGTCTTTTAGCAGTTGCTCTAGGTATTACATTTTATTACATAACTTATCACAATCTACTGGTATTGTCATTTTACCAGTTTAATTGAAATATTTTCTCTATTTTATGTTTAGAACCACATCAGACAGTGTAATGCTTTTTCTTCAACCATCAAACATAATTTAGAAAACTCAAGCAGAAAAGAAAGCTTATTGTATTTACCCATATTTTTGCTTACCATGTTTTTCTTACTTCCTGATGTATCAGTATTCCTTCTTTTATTGTTTCCTTTCTTTTTAGAGAAATTCTTTTAGCCATTTTATTTAGGGTAGGTCTTCTTATGAAAAATTGTCTTATCTTTCCTTCATCTGAGAATTTCTTGATACTCCCTTCATTCCTGAAAGATATTTTTGCTGACCATAGAATTCTAGGTTGACAGTTCTTTTCTTTAGCACCTGAAAAAATATTGATTTTTTTTCTTTTGACCTCCATGTTTTCAGATGCAAAATATACTCTCCTTCAAAGTTTTTTTCCCCTTATAGGTAAGGTGTCATTTTTTCTGGCTGCTTTCAAGTTTTCAAATTTTAATTAGGTTTTAGTTTTCAAAGTTTAATTGTGATGTGTCTGGGCACGGATTTCTTTGTATTTATCCTGTTCGAGTTTCGCTCAGCTTCTTGAATCCGTACATTTATGTTTTTTACTATATTTGGAAGGTTTTCTGTCATTATTGACTGAGTATATTTCAACCCTACCTTCTTTCACTTCTCCTTCTAGGACTCCTGGAATATTCAATTAATATTAAATCTTTTGCTGTAGTCTCACAGGTCGCTGAGGCTCTATTCATTTTATTTTCAGTCTAGTTTGTTCCATTTGGGTCATTTCCATCATTCTCTATTCCAGTTCCTGCAATCATTCCTCTATCCCTTCATTCTTTCATTGAGCCCATTCATTGAGTTTTTTCTTTCAGTTATTGTATTTTTGGTTCTAAAATTTCCATTTGTTTCTTCTTTGTCTCTTATATTTCTTTGCTTAGGCATTCTGTTTCTTTGCTGAGACTTTCTATTTTTTTCATTTGTTTCAAGTGTAGTCATAATTGGTCACTGAAGCACTTTTATCACGGATGCTTTAAACTCTTTGTCTCTGACCTCATTTTCTTCCATGTTGGCTAACTAGCATGAAGATGTGATTAGCTGTTATTATCAAAACTAACAATTTTTTTAGCAATTAGAATGTGCCAAGCACTGTATAATTGCTTTATCTTCACTATCTCATTAATCCTTAAAATAGCCCAGCGAAATGAGTACTATTATCTCAATTATACACGTAAGGAGACTGAGGCTCTATGAGGTCAAGTAAATTACCCATGGCCACAAAGTCAGCAAATGTAGAGCAAGATTCAAACCCAGGTCTCTCTGCCTCTATCACCCCATGTATAGGTGAAACTCCACAAAGATTTCTCCTGAACATAGCTTAGATCAATTCACAAACAATTATGAAACACCCATCATATGCTAGGAGTTGAGAATATGGAAATGTGTTTAAATCCCAAATTTTACAAAGATCACAGTCAAAATCACAATGAACTTATGATCAAGATTTTAGAGATGTTTAAAGCTTTTTTTAAGGGATTAGAGGGGAATAACATGTATCAGATACTCCCTGTGAGCTTGGCACTGTGCATGCACCGCACATATAACATCTCCCTTGGTCCTTTCAATGGCTCTATGGGTTTGCTATTGTTATCTCCACTCTAGAGAAGAGGAACCACATTCTTAGAGAGAAGAAGCAGTTTGCCCTAGATCAAAGGACAGTAAATGATCAAGACAGATCTGGAACCCAGAACCATCCACCTCTAAATTTCTTGCTTTTTCCAATATATACATTTTCCATATTGTAAAGGTGGTCTCAGGTCAATAAACAAAGAAATCGAAGCAAAATTCTCATCACACTGGTCCCTGTGGGTTTGAGTGCGATGAGTTAAGACTTTAGACTCTGGAATAGCCAGTCATAGGCTTTGGTCTGAGCTCTATCATCTCTTCCCAGCTGTGCAAACTTGAGGTGGTTCTTTGCTTCAATTAGCCTCAATGTGCTCATGTACATGTATAAAATGGGGATAATAAGAGAACTGACCTCAGAGTAGTGTGTTGGATCAATAAGGTGATGTGTGTAGGTGATATGTCATAGTCCCTGGCACAGAGCAAACACTTAGTTGTCAATGGTATTGAGAATCATTATTCTAAGCTCCAGTGTGCCCAGTCTTATGCCACATTCTGTGATTACAAGGTATGGCACATGGTCCTCAGATGATGTGCCATCTGGTTGGAGAGAGGGGATAAACAAGCAATGAAACACTTAAACCCCAAGGTAAGGGCCTAAAAGTGTGGCAACATTAATCCTGGCAAAGAGGTTTAGTAAAGGTGGAGATGATCATATGCTTTGAAGGTATGAAAAGGTTTCAGGAAAGTCAGTTAGATTCCTAAGTGCTGAGAGAGAGAGAAACAGAAAGACAGAGAGAGACAGGGATAGACTGAGGAATTGAGGACTGGAGGACTTTCCAGGAGGGTGGGACAGCATGAGCAAACTCCTGGAACAGCGACCTTGCCTGAAATAGAGAGTTGGGAAGCACGTGGGTGTGAAAGGCCAAGAACATTGATTCTCCAGGTTGAGTCCTTCCTTGACTATTTCAACATGACACGGTCAAGCCCAGGACAAAGTTGTTTTCTTATCCAGTGTGTGATCTCTGAAATTGCATTTATGGTACTTAAAGCAAAGTTCAGTTTCAGTTTTCAGATGACCATCAGGAGTGAGACAGTCATTCCTTCAGCAATACTTACTAAGCACCTACTATGTGCCAGGCACCACACAGCGAACAAGATGGACATGGCCACCTGCTCTCCAGGCTTGCTCTCCAGGATTGCTCTCTTATCAGACAGTAAGCAACTTCCTATGCAGTTACATTAATTCCTTATTGTCATTGGACTATGTACACAAAGGGGAATTAGTGATGGGGGAGCTGGTCTGTCCTGGGGGCCCGAGACAATTGGATGGGGTATGAAGCCTCTGGTAAAACCAGAGCATAAGCAATAGCTTGTGGCCCACCCCATCCCATGTTGCCAAGTGTCGGGCAGGCCAACACTTTTAAGGGGCAAGGAAAGGCCTGAAGGATACCCCTTGCACATCCATGGGTCTCCATATGTTCTGGGTTGAATTGTATCCCCCAAAAAGGTATGCTGAAGTCCTAACCCCCAGTACCTCTGAATGTAACATTATTTGGAAATAGGGTCTTTGCAGATGTTATTAGTTAAATTAACATGAGGTCATAAAGTAGTGAGTCCTAATCCAACATGACTGGTGTCCTTATGGAAAGAGGAGAGGAGACACAGAGACAAACAGACGTAGAGGGAAGATGGCCATGTGAAGCCAGAGGCCAAGATTGGAATCATGCTGCCTCAAGCCAAGAAAAGTTCGGGTCCAGCAGAAACTGGAAGAGACAAGGTAGGATCTTCCCCTAGAGCCTTCAAGGAGAGCATGGCCCTACCAACACCCCGAATTCAGACTTCTAGACTCCATAACTGTAAGAGAACGAAGTTTTAAGCCAGCCAGTTTGTGGTACTTCGTTATGACGGCCCTAGGAAACCAATTCACCACCTATCACAGGAATAGTAACATGAGGCAAGAGCTGGGGCGATTTCAACAGCTGCAAACACAGGCTCTCTCCAGGATGACAGTGTGTTGGAAAGGAAAGCACACTAGTGTAGGAGCTTCTGAGAGGGTCTGGGTTCCAGTGCAAAGAGAATCACCAACTTGGGCAAGCATCTGACCACTGCTTAGAGATGTGGGGCCTACGCATTAGGCGGGAACTTTCTTAGGTCAATGTTTCCCAAAGCATGTTCTGTCCTATTCGGTTGCCCTACAATCTCTGAATAAGAGCTGTATGAAAAACAAAATAAAACAAGATTTCTTCCATTATTTCTTTATTTGCAGGACTTCTCAGAGCCTCGGGTTTGCTGATCTGCATTGTGACTTTCCAAGATGGGGCACAGTACCTAGCACTTCACAACCTTGGTTGAACAATAACATTTTTTGCTAAGGACTCATATGAATATTTTCTCCACACATTTAGGAAAACATTCTTCCTAGGGTTAACCTCTCTGACAAGCTGACAAGCCTTGACAAGGAGAATTATTTTCAAGCTGAAAGGTGCACTGGAGGGAATTTAGTGCAGTATCCCCTTGGTAATGGGTTTCTTCCATTTCACCCCTGACAAGTGATTGTTCAGCCCCTGCTTGAATGCCTCCAGCCACAAGGAGATCATTACCTGCTGGTATTGTTGCAGGTATGATTCCCTCTAGATCCCTTCCTTAAGCTGAGCTTAAACCCATCTCCTTGACCCATTCGTCTATTGATGAGTAATAATAATGCCTATCATTTACTGAACACCTACAATGTGCCAGACTCTGTGCTAAGTATTTTCCATACATGATCTCAAAGAATCTTAAGTATTCTATGAGGTCAGCATAATAATGCCTCTTCCACAATCGAGGAATCTGAGGTTTGGAGAAGTCACATTACTTTCATGTGCTCATTCATCTAGCAAGGAGCAGAAAGAATTCAAACCCTGACAGTCTGAGCCAAAGGCCAGGTACTTAAATGTACCCAATCACTCTACTGCCTTGCCCCTCCCTACACAGCTCTGACCCTTGCAGCCCCTTGCAGCCCCTTGAATAACAACCCCACATCTGTGGGCCACTTCCCATGTTCCAGGCTCATTTCTGATGGACTGATGCTTCCAAGCCTCACAACAGCCTGTGAGGTTGCTGTTGTTAGCTGCCATCAAGTTGGCTCTGACTCATGACGACCCCGTGCTCAACGGAACAAAACTGTACGCTCAAGTCCTTTGTTGTGGCTATTGTGGGTTTTTTTTGGCTTTTTTGAGACTATACTGCCTATATTCCAGCACTATATCAGGCAATATTCTATTGGGATCTATAAGGTTTTCATTGGCTAATTTTTGGAAGTAAATCATCAGGCCTTTCTTCTTAGATTGGCTCAGCCTGCAAGCACCACTGAAACCTAGCCACCATGGGTGACCCTGCTGGTATTTAAAATACTGGTGGCATAGCTTCCAGCATCACAGAAACATGCAAGACACCACATTAGGAGGAAATGACAGATGGGTGTGAGGTAGGGACTGTGATTAACTCCTGTACATAGATGAGACACTGATCACCTGCCCAGAGTTGCACATGTTGCAGTGGCAGAGTGGAGCGTTGAACCCAGGCCATGCCTGCCTATCTAAACCCTTCTTTTTACCCTCCGCCCCCCTACCCCCCAACCCAAGCTGGTTGAAGGAACTGTCTTCTGGGAGCCTCATCTTCCCCAGGTCAACAGCCCCTGGTTCCTCCATGTTTCCTCCCAGGCCAAGATCTCTACACTCCTCTCCATTCTTATTATCTCCCCTGAGCCTATCCCAGGTTTTTGTGCAAATCGCTAGTCCATTTCTATGACCTCAGAAAAGGGAAATGTCAGGAACTCAGGGCTGAGGACAAAAACAAAAACAAGAATACAAACAGCTATCAAATAGGGGCTTGTGTGCCCAGACACTTTAGGAATTATTGCATTTAACCCACATGACAACCTTTTGGGGTACAGCCCCTGGCATTTGGAAGAAGCTCTGATACATACTGGTTGAATGAAGGGGCAATCCTCATTGTCTTCATTTTACGGATAAGCAAAGGGTTCGAAAGCACAGCAAAACCAAAACCAAACCAGTTGCCGTAGAGTCAACTCTGACTGATGGCAACCCCATGTGTGTCAGAGTAGAATTATCCTCCATAGGACTTTCAATGAGTGATTTTTCAGAAGTAGATTACCATGCCTTTTTTTGAGGTACCTCTGAGTGGACTCAAACCTCCAACCTTTCAGTTAGAAGCCGAGCACATTAACCATTTGCACCACCCAGAGACTCCCAAAACCATACAGCCAATGACAAGTTCAGGATACAAACCCGGGTCCATCTGGCTCCCTAGTTTTTGCTCTCTTCTGCCCTGCAGTGCAGCCCTTGGTCCAGTTTTGGACCAAGCTATGTCTTGGACCCATTTGCTAACCATGAGCAAAACTCTCTAAGACGCATCCAGGAAATCAGCAAAATCCCCTCTCCACCAATTCCCTGGACTAGGAGCCTCTTGGTAAGCATGGGAGAAGGGAGTGAGAGAATTCACCCACCCACCTGAGCTTCAGGCTCACGCAGCCAGTGCTGGCACACCACCAAACATAACATCTTTTACAACAGGAAAACGTTCACTCTCTCCTATGACTCACTCAAGGAGGTGTCTTTAATTAAAAGCATTCTAAGAAACTCTGCATTATGGTGCATAAATTGTGGATAAAGCTGAAGGGGGTCTGCTAGGCTTACAGAGTAAACATGGAGGACACAGGCAGAAAGTTGAAGAAGTAGATTATAGGCTGGGGCGGGGTCTAGGCCTACCCTCCCACTCCTTCCACCACCAGGCATGTTCAGCTGGCCCTGGCCTGTGTCTCCCATCCAGGGGGACCCCTGAGGGCTCTGAGGATAGGGCCAGGAGGCAGTAGGCCAGGTTCTGAGTTCCAAATCTGCCACTGTTACCATGGGACCATCAGCTATCCCCAGTAGGGATTCTCTTACACCTTCCCTCAGAATTTATTGACCCAAGAAAGTGGGGGTTGCTGCGAAGATTCAGGGAAAAAATAAAGAATTGGAACACGCTTTGTCAACTGCAGGAGTCTCTGGGTAGTGCAAATGGTTGACATGCTCGGCTACTAACTGAAAGGTTGGAGGTTCCAGTTCACCCAGAGGCACCTCAGAAGAAAGGCCTGGCAATTTACTTCCAAAAAATTAGCCACTGAAAATCCTATGGGGTATAGATCTACTCTGACACACATGGGGTCGTCATGAGTCAGAGTCAACGTGACAGCAACTGGTGGTTTGGGGGAGTTTTTTGTTTTGGGTTTTTTTTTTTTTTGTCAGCTGCAGAACATTTCATGTGAGAGAGACAGCTGTTGGGACTGGCAGAACATTTCCGCCACCACTACGTATTCTCCTCTTTGAGTGACCCCTGGGTGACAGAGGTACTGAGCTAACCACATTCTACCCCAACCATGAGAAATTCTAATTGCTCTCTGCCTCTCAGTGCGCAGCAAGTATACCGGTCCCTGGCTCTCCACTTCCTCGTCTGTAAAATGAAGGAGTAGGCGGTGGATTCAAGCACACATCCCAGCCTCATATCTCCTGCCTCTAGGGCAGGGGTTAAAAACGTTTTCTGTAAAGAGCCAGATAGTAAACGTTTTAGGTTTTGCTGGCTGTATGGTCTCTGTAGCAACTATTTAACTTTGCAATTACTACACAAAAGCATCTAGAGATAATACATAATAAACAGGTGTGGCTGTGTTCCAATTAAACTTTATTTACAAAAACAGGGAGTGAGCTGGATTTGGCCCTCTAGCCATCATTTGCTATCCACTGCCCTAGAAAAAAAGCAGTTCCAATGAGTGGACTCTGACTCACCACAACCTCACGGGTGTCAAAGTAGAACTGTGCTCCATAGGGTTTTCAATGTCTAATTTTTCTGAAGTTGATGCCAAGTCTTTCTTCCAAGGTGCCTCTGGGTGGACTGAACTTCCAACCTTTCAATAAGTAGCCAAGAACATTACCTGTTTGCACCACCAGGACCTCTTTGCCCTAGAGGGTCGCAATAATACTGCTGAACACCCGTGGTGGTAAACAGGTTTGAATACTGAGGTTTTCACGACTGGCTATTTTTTCTCATCACCCCACCAAATCTGTCTTGCCATTGACACTCAGTTCTGTCCTTTAAAACATGAGTAACCACAGTTAGGACACAGTCAAAAAGCACCTTGCTTTTTCTGGGGTCTTAAAAGCTTGTGAGCAACCATCTAAGATACTCCACTGGTCTCACCCCTTCGGGAACAAGGGAGAATGAAGAAAACAAGATACAAGGAAAAGATTAGTCCAAAGGACTAATGGACCACAACTACCACGGCCTCCACCAGACTGAGTCCAGTACAACTAGATGGTGCCCGGCTACCACCACTGACTGCTCTGACAGGGATCACAACAGAGGGTCCCTGACAGAGCTGGAGAAAAATGTAGAACAAAATTCTAACTCACAAAAAAAGACCAGACTTACTGGCCTGACAGAGACTGGAGAAACCCTGAGAATATGGCCACCGGGTACCCTTTTAGCTCAGTAATGAAGTCACTCTTGAGGTTCACCAGTCAGCCAAAAATTAGACAGCCCCATAAAACAAAACAAGACTGAAGGGGCACAACAGTCCAGGGACAAGGACTAGAAGGCAGGAGGGGACAGGAAAGTTGGTAATAGGGAACCCAAGGTTGAGAAAGGACAGTGATGTCATGTCGTGGGGTTGTTAACCATCGTCATAAAACAATATGTGTACTAACTGCTTAATGAGAAATTATTTATTCTGTAAACCTTCAACTAAAGAACAATAAAAAAATAAAAATAAAAAAGCACCTTGCTGCTTCAGGCCAAGATCCAACCTAGCAGGATGACCTTGGGCAAGTCCCTTCACCTCTCTGGGCCTCAGTCTTCCCATCTGTAAATGCATTTGTTGAAGCCCTCCTGAATAACCCCGGGACAATGGTACCAAAATCTGCCTTCTTGGAGGGAGAAACTGCCATTCAGAGAAGTTAAGCAATTTGCCTGAAGCCTCAGAGCTAGAAAGTGCCCGTGCTGGACCTTGAACCCAGTTCTTTAGGCTCCAAAGGCCAGAGCTCCTGCCTCTACCCCACCCAGGCCAGGATGATTCCGAGGCCCCTTCAAGTCCACCCCTCTGAGTACTGGGAAGGTGGAAGGCCCTGCAAGAGAGAGGAAAAGATGGAAAAGGAAAGAGAAAAGCCAAAACCCATTGTCAACAAATCGATTCCTGCTCAAGGCGACTCCATGTGTTGCAGCATAGAATTGTGCTCCACAGGGTTTTCAATGCTGTGATCTTTCAGAAGCAGATCACCAGGCCTTTCTTCTGAGGCACCTCTGAGTGGGTTCAAACTGACCGCCTTTTGGTCAGTAGTCAAACACTTAACCATTTGCACCACCCAGAGGCTCCAAGGAAAGACAAGGGAGCTGCCTTCATTATGCACCCACTGTGTACCAAGCAATGACCTCAGCTACAAGGATGTATTGTCCTCCTCATGAACAGATGAGAAAACAGGCCCAGAGAGGCAAAGGGACTTGCCCAAGGTCACACAGCCAGTAAGTGTTAAGTCAGGACAGGACGCCAGGCCTGTTGGACCCCAAGTGCCAGAGCTCAGCTGACTCCTCTGGCTGTGTTCTGCCCTCCCTTTACCTGCTACAAGGGAGGCAAGGGACAGAGAAGATCACTTCCTCAGGTGACGTACAGGTGAGAGCCCAAGAAAGTGGCACCTCCAGCGCCCTATCTTGGAGGAATGACCTAAACCCACAAGGGTTCATCAGTCTAAGCAGAGAACCATCAAGAACGGCCCCCTCGTTCAGACCTGAAGACGCTTCTGGGGCTGAGGCACCAGCTGGTTTCAGGCCACTGGAGGGAGGTTTATCAGCCAGGAAATGCCTGGAGGTCCTGAACTTCTGAACTTCTTGCTCACCTCCACCTGAACCCAATGAAATGGCCTCTTTGCGGTTATTACTTTATAGCCTGGCCTGTAAATTCTTCCTGATCCCACTTTATGGCTGCAGGATAAGAACATGTGCCTGGGGCGTATGTTCCCGTGGAAAGCCTGGGTTTATAAAGTGGTGCTGTTCACAGCCAAGAGGAGGAGCGCAGCTCAGTGGGTCCAGAGCAGAGCACTCAGGGGTTCAGTCAGAGGGAAACACTCTCCCGGTCCCAGGAAGGGCCAACTGAGCAGATCCTGGTCACTGCTCCCAGCAAGGCAAGATTGCGGGGTCCTGAGGGCAGAGCAGCCACCCTAAGCCCATTGCAGCATCCACAGGCACTTGTCCATGCATCCTCAGTTCCTAGGGCTGCATAACAAAATGACACAAAGTGCATGACTTTAAACAACAGAAATTTGTTCTCATAGTTCTGGAGACAGGAGTCCCAATTCAGGGCATCAGCAGGACTATGCTCTTTCTCTGTAGGCTCCTTCATTTCTGGTAGCCCCAGCATTTATTGGCGTTCTTTGGCTTTAGATGGATCCACGCATGCGGTCTTCCCTCTGTGTGTGGCACTGTTTCCCTGTATGTCCTTCTATTTTATAAAATGCCACTAAGAGGGGATTAGGATTGTGACCCACTCTACTCCAGTATGACTTCTTTAACATAACTGGTGACATCTGCAAAGAAAAACCCTAGCTCCTTGAACAAGGTCATATTCACAGGTATGTCAATGTGGGGTTAGGACTTCAACACATATATCTTTTATGGGGGACACAGTTCAATCCATAATGGGATGACATTGAGAAATAGGCATCTTATGATTATCTTCGTTCTTGGGGTGCAGGGCCTGGGGTCTAAAGAGACAACATGCCCAAGGTCATACACATGGCCCAGCCAGGACTAGAACTCAGGTCCAGCACTCCCTGACCATGCACTTGCTCATCATAAACTCTTGCATGTCTGTGCTGTTGTTAGTTGCCATCAAGTTGATTCTGACTCATGGCGATCCCGTGCCTGCAGAGTAGAACTGCTCCATAGGGTTTTCAAGGCTGTGACTTTTTGGAAGCAGATTGCCAGGCCTGTCTTCTGAGGCCTCTTTTGCTGGACTCTAACCTCCAGCCTTGCCTATAGGACAGCATATTTAAGGCAGAATTGGTTCAAATTCATTGACTCCTCAAGATATGCTGAGAGAAGAGGCATCAGAAACTCCACTTTGCAGACACATTCACATATCGTACAGATGCTTAGGAAGCACCCACTCCAAGCCGTCTGTTAATGAGAGTGTCTACGCCTCCCTCCTGAGCTTTCCTTCCCTGCCACCACTAGTTGCCATCAAGTCAACTCCAACCATGGCGACCCCCATCAGTGTCAGAGTAGGCGCTCCATAGGGCTTTCAGTGGCTGATTTTTTGACAGTCTATCACCAGGCCTTTCTTCCAAGGTGCCTTTGGGTAGACTCAAACCTCCAACCTTTTGGTTATCAGTCAAACACGTTTGCACCACCCAGGGACTCTCTGTGGGGGACACACACCCTTGGGCTCCTTCCACCCCTCGCTGCTATGATTGGTGAGTTGGGAAGGAGAAGCTCAGTACTGAGCAGCCCTGTCCTTTCCTCTCCTCAGTCTGGGGAGTCAGATGCTCACAGGGACATGGGGCTGTGCTAGTGGAGGGACGTAGGAAGGGTAGAGGGCTGAATCTACCCAACCCAGCACCCCTGGGTAAGCTGTCCAATTCTGGCTTCCAGATTTAAGCCACATTCTCATTATCTGATTTGATCAGTAATGAAGGTGCTATTTTGGCCCCCATCTGCCTTCCTCTTCTGTCTTATTTCAAAGCAAGGGGAAAGGCTAGGAGGTGGCAAATGTGTTTGAGGGAGGCATTTGTTTGGAGGGCATTGGTGGTTCAGTGGTAGAATTCTCCCTTCCACGTGGAAGACCTAGCTTGATTCCAACCAATGTACCTCATACACAGCTACCATCCATCTGTTGTTGGATACTTGCATGTTGCTATGATACTGAACAGGCTTCAGTGGAGCTTCCAGACTCAGGTGGCCTAGGAAGAAAGGCCTGGCAACCTACTTCCAAAAATCAGCCAATTAAAACCCTTTGGATCACTATGGTCTGATTCACAACTTATCATGGGAATTGTGCAGGACTAGGCAGCATTTTGTTCCACTGTGCATGGGGACACCATGAGTTGAGGGCTGACTAGACAACAGCTAACAACGAATAAATCCTGGGATCTGACAGGGGTGAAAATCCCCTCCTTCACTTTGATGACTCTCCCCCTGTGTACCCTTTTTTCCCTATCTTCCAGAATTCCTTGATTATGGAGTCTTTGGAAGCCATGACTTGTGATATCACCAAGATTGGTAGGGAGGGAGTGGTACATGGGAAGAAAAAGCAATAGATGCAAGAACAGGTGAGCAGCCAGAGATACCCAGAAGGATTAAGAGAGAATGAGGAGGCTCATGTCCAAGGCAGCGGCCATGGAAGTGGTAGTAGCAAGGAAAGAGTCGTGGGCTGGGAACCAGGAGATCTAATCTGTACTCTAGGCCTGACGTGCTAGCCCCCTGAAGGGCACCTCACTTCAGCTGTCTGGGCCTAAGTTTCCTCACTCATCTGTGAAATGGGAATAGTGCTGCTTCAGCTGGGTGAAGACAGGGCACTAAACCAGAGGATCTTGTGAGATTATTCTAGAGCTAAGATCACAATTCTGCACCTTTTCCTTAGGCCCGTGGTTCTCAATCAGGCTGCACATTAGAATCTCCTGGGAAGCTTTCATAAATACTGATGCCCAGGTCTTTTGACTACAGGTAGTCCTCAGCTTACGATGGGGGTCCATTCTGATGACTTCGTCATAAGTCGTTTCTGACATAAGTCGAATATTTCATTTTTTGTTGTTGTTTCCATTATTATTGTCTTTTATTATCAATATCTTTATAAATCCAATCTTTGTTTGTCTTTTGGGGCCGTATCTGGAAAATTGTAACAATGAAGTCGGAGTTGAAATGGCTGTCAGGCACGTGTGCAGTTCAATTGTCATATGTCCTTAGAGTTGAACATTGCCCAGCTTTCAGTCCATTAGAACTCCCGACACCAACTTCATTGTAGACCATGCCATAGCCTGCTATATGGCAGTGTTTTGAACAGTAAATCGTAAAACTGAACATCTGCAAGTGAACATCTGAGAATGATAACATCAGCAACATTGTATGCAGTACATATTCCTAACAATAAGATGTATCGGGGGAAAAAAGGACAGTCGTAAGTGCTATTCGTCATAACTCAAATACATGGTAAGTCAGGGATTACCTGTACTATACTATGTTGTTAGTTGCCGTCAAATCGGCTCCAACTCATGGCGACCTCATGTATGACAGAACAAAACATTGCCCAGTCCTGCACCATTTTCATGATTGTTGTTATGTTTGATGGCATTGTTGTGGATATTGTCAGTCCATCTTATGGAGGGTGTCCACCATTTTTGCTGACCCTCTACTTTACTGAACACAATGTCCTTTTCTAGAGATTGATCTTCCTGATGAAATGTCCAAAGTACACAAGACAAAGTCTCACCATCCTCACTTCTAAGGAGCATTCTAGTTGAATTTCTTCTAAAATTGATTGGTTTGTTTTTTGGCCATCCATAGTTTGCGTGCAATTCTTCTTCTGTCTTCCTTTTTCATTGTCCAGCTTTCTCGTACTGGAAAAACTTGATTTTCAAGCTACAAACAGGAGGACAGAAGCTGGAAGGGTTATAAAGTGGTAATAGCAGGAAATTTCTGACTGTAAGGAACAAAGATTAAATAAAAACCAGCATAATGGGTGAGAGTCGAGTCTTACAGTCAGTCAGATGGACCTGAGTCCCAAATTCTGCTTCCCTGCTCACCAGGGAAGTTCAGTCAGGAAAGCTACAGACCTCTCTGTCTTGTTTCCTTCATCGTAAAATGGACACAGTGACACCTCCTTCACAGAATTGTTTCAGGGATTATATGAACAGGCCATGTGTGGCATATGGAAAGCATTCAGAAACGTTAGCTTTTATTACTAATAATAAACTGTGCATCCCATTTCCTGGGCGGGTGGACAAGCATCGCAGTGAAGCATGTGGGCTCTGGAGCTGGACTGCCTGAGTCCAAACCCTGATTTACTCACCCGCTAGCCATGCGCTGCTGGGTGCGTCAACTCCTTCCTCTGCACTATGGCAAAGCTGATGGTAACGCCATCCTGGGGGTATTGTGAGGATTAAATTAAGTAGTTAGTGAAAGTGCCTAACACAGCATGAAGCCACAGTAGGTTTTCCTTCTCCTTCAGTTTCCTTCATTTCTCCAGCAGTGGGTCCCAAGGTGCTGGTGTGTTGGCGACAAGGAGCATCTGGACTGGGAAGCACCTGGGTTTCATCATACCCTGGGCCGTGGACAGCTGTCAGATGACCTGAGGCCAGTGGTTGATCTTCCCGGTGCCCAAGGCTGAGCACTCAACTCTTTTTCGTGCCCTGCCAACTGCCCGAGGTTGAGAAAAAGAATGTGAAAACAGTACTTGGTCGACTTGGAATTATTTTGCAGGGACACAGACCAAGGCCATGAGAGAAACCAGAGCTCCCTGACCCACTGGGAAGTCAAACCCGTGGCTCTGGTTCCCAGCAGTAGCATACTGAGCAAAGGTCACAAACTCTCAGCACCAGATTCAACACCGCAAACTTCCTTCTCAGGCTAGAGCCCCTCTCTTCATCTGTCTCCGTGTCCAGTAGGGGAAAGAGAGGTGGTCGTGGAGCCAGACAGATCTGCACTCAAGTTCTGACTTATCTTAGTTACCTAGAGCTGCTAGAGAAAAATTATAAGTGGATGGCTTTAAAGAACAGAAATTACAGTTCAGGGGGCTAGAAGTCCAAACTCAGGGCTTGGCTCTAGGGGGAAGTTCTTCTCTGTCTACCCCAGCTTCTAGTAGCCAGCAATCCTTTGTGTTCCTGGGCTTGTAGATCTATCTGCTATGTGCATCCATCCTGACATGGTATCTTCCCCCTGTGTCTATTCTGCTTTTCCTGTAACTCAGAAGTGATTAGGTTTAGGACCCACCCTACTCTGGTCTGACCTCATTAACTTAACTAAAGAAAAACTCCTATTTCCAAATATGGTCATATTTACATGTACAATGATTAGGATTTCAATACATATTTTGAGGGGATGCAATTCAATCCATAACATGGCTCCACAACTTCCAAGTGATGTTCTCTTTCCCGTGGGTCTCAGTTTCCCCATCTATATGAAAAGAACATGTCCCTAGCACAGAGGTTCACCTTATGGATCAAATGAAAGCATGTCTGTGCAAAACCTTTGAGAAATCCTGAGATAAGTCTCTTCCCTTACTAGCTATGAGACCTTGGAGAAATTACTGCATCTCTCATAACATCAATTTCTAAATCTGAAAGCAAGGATAATAATATTAGCCTCATAGGACTATTGTGAAAATTAAATGAGATCATGTAAGTAAAACACTTAAGACACTGTCTGGCCCATAGTAAGGGTTCAAGTCACTGTTGTTAGTTGTTGTTAGTTGACGTCAAGTCAACTCCAACTCATGGAGACCTTACGTATACAAAAAGAAACATTGCCCAGTGCAGAGCCATCTTCATGATCATTGGTATGTTTGAGCACATTGTTGCAGCTACTGTGTAGTGCCTTCCAATCTAAGAGGCTCATCTTCCAGCACTATATGGGACAACGTTCTGTTGTGATCCACAGGGTTTTCATTGCTAATTTTTGGAAGTAGATCACCAGTCTTTTCTTCCTAGTCTGTCTTAGTCTGGAAGCTCCACTAAAACCTATCATCATAGATGACCCTGCTGGTATTTAAAACACTGGCAGCATAGCTTCTGGTATCATAGAAACATGCAAGACAGCACCATATGACAAACTGACAGACAAGTAGTGGCAATTCACAGAAGGTATGGTTATTTTCACTGTGGTTTATCCCATGGCAACTTTCTCTCTCCTTCTCACCTTGAGGCAAAGGATGGTGGTCCTCTGTCTATGGTTGAAGACAACTTTTGGTCCAGAGGATCCAAGGTCTCCAAGGGGCCTAAGTGCCTACCCTCCCAGAATCCCCTGGGCAGGGCTTCCAGCACCTGGGAATGGAGCCATTACAAGACCAAGAACTTCTGTCTTAGACTCATCATTCAGCCTTGCCCTACATAAGTACCTCTATGTGGAGTCCTTTTAATCTTTCCTCACAAATCAATAACTGCTTACCTTGGAGATTTTTAATTAGTTCATGCCCGCTGAGTGCTCCACTGATAAACTAGCCTACTATTAATGCTAAGTGTCTGCCTTGTGGTTGCTATTTTTATTATTGTTGTTGTTGTGAAAATCTCATTTCCTGAGCCATGCAGCCTGGGTTATTATAAAAAAGATCTTCAGCTTGAGCCCCCTTCCCAGAAACGGAGCTCTTCTGGGCAGCCCAGCTCAACCCCTTCCTCCTCCTTAACACAATGTTATTGAAAGAGGCCTCTTTCAATAACAGAAAACAATATCCACCCACATTTGGTCTCTGGCATCCGGTGGCAGCGGAGTCACTCAGCTCTCTGTGCCCCACAGTGAGGATTATCCCCTATAAATCAGCCACTGGTGGGGACAGCAGAAGAGGAGAACATTTATTAAACACTCACTGTGCACCAGCAATGGGGCGATGTACTTACTGCTGGGCCCTCATCTAATCTTTAGGGGATCCCCAGGTGCCAATAGGAGGGCTGTTTTCCCATTGAAGTAACTGAGGCTTGTAGAGGTCAAGGCACTTGCTCAAGGTCACATTTTTAAGCAAGTAAGGAGACGTGGATCTCAACACTGGTTTGTCATACTCTGTTAAGGCCCTGGGGGGCCGTTTCTAGCCTAGGCCAACTTCTCTTGCTCTTTTGACATCCTTTGTCATAGGCTCCAGGGTTCCAGCCTGCCTGCTTGTCTTGCCCTCTTTCAAATTGTCTCAACCTTCTCCATCCCTTGGGTTTCTGCTCCCCCAGGTCCAGTTGTCAAAGGGACCACAGGGTATGAACTCTCCAAGTCAAAAGCTAATGCCATAGACCTTAGTGAGTTTACTCCAGAGACGAGAAGAAGGACACAGTAACGGAAGTAGAGAAAGAAAAACATGTGGTTTTAATTTGTATTTCCCTAATGACTAATAGGAGCCCTGGTGGTGCAGCGGTTAAGTGATATGGCTGCTAAGCAAAACATCAGCAGCTCGAATCCACCAGCCAGTCACTGGAAACCCTATGGGGCAGTTCTATTCTCTCCTATAGGGTCACTACAGGTCAGAATTGACTCAACAGCAACAGGTTTGCTGTGGTTTTTTTTGGAATGGCTAATGATGTTGAACGTCTTTTCGTATGCTTATTTATCATCTATCTTCATCAAAAAAATGTCTCATCATGTCTTTTGCCCATGTTCTAATTGAAATGCTTGCTTTTTAAAATTATTAGTGAATTTTGAGAGTTCTTTGTATATTCTAGATACTAGACCTTTGCAGACAAGTAGTTTGCAAATATTTTCTCCCTCTCTGTAACTTATCTCTGCACACTCTTAACAGGGAATTTCACAAAGCAAGAGTTATTAATTTTGATGAAGTCTAATTAATCAATATTTTACTTTTAATGGATTGTGTTCCAGGTGTCTAGCTTAAGAACTCTTTGTCTAGCCCTAGGTCCCAAAAATTTTTTTTCCTATATTTTTTTCCTAAAAGTTTTATAGTTTTGCATTTTACATTTAAGTCCATGACCCATTTTTAGTTAATTTTTGTGTGAGACTTATGTTTAGGTTCTTTTATTATTATTATTCACTCATTCATTCAATTGTTTTGTTTATATATATATTTAATTACTTACTTATTTTTGCCTATGGTTGTCCATTTGCTTCAGCATCATTTGTTGAAAAGGCTATCTTTCCTCCATTGAACTGCTGCTTTTGTACCTTTGTCAAAAATCAGATGGGCATGTATGTGTAAGTCTATTTCTGAATTCTCTAGTCTGTTCAGTTGGCCTATGTGTATACCCCTCAACCTTGATATTCCTCAGTCTTGATTACTTAAAATACATTAATAGATCTTCAAATCAGGTAGACTGATTCCACACACTTTATTCTTCTTTTTCAAAATGGGTTTAGCTATTCTAGTTCCTTTGCCTTTCCATATAAATTTTAGAAAAAAATCTTGACTATCTACTAAAAAAACTTCCTGGGATTTTGATAGAAATTTTGTTAAACTTGTGTATAGATTTGAAGAGCATTGATGTTTTTACTATGTTGAGTCTTCCAATCCATGAACATAGTATGTCTCTCAATTTATTTAGAATTTTGAAGGATTTCATCAGTATTGTGTTCTTTTCAGCATGCAAGTCCCCTATATGTTCTGTTAGGTTTACAATTAAGCATGTTTTGAACAATTGTAAAGGTGTTGAATTTTTAATTTTCACATCTATATGCTTATTTCTAATATATAAAAATACAGTTGATTTTTGCAAGCTTATCTTGTATTCTGTGATTTTACCAAACTCATTTACCTAAGAACTGCCTAAAGTGCTGTTTTTTCTTGTTGTTGTTGTTGTTTTGTTTGTTTGTTTTTGGTAGATTCCTTGGAGTTTTCTAGATAGATAACCACATCACCTACAAATAGGGGCAGTTGTATTTCTTCCTGTCCATCTGTACACCTTTTATTTCCTTTTCTTGTCTTATTGCCCTGGAAAGACCTTGCAGCACTATGTTTAATAAAAGTGGTGAGAGCAGACATTCTTGTCTTGTTCCTGATCTTGGAGGGAAAGTATTGAGTCTGTCTTGGTTAACCAAGTTGACACATATTTTAGAGGGACACAATTCAATACGTGACATTCCACAATTTGGTCCCCAAAAATTCATGTCCTTGCCACATATAAAACACATTCATCTCATCATATCACAGAAGAAGTCTTAAATCAGCTCCAAGTCCAAAATACAAAAATTCCTCTTCATCTGTGAAATCTAGAATACAACTTATCTGCTTCCAAAGTACAATGGTAGAACAGGCAGGCACAAGCTAGAGATTTCCATTACAAATGGGAGAAATTGGAAGGAAAGAAGGCATAATAGACACCAAGAAAGTCAGCAGAACACATCACATTAGCCCTCAAGGCTTTGAAAATAATCCTCTGTTCTCTGAGATCATTCACACAATAGCCCTGCCCTCCAGACTCTAGGTATTAGCCACACTCTCTGGATTCTGAGTGGAGGCCCCTCGGCCCTGAGTTTCATCTCCACCTTCCAGGCCCACTGGGATGGCAATTCTGCTCCCTTGGCTTTAGGGGCACCAGTCTCCTAGTCCATCTGAGTGGCGACTCCACCCTTAGAAACACCAGAGGTCATGTCTCCACCCTTTGAGACCCCAGAGGTCTTGGCCATACCTTTTGAGACTGAAGCAGCTTGACTTCCTGTGTTCCTTGTCTCTTCAGCTTCTGCTTCCTGGTTTCTTGGCCTCTCAGCTCCTCGGGCCTCATGTCTGCATCTGCCCTGTTGGGGTAAGTGTTCCAAAGCTCTATAGCTCCACCGATAAGTGCCCAGAGACACCCCATTCTGCCAGGAAGCCTCGTGCACCAAGGCACTCTGCTGTCTCCCTCCATGGGTCGGCTCCAGCTCAGTCTGGCGCTGGTCTCCTGGTTCTGCCATTGCTGGTTCCCTATCACTGTCCCTTCTCTGCTGCTGCTGATCCTCTGCTGCTTCCAGTTCTCTATTCAGTCACAGTTTCAAAACTGCTTCCACATTTAGGTATCTGTTAGAGCAGCACCCCACTCTCTCAGTACCAAATTCTGTCTTGGTTATCTGGTGTTGCTCTAACAGAAATACCACGAGTGGACGGCTTTAACAAAAAGATATTTATTCTCTCACAGTCTAGTAGGCTAAAAGTCCAAATTCAGGGCATCAGCTCTAGGAGAAGGCTTTGTCTCTCTGTTGGCTCTGGAGAAAGGTCCTTCTCTTCAATCTTCCCCTGGTCGAAGACACGCTCTGCTCCTGGCACCGCTTTCTTGGTGGTGTGAGGTCCCCACTCTCTGCTTGCTTCCCTTTCCTTTTATCTCTTGTAAGATAAAAGATCGTGCAGGCCACACTCCAGGGAACCTCCCTTTAGATTGGATCAGGGATGTGACTTTAGTAAGGGTGTTACAATCCCACCCTAATCCTCTTTAACATAAAATTACAATCACAAAATGGAGGACAACCACACAATACTGAGAATCATGGCCTAACCAAGTTGACATATATTTTTGGGGTACACAGTTCAATCCATGACAGAGTCTTTCACCATTAAGTATAATGTTGGTTGTAGGATCCTGAGACCCAGAATGGAGACAATTAGGTGAACTAGCCTGAGAATATTGAACCCCAGTTTCTTCTGGGCCCACCAGGCTGGTAGAAACATCTCCTCCCCCCCTTAAGAGGAAAGGAGCATCCCTTTCCTAAAGACCCGACAAAGATCTTTCTTAAGGCTGGTGCCTCACAAGTTGATGCTTGTCCTTCTCCAGATCTGCCTCCACAACTCCTCATCACCTTTAGCATGATAAACAGTGTCAGGTCTCTGCACAGCCCAAGTAGGGAAATACAGTTGCTGCTCTGGGAGGAAGTAGTTTACACTCAAAGAATAGCAGGTCCCATCTAAACAGTAGGCTCTTACAGGTGTTTCACCAAGGGGTATGAAATATAAAGATGGACAGGGGAGAATTTATTAGCATGGAGGACACCCACCTGTGACCTGGTATTCAATGTTCTGTCAAGGATACTTGGACTTATCCTAACACCCTTCTTGATGGCTCCTTGAAGCTTGAACACAATGCTGTTCTACAATAGATGAGGTGGAAATGTTAGAACTGCTTTGGCATTGGGTAGTAATGAATTTAACCTTGCCCAAAAGAGGTCTGGCCCTTGCCCTTAGAGATTACTGGGAGATAATCTCTAAGCCTCTGGAATATCATGCCTGATAAGAGTGACTCTGTTTGCATGGGGGCTTTGAGTCACCATGGATAGTCTAACAACATGATTTAGGGTGGGGGATTTGAGTCACGTTTAAAGGGGCTGGAGACTAGAGACTAAGATCAACTACATGGGCAATCAGTCATTCCTACATAATACACTGTGGGCAGTGGGGAGGGGTCGCACCAGCATCCCTGCAGGAAGCCTGAAGGCAACTGTCCTCTGGAGGTTACAGTTGGCAGGGGGAGATGCTGTCAGGGACTGGACTGCTTAGTGTCCGTGCAGATAGTGGATTCCAACCATGTGGAGCACTTCATCTTCCAAGGCCAAGAGGATGAATTTACTGAGACAGGCAGCAACCAGAGGACCCACTCACCAGCCTTTGTCTCAGTCTGTGCCTTGGGAAAACCCAGGCTTAGGTGCAAATGTCAACTAATTTTAGTGTCACAGAAGCATAGGAGCCCTGGTGGCACAGTGGTTAAGAGCTTGGCTGCTAACCAAAAAGTCGGTAGTTCAAATTCACCAGCCGCTCCTTGGAAACTCTATGGGGCAGTTCTACTCTGTCCTATAGGGTCCCTATGAGTAGTAAGCAACTTGGTGGCAACAAGTTTGGTTTGGTTGGAAACATAGGGAGCTAAGATAGTCCCAGACCCATTTTATAGGTGAGAAAACCAAAGCTCTGAGAGGTCACATGAGGGCTGTGTGGAAAAAAGCCCTCGGGCCACATTCTGGACTTTCTGACCAAGAGGTTTTGCAGGACAGGTCAAGAGGTTTGCAGTATCCTCTGTCCTGCCCTATAGATGCTACTCCTTTGTGGATTTACATGCCTCTGCTGGCTGACAGACTTGTCACCTGTCATAAGTGCAAATCCATTGTCATTATCAATAGCAGTCATGGATAATTAAACAACAAATGCGCTAATCTCATTAAGCCATTTATTAAATTAATTTATTTTAATTACTGTAATTAGTTAATATGATAATGCTTTCTTTCATCCAAAGACAGCCCGGAGGCTATCGAAGTACCATGTATTATTATTAATGAATTTTCACACATTGAGAAGGAAGAAGTTTGGGGAGCTGTTCAAAGTCACAGAGTTGCCTGGTGGAGGTCTCTGAGCCTATGGGGAAGCCCACTGCTCTTTCTCTGTTTACTTGCCCAACCCACCCCCGCCCCCACCCCACCCAGAGGGGCTCTGCTCCCTGGCTTTCGTGCGCTTTGTATTAGGCCAGGTTCTCCAGAGAAACAGAACAACAGAAAGAATAGGAGAGAGAAAGAGAGATTTTAAGAAATTAGCTCTTGCAAGTATGGGGCTAGCAAGTCCAGAATCCTTAGGGTGGGCAGCAGGTTGGAAACCCCGGCAGGACATCTACTATGTTACGTCTTGAAGCAGAATTCCTTCTCTCTGAGACACCTCAGTTTTTGCTTTTAAGGCCTTCAACTGATTGGATAAGACCCATTCCCATTATTGAGGATAACGTCCTTTATTTAAAGTCAACTGATTGTACATGTTACTCACATCTATAAAAAATCTTCACAGCAACACCTAGACTGGTATTTGGCCAAGCAACTGCACCCCATAGCCTAGCCAAGTTGACACATAAAACTAACCATCACACCTTTGCACTTGCTGTTCTCCCTGCCTGGAAAGCCCTCTCTCCTTTTCTCCCTGAGTAGCACCTACCACCCATCTTTCAGAACTCAGCTTAGGGGGCAGCTCCAGCAGGAAGTCCCCTGACCTCTCCCAGCTGGGTTAGAGGTTTCTCTGCATAGCACAAGTCATACTTATAAAATAAATGTCTCCCTGATTAGAATTTAAGTCCTTTCAGAGAAGGGGCCAAGTTGTGACAACAGCATCTATGACCACAACCACATTTATTGAGCAACTACTCTGTGCCAGGCATTTTCCCAAGCACATTACAAAAATGATCACCTTTAGGATAGTGAGAATGGCAACACAAGTGGAAGAATGTAATCGATGTCATTGAAGTGTACACGCAGAAATTTTTGAAATGGTGTATCTTTGACTATGAATGTTTTCACCAAAAAAAAAAAAAAAAAAAGTCCTTCAGGGTCGAGAAGGGAGAGTGTTGACATGTCATGGGGTTGTGAACCAATGTCATAAAGCAATATGTGTACTGACTGTTTAATGAGAAAATATTTGTTCTGTAAACCTTCATCTAAAGCACAATAAAAATTTTTTTTTAAATAAAAATAATAATCACCTTTAATCCTCACACCAACACTGAGAGGCCCAAATCTTTTCTCCATTTTTTTTGGAATAAGGAAACAGAAACTCCGAGCAGTCAGGTAACTTGCAAAGGGCCACCCACCAGAGCTGGGATTCAAACCCCTGTTCAAGCAGTTCCAAGACCTGTATCCTTAATCACTAGTCTGAAGGTTTTTACTTGTCTTTGAAACCTTACTCCCAGCACAGGGCCTGCTTACTAAATGTCTGTGTGATGAATAAATAAAACCAAACCCATGGCCGCCAAGTCAATTCCTACCCATAGCAACCCTATAGACAGAGTAGAACTGCCCCAGAGGGTTTCCTAGGCTGTAAATCTTTACAGAAGCAGACTGTCACATCTTTCTCCCACAGAGCAGCTGGCAGGTTTGAACTGCCGACGTTTTGATTAGCAGCCGAGCACTTTAACCACTATGCCGCCAGGGCTCCTTTGTGTAATGAATGAATGCCCCAAATGCTCCCCTAATGAATTGGGATCCCACAGTGAGAGCAACAAAAAGGCCTGTGGCCGAAGGAGTCACAATGACAGGTTTAGAGGAATTCTGTTATCATATTGATCATTCATGGTGACGCTTAAGGACATGAAATTGCAGTACTCATGATTGGAAGTATATTTTATTTCATGGCTTAAAACCACAAACAAACAAAAATAATAATTCCATTAGTAGTTGCAAATGGTCATAATCCTGGTGAGTATGAATTTTATTGCTATGGTAACTGTAAAGCCCAATGACAATAAATAAAAAGTCACTGGGTATTGTGGGGAGTACATTTTGTTGCCGATACTCCATCAAACATCATAACTCCATTAGTAGTTAAAAATTGTAATAATACCCTTGACAATAATTTTTATTGCTATACCTGTAAAACACAGAGATAAGAAATAATTTTGTCAACTGGAAAGTGGAAATAATAATTCAACTGTGTTAGCGAGAAGCCTGTGGTTTGGTTCCTGTGTGATTAGCATCTTGATCGCAGAGGGGTAACAACTGAAACAGTGACTCAAAAAGCTGTTTTGATTTTAAGCCATTATTTCAAGTTCTACTGTTGTCACGGCAGAGAAAGAATGCACTAGGAAACAGATTGATGGTAGCTCTGCCACTGTCTTGTAACCTATCTTGGGTCTCAGTCTTCCAATCTGTTAAGTGGGATGATAGAGATTATATTTCAGTTTAGTCCCATATCTGAGGATACAGCCATGCTCAATATAGACGGGGGCTCTACCCACATATTCACACATATAATTAGTGTATTGTATCAGGAAAACAGAAGCCACTGTATGTATTCCAAATATGAAGCTTACCTGGACCATGGTGGCTTTCGTGTTGCTATGATGCTAGAAACTATGCCACCAGTATTTCAAATACCAGCAGGGTCACCCATGGTAAACAGGTTTTAGCAGATCTTCCAGACTAAGACAGACTAGGAAAAAAGGCCTGGCAATCTACTTCCAAAATTTAGCTAACGAGAACCTTAAGTATCACGACAGAACATTGCCCAACTCAATTGCTTCAGAAGTGTCAGCAAGAGAATCAATCTCTGGAGGAGGACATCATGTTCAGTGAAGCAGAAGGCCGGCGAGGGTGAGGGAGACCATTGGTGGTGTGGATTGGCACTACACCCACAACGATAGACTTGAACATGCCAACTATCTTGAGGATGATGCAGGACCAGGCAACATCTTGTTCTGTTGTACATGGGGTCACCGTGAGTCAGAGTCAACTCAATGGCATCTATCTATCTATCTCTATTTATCACTTGGAAGCCACTTCAAGCTTTACATCTGCACACGTCTGGCTACAATGCCTCTGGAGAACTGTGGCTGTCTTTTGCTGCCACGGTCCGTATCTACTGTGAGCGCCTCTCATTGGCCGACTCTAACCGGGAGCCATCCTGAGAAGAGGATTCTGGGAAATGACAGCTTCCAGCTTCTGCTCTGCAGAAGAAGGAGGCGACAGTCATGCTGAGCTGGCCACAGACAACTTAGCTTAATTAGCAAGTTACGACTGTGATTTGAGCCATGAAGGACAAGCACAAGGGCCATGAGGGTGCATAAGAGGGGACTTGAGGCACTTTGGGCATCCCTGAGGGGGTGATATTTAACATAAGAACCAAAGGAGGAGTAAGACTTAGACAGATGAAGAGAATAGTGAGAAGGTGAATAGAGAAGAGGAGCAGAGAAAATCATTCCACGCAGGTGGAACAACGTATGCAAAGGAGAGCTCTGCTTCATCTGCCACCTTCAGGAGCATCTCCTGCAACTCAGTGAGATGGATAGGGAGATAGCAGAGAGCTTTCTTGAATGTGATAGTGAACTTTGCTCCACCAGATGTTATCAAATATTATCATCAGCAAACTTCACCATAGGGCTTAAATTGCTTTTATGAAAAGTTTGCCATGAATATAGTATCTCAGGGTGAAGAGACTAGTGACTCTTGTTTCACAACTTATGTTCTTCATTTAACTTACTTTTTTTTAATTGTACTCTAAATGAAAGTTTACAGAACAAACTAGCTTCACATTAAATAATTAGTACACATATTGTTTTATGACATTGGTTAACAACCCCATGACATGTCAACACTCTCCCTTCTCGACCATGGGTTCCCTATTACCACTTTCCTGTCCCCTCCCGCCTTCTAGCCCTTTCGCTTGGGCTAGTTTGCCCTTTTAGTCTTGTTTTGTTTTATGGGCCTGTCTAATCTTTTACTAAAGGATGAACCTCAGGAGTGACTTCATTACTGAGCTAACAGAGTGCCTAGGGGCCTCACTTAACTTACTTTTAACAGTCCTGTCATATGTTTGACAATTAAATAATTTCCCCCCACCTTGGAATTTAAGGGGGGAGGGGTGTCACACAGCCCTCCACAACTTCTGCCACTCTGCTGCACCTACATTCTTCACATCACCTAGCTATTGATCTGAAAAATATTTAGGAAACAGAAAAAACAGGACAAGGTATTTTGGAATAAGGAGGAGATTAAGATCATGAGTTCAGTTTTGAACATGTGGATTTTGTGGTACACTGGAGACAGCCAAATAGGGACGACAAGTGACAGTTTTTACATTGGTATGGAGTCCAGCAGAGAGGTCTGGGCTACAGATATAAATTAAGAGATGCGGGATACAGTTGGTAAGTGAAGGTATACTGGGGATGAGAATGTAGACGGACATCAACATTTAATGCCCGGTATGGAGGTTCAGAGGTAGAATTCTTGCTTTCCATGAGGGAGAGCTGGCTTCAATTCTTGGCCAGTGCACCTCAAGCACAGCCACCATCCATCTGTCAGTGGAGACTTGTGTTTTGCTAGTATGCCACATAGGTTTCAGCAGAACTTCCAGACTAAGACAGACTAGGAAAAAAGGCCTGGAAATCTTCCAAAAATCCGCCAGTGAAAACCCTATGGATCACAAGAGTCCAATCACATTGTGCCTGGGGTCGCCATGAGTCAGGAGCTGTGGCAGCTAACAACAACAAGAACAAAAGAATGATCAACATGCAAAGAAAACAGAGGACAAGTGTCTCGAGAACTAGGAAGAGAATCAGCACACTATTGCCTCACATCAGCCAACAGAGGGGTTGCTGCAAGAAGGAGAGAAAAATTCACGGGTTGAACAACATGGAGAATGTGGATGACCTTGATGAGAGCAATTGGCTGATGTGAGAGGGGAAGAATCAAATTTGGAGTGGGTTGAGGAGGGAGGGGTGCATGAAGCAATAGAAGCAGTGGGTGGAGGCAGCCTTTTAAGGAGGGGTTGCACAGAAGGGAAGGAGAGAGACAGGCAGCAGTTAAAGAGGAGCATGAAGTCCGGGTTGTTTTGGTGGTTGCTGTTTTTCAAAATGTAAGTGGTATTTGGGCATATTTAAAAGATCCGAAGAAGAACTGATGCATTCAAATCAATAGAAAGAATATTGAATATACCATGGACTGCCAGAAGAAGAAACAAATCTGTCTTGGAGGAAGTGCAGCCAGAATGCTCTTAGAAGCAAAGATGGTGAGAGTTCATCTTGCTTACTTTGGACAGTTATCAGGAGGGACCAATTCCTGGAGAAAGACATCATATTTGGAAAGACAAAAGATCCAGGAAATGTATTTAACATTGTGCTGAAAGTCCTAGCTAGAGCAATAAGGTAAGAAAAAGAAATAAAGGACATCCAAATAGGCAAGGAAGAAGTAAAACTGCCCCTATTTGGGGATGCTATGACACCATGAGATAACTACTGGAACTAACAGAAAGATTCAGCAGAGTAGCAGGATACAAGATAAACATACAAAAATCAGTTGGATTCCTATACACTAATGAAGAGAACAATGAAAAGGAAATCAGGAAAACAATATCATTTATAATAGCCCCTAAAAAAATAAAATACTTAGGAATAAATCTAATCAGGGACGTAAAAGACCCATACAAAGAAAACTACAAAACAGTACTACAAGAATCCCAAAGAGATTTACATAAATGGAAAAACTACCACACTCATGGATAGGTAGACTCAACATTATGAAAATGTTGATTTTACCTAAAGCAATCTACAAATACAATGCAATCCCTATCCAAATACCAAGAACATTCTTTAAAGAGATGGAAAAACTAATCATTAACTTCATATGCAAAGGGAAGAAGCCCCGGAGAAGTAAAGCACTATTGAAGAAGAAGAAAGTAGGAGGACTCGCACTGCATGACCACAGAACCTACTCTACAGCTACTGTAGTCAAAACAGCCTGGTACTGGTACAACGACAGAAACATTGACCAATGGAACAGAATTGAGAACCCAGATGTAAATCCATCCACCTACAGTCACCTAATCTTCGACAAGGGCCCAAAGTCCATCAAATGAGGAAAAGACAGTCTTTTTAACAAATAGTGCTGACATAACTGGATGTCCATCTGCAAAAACAAACGAAACAGTACCCATACCTCACACTATACACAAAAACTAATTCAAAATGGATCAAAGACCTAAATATAAAACCAAAAACTAGAAAGATCATAGAAGAAAAAATAGGATCAATGCTAGAGGCCCTAACACAGCATTAACAGGATACAAACCATAACTAACACAAAAACTCCAGAAGATAAGCTACAAACTGGGATCTTCTAAAAATTGAACACTTATGCTCATCAAAAGACTTCTCCAAAAGAGTAAAAAGAGAACCTACAGACTGGGGAAAAAAATTTGGCTATGACAAATCCTACAGAGGTCTAATATCTAAAATCTACAGGAAAATCCAACATCTCTACCACAAAAAGACAAACAATCCAATTAAAAAATGGGCAAAGGAAATGAACAGACATTTCACCAAAGAAGCCTTCAAACAGCTAACAGATACATGAGAAAATGCTTGAGACCACTAGCCATTAGAGAAATGCAAATCAAAACCACAATGAGATACCATCTTACCCTGGCATTACCGGCATGAATCAAAAAAACAGAAAATAACAACTGTTGGAGAGGCTGCCAGGAGATCAGAACTCTTATGCACTGCTGGTGGGAATGCAAAATGGTACAACCATTTTGGAAAACCCTGTGGCGCTTCCTTAGAAAGCTAGAAATAGAAATAAATACCATATGATCCAGCAACCCCACACCTAGGAATATATCCTAGAGAAATAAGAGCCATCACACAAATAGACATATGCACACCTGTGTTCACTGCAGCATTGTTCACAATAGCAAAAAGATGGAAACAACCTAGATGCCCATCAACAGATGAATGGATAAACAAACTAT
>NW_004443963.1:13096175-13126408 GCF_000243295.1 Trichechus manatus latirostris
ACTGCAGCATTGTTCACAATAGCAAAAAGATGGAAACAACCTAGATGCCCATCAACAGATGAATGGATAAACAAACTATGGTACATACACACAATGGAATACTACGCAATGATAAAGAACGATGATGAGTTTGCAAAGCATCTCACAACATGGATGAATCTGGAGGGCATTATGCTGAGTGAAATAAGTCAATCACAAAAGGACAAATATTGTATGAGATCACTACTATAAAAATTCATGAAAAGGTTTACACACAAAAAGAAACAATCTTTGATGGTTACGAGGGAGAGGAGGGATGGGGATAGAAAAACACTAAACAGACCATAGATAAAGTGGTAACTTCGGTGAAGGGTAAGACAATACACAATACTGGTGAAACCAGCACAACTTGTACAAGGCAAGGTCATGGAAGCTCCATAGACACGTCCAAACTCCCTGAGAGACCGAATTACTGGGCTGAGGCTCTGGGGACCATGGTCTTGGGGAACATCTAGCTCAATTGGCATAACATAGTTCATAAAGAAAATGTTCTACATTCTACTTTGGTGAGTAGCATCTGGGGGTCTTAAAAGCCTGTGAGCAGCCATCTAAGATACTCCACTGGTCTCACCCTGTCTGAAGCAAAGGAAAATGAAGAAAAGCAAAGACACAAGGGAAAGATAAGTCCAAAGGACTAATGGACCACAACTACCATAGCCTCCACCAGACTGAGTCCAGCACAACTAGATGGTGCCCAGTTACCACCACTGACTGCTCTGACAGGGATCACAATAGAGGGTCCCAGACAGAGCTAGAAAAAAATGTGAAACAAAATTCTAACTCACAAAAAAAGACCAGACTTACTAGCCTGACAGAGACTGCAGAAACCCCCAGAGTATGCCCCTGGATACACTTTTAGCTCAGTAATGAAGTCACTCCTGAGGTTTACCCTTCATCCAAAGATTAGACAGACCCATAAAACCAAAATGAGAGTAAAGGGGCACACCAGCCCAGGGGCAAGGACTAAAAGGCAGGAGCGGACAGGAAAGCTGGTAATAGGGAACCCAAATTTGAGAAGGGGAGATGTTGACATGTTGTGGGGTTGGTCACCAATGTCACAAAACAATATGTGTACTAACTGTTTAACAAGAAGCTTGTTTGTTCTGGAAACTTTCATCTAAAGTACAATAATAAAAATAAGTATTAAAAAAAAGATCCAGGAAAGTGAAATGCAAGGGAGAAAAAAGGCAACTGAAATAGGGCTGAGGTCAAGGTGAGGCAAGCCAGGTGACTAGGGAGCAAAATTTAAGGAAGCATTCATTCCAGAAAGTGCAGCATGAGCACTTGCCTGGCCCTGCGAGTGAGTGCCTCCTTAATTCTGGGTTCCAGGCACCTGGCTTGCCTCACCTTGGCACAGGCCCTGAGCTGAAGATCTCGGGGTCTTTGAGGGGACAGTCTCCAGAGCACAGGGGTGATGCTCTAAGTGTTCCCCTTTCCCAAAGAAAAGCTCAAAGGGGGAAGTTATAACCACAGACTTTTGGGACTTGAAAGAACTCTAAAGATTGTCTACTTCTGGGGTTTTTCAGACGGTCTTTAGCGGTGAAACCCTTTTTTCAGTCTCGTGTGGAAGCCCATTCCATAAATGAAACAGGAGAAGCAGAAGGCTCTGATTACTGTTGTTGTTGTTGTTGCTAGGTGCTGTCGAATTGGCTCCAACTCATAGGCACCTTATGTATCACAGAACAAAACCTTGCCCAGTCCTACGCCATCCTCACAATCGTTGCTATGTTTGAGCCCGTTGTTGCAACAACTATGTCAATCCATCTCATTGAGGGTCTCTGTCATTTTCCATGACCCTCTACTAGTGGTTAAGAGCTACAACTGCTAACCAAAATGTCGGCTGTTCGAATCCACCAGGCGCTCCTTGGAAACTCTATGGGGCAGTTCTACTCTGTCCTATAGAGTCGCTATGAGTCAGAATCGACTCAACAGCAGAAGGTTTGCTTTTGTTTTGTTTTTTTTCTACTTTACCAAGCATGATTTCCTTCTCCAGACTGATTCCTCCTGAGGACACATTCAAAGTAAACTAGACAAAGTCTCACCATCTTTCTTTCTAAGGAGCATTCTGGCTGTGCTTCCTCCAAGACTGATGAAGATTCTGGTAGAAACTGGTAACCTGGAGCCTTGAGCACTGACTACTGGCAGCCCCACTGTCCACAGAAGCCTGAAAGCTCCATGGATCACAGTTTGCAACCCTCTGGTCTGCTCCAAGATGTTCATTTATTTGTTTGTTGATTCATTCCATTCTTTCAGTCAGTCTCTGAGGGTATGAGGGCAGCAGAGTAATGGGAAGCTTGATAAAACTAAGGCATCTTTGTGAAATCCTGTCTGGGTTGCAGAGGTGGACTATGCTTTCAACTAACCTGACACATTTAAATTAAATTTATTTATCTCTTCCCTGCCTTGTTCCTCAAAGAACTCAGGATAGGAACAAAGATAAATGTGAGACAAGTTAAAATGCGTAATGCTGTAAAACCAAAAAACCAACCCCACTGTTGTTGAGTCGATTCCAACTCATAGTGACCCCATAGGGTTTCCAAGGCTGTAAATCTCTGAGGAAGCAGACTGCCACATCTTTCTCCTGCGGAGCCACTGGTGGTTTCGAACCACTGACCTTTCTGTTAGCAGTTGATCGCTTTAATCGCTGCTCCACCAGGGATCCTTAACATTATATACAAGTAGATAATAAAATCAGCAAAGGGAAATTAAAGGAAGAGAAGTTTAAACTTGAGGTGTGCTCAAATTCCCAGCCACAAACAGGTCACAAAGTTGACTCTGCACTTAGTAGCAATTGAAGCAAAGAATGAATCTGGCACACGAGGGCCAAGTAAATGAGGATCCAATTATCCATTTAGCAGCAACAACATCATCAACAAGATTAGAGTTAGAGCTGCTAAAATAGAATTTGACTTGCAAATTTTTAATTTATTCTTGACTTTCTAGGAATGTCTCCATCATATGAAGCAAGGTAACTCATCATAGGGAAGGTCTTACCTGCTTTTTACTGGTCAAAAGCTACCAGGTGTTAAAAGAACTATTTTAAAAAAAGAAAACAGTTGCTGTGGAGTCAACTCCACTCAAGGTGACCCCTTGTGTGTCAGAGCAGAACTGTGCTCCACAGAGTTTTCAACGACTAATTTTTTGGAAGTAAATCACCAGGCCATTCTTTCAAGGTGCCTCTGGGTGGACTCTAACCTCCCATCTTCTGGTTAGCAGCCAAGCATGTTAACCATTTGCAGCACCCGGGGACAACTTAAAAGAACCATCGTTGTTGTTGTTATTGTTGTTGTTGGATGCTGTCAAGTCAACTTTAACTCATAGCAACCCCATGTGATAGTGTAGAACTGCCACTTAGGGTTGTCTAGGCTGTAATCTTTATAGGAGCAGATTGCCAGGTCTTTCTTCTGCAGAGCTGGTGATGGGTTCAAACTGCCAACCTTTCAGTTAGCAGCCAAGAACCGCTTAACTGTTGTGCCACCAGGCTCCTTAGAAGAGCCATTAACCACAAAAACAAACCCATTGCCATCAAGTCGATTCCAGCTCATAGTGACCCTATAGGACAGAGTAGAACTGCTCCATAGGGTTTCCAAGACTGTAATCTTTATGGAAGCATATTGCTACATCTTTCTCCCACGGAGCGGCTGGCTGGTGGGTTCGAACCACCGACCTTTGGGTTCGCAGCCAAGCGCTTAACCACTGTGCCACCAGGGCTCCTAAAAGAGCTATTAAAACAAAAAAAAGCCAAACTCCTTGCCGTTAAGTCGATTCCAACTCACAGTGACCCTATAGGACAGAGTAGAACTGCCCCATAGGGTTTCCAAGGAGCGGCTGGGGGATTTGAACTGCTGACTTTTTGGTTAGCAGCCTATGTCTTAAACACTACACCACCAGGGCTCCAAAGGAGCCATTGTTGTTATTGTTGTTGTTAGGTGCTGTCGAGTCAGTTCCGACTCATAGGAGCCATTAGTGCCTACTAAATCTCTTTTGGAATGATTCAGGTCCTTGAGACACAAATGTGGAGGCCATCAGAATAACAGAAAATGCAGCTCAGACAATTAGCCCCAGAGTGCTGAGAGACATCTGAGGTCCTTGTGTGACAGGAGCGCCTTGTTGGCTCTGTAGGCTCAGCCCTCCATATACTGGTTCCAGGAATTACCAAGAGCCTTGAATCTTAATTTGATCTCCTAAATCCATTTCCCTCCTGGGAAGTAATATTCCCCACTGTAGATTATTTATACATGAATTGCTTTATCATCAAACATTTATTGAATGCCTAGTAGATGTCAGTCATTTTCACATCCACTCTCTCACTGAAGTCTTAGACAACCTTGTGAGGAAGGTAGGTATATTCATTCCCACTTTACAGATGAGAGAACTAAGGCTTAAAGAAGTTAAAGTAACTAGCCTACAGCTGCACCGGTAGTATGTGGCAGAACTCAGATATGAACCAGGTTTCCTGATCCCTAGTTTGGTGCCCTTTGCATTGTATCATGGGAACCAGTGAGCTGAACACATCAAGCTGAGGATCAGAGATTCCCCATGGGACCCAAACCAGGTGGATATTCCGGAACCAAGAAGGCCAGACAAGGGAAGCAAGAGGTGCTGAAGCAGCAGTCTGCTGTCTTAAGATCATGGAAACAGAATGAGTGTCCTCATGTGCAAAAGTCAGGCAATAACCCCTGCTTTGCAGGTTTGTTGTTTAGAGCTGCCATGTACACTGGTACAGATGACTCTGCACAGCTCCAGGGGGCACCATTCCCATCATCATATCATAGATTTGTATCTTTATGATTACAGTTTCCAGTGGATGGCAAGAAAGTGTGAAAGAATGGGTTCCTTTTTCTAACTTGCACAAAGTTGCCCTATACAGGCCAGCAGGAGTGCTGGTGAGAGACTTACCAGTGAGAGTAATGTTTAGCAGCTGACACAGAGTCGGCCCTCAAGTTTTCCATCCCTTCTTCTGTAATAAACCATTAAACTTGCTCAACCTGCCTCACAATGCAGTTCTGAAGATTAACTAAGATAATGGGTATTAAAGCGTTTTCATAGGCATGGTGGGCCACCGTCAAGGACAAGTGTAACTGGTCAACGAGGTCAAGGGGAGGCCTTGGCACCAAGGCTAGGTTCAGTCCATCCAGAAAATACCTTATGTGCTTCCTGCATCAGCAGGCCTCGGGCCCGGGCTCTGGCGGACAGATTCTGCAAACTGGCAGGGAGGTCCTCGGTGCTGAGCAGAGGGGGATTCTGATCCCCAGCAGATAAGACAGGGAGAGTCTCACAGAGGTGTCCCTCTGACCCTCACTCAAAAGCAGTTTTCAGATACCCTGAAACCATAAACATCCGCTGAAGCCCTCTTTAAACCGAGTAACAGTCTACCTTAACTAATAAAGAATGTCTGCCGTGATCATTGTGCTCTTTTAAAGAATTTGCTATACCCCGTTGCCATGGAGTCAATCCCTACTCATAGCAACCCTATAAGAGAGAGTAGAATTGCCCCATAGGATTTCCAAGGCTGTAATCTTTACAGAAGCAGACTGTCACATTTTTCTTCCACAGGGCAGCTGGTAGGTTCCAACGGCTGACCTTTCAGTTAGCAGCCAAGCGCTTAACCACGGTGCCACCAGGGCTCCTAAAAAAACTTACTATATGGGATCAAATTGTTAACAGCAACTCAAAAGGTTAGATAGGAAGCTTAGGGGGAAGACAGTTTATCTCAATAGGGGAGGAACAGATCAGAAAAGGAGGGTGAGAATGGCTGCACAATTTGAAGAATATAATCAATGTCACTGCGTTGTACATGTAGAAATTGTGAATTGGTGCATGTTTTGGTGTGTATACGGTCAACAACAACTAAAAAAAAAAGCAGTTGAAAAAGTTTGTAGAGCTCCTCTGATGACTCTTGTAAGGAGTGAGGGAAGAGAAACACAATGTCCATGGATGAGGAGATAGGAGGAGGGATGGTCAGAGCAGGAGACCCAGAAAGTATACAGAGACTGAATAGAAATGAGGGAGAAAGAGGTGGGGAGAGAGAGCAGGAGAAAGACCAGGATGAAGCCGAGCAGCCGAACAAGAGGCAGAGAATGAATGAGATCAAGAGGAGAGAGAAGTGAAAGCGAGGCAAAGAATCAGGAGAAAGACTCGATCAAGAGAAGGAGAAATGTATGTGTGTGAGAGAGAGAGAAGGGAGGGAGGGAGGAAGAGGACAGGGAGAAAGAGAAGGAAAGAGGGAAGGAGTGAGAAAGGAAGGGAAGGAGGGAAGGAAAGAAGATAGAGAGAAAAGGGAGGTAGACAGACAGAGGCAGATACAGAGGCCAACAGACTGAGATTAAAATTCGGGCAGGATTGAATTCACGTTGGGATTCAGACAGATCTTTGTTTTCAAATCTCAGCTCTTCCACTCAATTGTGCCATCTTGGGCAGGTCCCCTAACGTCCCTAGACTCATTTGCTCCAAACCGCCCCAGTCCACCCACTCCTCTGCAGCTTCCAGGCTCCAGGAGATAATAGATGGCAGCCTTTCAGAGCTTGGCTGAAGGGGGGATGCTGGGATGTTCAGGTAACAGTGATTTTTTTCTACCTAGCATGGCAGGCCTTGTAAAGCTCCCTGACTGGCTGAGCCTAGGTAGTCCCAACACCTGTTTTGGGCCTGGCAGGAGGACTAATAAGTTGGGGGGAGAGGGCTTGTCTGGCTCTGGGGGAGCTACATGCCTCCTTTCACCAAATGGAAAGGCCAGCTCTAGAATGCTCTATCCTTACCATTCTGAAGCCCCCAGGTGTCTCCCTAAATTCACTGCTGCCTCCCATCCCAAGGCTTTTAGGACTCAAGAGGGCTTGACAAGGAGGCAACTGTGGACTCGAAGCCCGAGAAGGCAGATGGATGTGGCTGGAATTTCTCCCCTTGTCCCTGAGTGTGAAAAGCCCATAAAACAATTAGAGCCCCAGGTTGCCCTCCTGCCAGAGTAGGGCGGGTGTTTGTGCCTTGTTAAGAATAATCAGTGCAGTGATAAGGGTCCCCCTTGCAGCTGTGGGAGAAGATAAGCAGCCCCATAAACCCGGGTCACCCACAGGGCACTAGAGTGAAAAGGTAAAGAGAGGCGTGGTGGCACCCCGCCCTGTCCCAGAGAAAGTCTCTGCTGGAATTCTGACCCAGGAGGGGGAGGGTGGCAGGTACCTTGGTCCCTGGGTACCTTCTCTGTCTCCACCATGGGGCTTTGGTGAGGAAGTCGAGAGCTGGTTGGCCCAGACTTGGGGAAGGTGGCTGGCAGGTGGGAATTAGAGACAGATCCACTTTTCACCAACAACCAGAGTTGAGGTTAAGCCTGGAAGCTTACGGACAGGAAGACCATTTGCCAAAATATTGAACCATTTCTGCCCTGAGCCCACAACCCCGGGACCCTGCTCCTCCGCAGGACATAGACCACCCCACCATGAGTCACTGGGAGCCCCAGACGTCTCTAGCACTCTGTTCCAGCTACCCAGGATCGGTTCTGCTCAGATGTTGCCCAGACCCTGCCAGTGGTTACGTATTTTGACTATCTCCTTTGCCAACCAGCTTGGTTTCCTGGGCATGAATATCTTAGAGGAGAATGGCCCCATCTGTACTGAAAGCAGGAGGGCCAGGGAGAGGACAGAGAGAAGGGACTGTCCCTTTAGTGTGCCCTGTGGACAGACTATGCCTTTCATCAAAGGCTTTGTTTCATTTACTCCTCGAGAGCAAAGTCGCTTGCCAGATGTCCTGCAGTGTGTCTTAAGGAGAGGCAATTTGGCAAACTGCTGAGGGTGAAGGACCATCCTGAAAAGGAAAAGAATCCCAAATCAAGCAGCGCCAGGCATCAGGGCCTGGAAGTGGTCCAGATGATTTGAGTTTGAATAAGGTTCCAGGGAACGTGAGGACCAGTGGTCTAAGTTCAAGCCCCTTCAGTGGTGAGTGAACAGGGCTGGGTGGCAGGGAGGCTGACAATACTTTTCATGATTCAAAATGTGTCCTTAACCATCGCTTCCACCCCCTGGTTGTCAATTCCTCATCTGTAAAATGGGGGGTTGGATTTGATGACCCCAATTCTATCACTTCTCTGACTTTATGATTCTCATCTGACCGCTTATCCACTGGATGGAAGACGCGTTCTTGGAGGAGGCAATTCCACATAGCTGCGAGGGGGCATGGCCTATCTTGAAAAGCACAGGGTTAGGAGACAGACCTGGGCAGGGCCGCCATGTATGTTTGCTCAGGTTGTACACTGCACAAATGTGCCCAGCTGAGGAGGGGAGGGGAGTGCTGAAAGTCAGCCTGGGTTCTGCTCACCGAGCTCTGTGCCCTGGTACAGGGCTGCATCTGCCTCGAGGATGTGCCTTTTCCTAATTCACACAAATGTGTCATATGGGTTAGTGACAATCCTGAACTTGGGTTAAAATCCCAGTTTTGATACCTTCTAGCTCTATGACTTCAGGCAACTTAGATAACCTGAACCTCAGTGTTATCATAATAGAAATGGAGCTAATCATTGTTTCCTGGCAGAAGTAATGTGAGACTGAACTAAGAAAACATATCTCCAGTACCAAGCACAGCACTTGACCCACGTCAGGTACTCAGCTTGTGAGAGTGAGTTTCCTTCCACCTCTTCCCCACCTGTGTTTCTTGGAGAAATGTTTATTCATGTTCTGTGTTTGAAATGACCACTCTTTACCAGTCATCTTGCCCTCAGAGAACATCTGCTGGTGGGAGCCAACCCTCACTGCCCCCACCTCCCAATAGTATTGTCCTAACATTCCATTTACATCTTGGAATGTTCACCCAGTGTAAGACAAGCGGCCTCCATTTTATAGATGGGTAAGTTGACACCATATTGAAGTCTGGGTGAAGGCATCACACGATAATTGTATGAGTGGATTTTCATTTTTGAATGTGAACTCAAGTGCTTTCAACAGATAGGACCTTCTTCCTAATGGTTTCTGGAACTTCTCTCTCCTCTTAGTTCTTCCATTTCCCATTTGAGAAACAGAGGCTGAAGGGAGGGCATGGAATTCTGAATTCAAGCCAGAAGGCCCTGGAGAGGTCATCTGGTCCCATTTGCTCATCGAGGATGCATGGAAGGCAGCATCCCGCACTATCCAATTATCGTATTCTCTTGATTTCACTTGCTGCTTTTTTTCCCACAACGCTGAGAACAAGTTGCTAACAGCTTTCTCGGTAGGCATAATTACCCCAATTTTAGAGCTGAAGAGGCACTGAAAGGTGCCAATTGGGACACACTCAGCAGTACTGCACCTGCCTGCAATCTCCCTGTGTGCTCTGAGTTACTCATTCTTGATCAAGTTTTGCCTTCTGTTCTGGATTGAGTTACATCCCCCCAGAAAGAGGTGTTGAGTCCTAATCTGTGGCATCTGTAAATGCGACTCGTTTGGAAATTGGGTCTTTGATAATGTTGTCATTTACATTAGCATAAGGTCATACCAAAGTAGGCTGGGTCCTAATCCCATCTGAGTGCTGTCCTTATAAAAGAGGAGACAGATACAGAGGTACAGACAGAGGAAAGACACCATGTATGCTGCAGCTGCAGGACAAGGAATGCCTGGAGCTACTAGAAGCTAAGAGAGGCGTGAAACAGATTCTCCCTCCAAGCCCCAGAAGGAATCACCACGACTGACACCCTGATCTCAGACTCTCAGCATCCAGAACTGTGAGACAATAAATTTCTGTAGTTTATTTTCTGTTGTTTAAAGTCACCCACTTTGTGGTACTTTGTAATGGCAGCCCTAAGAAACTAATACATCTTCCAACTTCACCATCACAGAACTGCTGTCTCTCAGGCTTTGAAGAACAGAAATACTTCTAGAAAAATCAGAAACCATGCTTTGTGTACATTGGGCCCTGTTACCAAGTCTCCAGTGGCTCCCTATTGCCTGCAGGATTGACCCAATTCATTTAACTGGGCCTTTGCTACTTTCTAGGAATACAGACAAATAAGGTTCAGCTTATCTTCTTAAAGGAAATCCTAGTGGCATAGTAGTTAAGAGTATGGCTGCTAACCAAAAAGGTCGGCCATTCAAATCCTACCAGGCGCTCCTTGGAAACCCTATGGGGCAGTTCTACTGTGTCCTATAGGGTTGCTATCAGTTGGAATTGACTCGACAGCAACAGGGTTTTATCCTCTTAAGGAGCTCACAGTCTGCTTAGGAGTGATGTAAATGGGAGCAAAGGAGGCCAATGAGTAAATCAGAATTGACTAAAATAGTAAGCACAACAAAAGCTGCCAGTGGAAATGGAAGATGGGGGAATGGCATGTGCATGGGGATTTATGAGCCTTGGACCATGGAAAGTGTTTATTCCAAGACCATCTTTCTGCAGATTGGGTATGAGACCCAGAGAGGGAAAATGACTCATCCAAGATTGCACAGGGAGGTAGAGGCAGAGCCTGGATTAGAACCCAGTACTCCCGAGATTATGTTGGGGTTCTCCTTGCCCTATGTTCTAATGTTTCTTTGTATGCTTCTAAATTGTCATGTTCCCTCTTTTCTAGAGCACAGTTACAGCCTGGCACTGTAAAAAGAGTGCTGGGTAACTGTGAAGGGGGCTGGACACTTGAATGTGAGTCTTGGCTGTCTGCTGTGTAGCCTTGAGTAGGACGCTTGACCTCTCTGAGTCTTCTTTTTCTCATCTGTTGTTCATCTACAAGAATTTGACTCCATGAGAGCAGGGATTACATCTCATTCGTCTCTCCCATGATTGATCTGGAAGACAATAACTAACACCCCTCTTTCTTACTCAGGTTCTGAACCAATTGAGAAGTATCAAGAATGCCATCTCCACTCATCTCGGTTAGAGCCCTATCTTCTCCAAGAGCCCAGACCCCCATACTCATATGGGCAACTTTGATTCATTTAAACCTTGCGTGTTTATTTAACTCCTTCAATGTTCATATCTTATTTCACATATTAGTGTTCGAGCTCTTCAGAAGCAAGGGCCGTGTCTTAGTCACTCGTTCATTCACTCAGCTAATCCCTATTGAGCACCTACAGTGTGCTAGGCATTGGGATCTAAAGGTAGTAATGAGATAGATGGTCCCTAACTTCATGGAGCTCAATTTCAGGTGCAAAAAAGACATTCGATAAGTAATTGCTGTAAAATATGATTAAGCTTTGTCAAGAGAAATACAGGAAGTTACAGAGGTTCTAACTTATCCTAGGGAAAGGGAAAGCCTCCCTGAAGTTCTGCTTTTTAATCTGGAACCTGAAGGGTGAATGAGAATTAGGCAGGAAGGACCCAGGAGAAGGGGCAGGATAGGCAGGGGAGCAAGGAAAAGGGAGCAAACAAGGGGAAGAGCATTCCTGGCAGAAGGAATCTGACTCCTAGTGACCCTAGAGGACAGAGTAGAACCGCCCCATAGGGTTTCCAAGGCTGTAATCTTTACGGAAGCAGACTGCCACATCTTTCTCCAGCAGAGCGGTTGGTGGGTTTGAACCGCCCATCTTAACCACTGTGCCACCAGGGCTCCTTGGCAGAAGGAACAGCAAGTGTAAACTCTCAGAGCAGAAGAGTGTATGGTAGTCTCAAGGGGCTGAAAGCAGCCCAGATGGCTGTAGCAGTCTATTTGGGGCTCACTGAGAATCTGCTGCCCTTAATAAACAGCCCAGACTGCCTGGGTACAAACCATCCCTCTGCCCTTCATGAGCTCTGTGAACTGAGCTCTGAGATTCACCTCACTGAGTCTGTTTTCCCATTTGTAAAATGGTCTTAATAAGAATTCCTATCTCATGAGGTTGTTATGAGGATTAAATGGGTTAATACATGCAAAGTCCTTGGAATACCACCTAGTACGTCATTGCTGTTGTTGTTGTTAATTGCTGTCGAGTCCATTTCAACTCATGGCGACCCCATGTGTTACAGAGTAGAACTGCTCCATAGAGTTTTCTTGGAGGCAGATCACCAGGCCTTTTCTTATGCAGTACCACTGGGTGAGTTCAGACCACCAACCTTTAGCACAAACAATTTGCACCACCTACATACATTCTAGCAAATAGTGAAAAAAAAAAAAACAACCCATTGCCATCGAGTAGATTCCAACTCATAGTGACCCTATAGGACAGAGTAGAACTGCCCCATAGGGTTTCCAAAGAGCGGCTGGTGGATTTGAACTGCTGACCTTTTGGTTAGCAGCCGTAGCTCTTAACCATTATGCCACCAGGGTTTCCCCAAAATGCAGGTAGTTGTTGTTATTATCATTATTAGGCTTAGACTCCCTGGATGCCAATCAAGCAGGAATGTTGAGCAGTCTAGTGCTTCAGAGACAAAACCAGGCTGGAAATAAAGGTTCAGAAGGTAGCAGCATACTGAAGACTTGGGAATGGATGAATGGAAGTGAGGGATAATGGAATGTGAGGAGAAAGAGGAGGGTCTTTCATATTTTTCACTCTCCCTTAACCTAAAATAAAATAAAATAAAACAGTTGCTGTCAAGGTGATTCCAACTCACGGCAACCCCATGTGTGTCAGAGTAGAACTGTGCTCCACAGGTTCTCAATGGCTGATTTTCCAGAAGTAGATCACCATGCCTTTCTTCCAAGGTGCCTCTGGGTAGACTTGAACTGCCAACCTTTTGGCTAGCAGAGTTCCCTCCCCAAAGCTAACACCTAGTAAATGCTGAGAAAATGTCTGTTGAAAGGTAAAGATTGGCAAAAGGCTTGCTCAGCTGACTGCTGCCTCTCCCTGCCCTAGAACTGCAGAGTTGGTGGGTCCTGGTTCCCAGCACCTGAGGGGAGAAAAAACAGAAGGGTTACGGTTAGTCCCTGCGTCTGCCGTCACCTGTATGACCATGGGCAGGTGACCTCCCCTCTATAAGCCTCAGTCTCCTCATCTGTCAGATGGGGGTGGTTCTGGCCTCAGAGGGCTATGGGAAGGGGCAGGCCCAGTGAGGTGAAGCACAGTCTGGGAAAGCACACGGTGGGTGGCATTGAGCTGGCACATTCCAATTATAAAATCATCTCAGCCCAGGACCCCGGAATCACATGCAATGAGCTGGGCTGATCAGCAGCGCGGGAGCCGCCGTAATGAATGCTGCTACAGTAATTGAGCCTGTTACAGCCATTTGCCTCATTTTCTCCCCATCTCCCAACAGGTGGCGAGGCTGAATGCAGCCCATTCCGAATGCTCAGAAAACCCAAAACGAGACTGTTTAAGAAACAGGCTGGGCTGGCTAATTAAAAGTGGGCACGTTCATAGAAGAGATGTGGCTCTCCTGACAGTCCAGGAATTCTGAGTAATCAACGCTCAACCATCAACACACACTCTCTATACTAGGCCTTGGGAAGCCAGGAAAAATAAGCCAATATTCTACTTCCAGAGGCCCCCTGAGGCCTCGGTCAGGTGGAGAGGAAGGTAGGCAAGTAAGCAGGTAATCGTAGCCCTGGAAGGAGGGGGTCTGTGGAAATGCAGAGGAAGCATGCTGAGATACAGAGGAAGTGACACCTGGGCCAGGAGTTGAAAGGTGAGTAGGAGTGTATCAGGTGTGGAGAGGGGAAAGGGCATTCCAGGCAGAGGAGAGTGCCCGAATCAGATTCAGAAGAGGGAAGCACAGAGACGGGAAATGAGCACCCCCCAGTCTTCCCACAGGAGGGTCAAAGAGGGCTCACCATAGACAATGACATCATGAGATGCCAGGCCAGAGAGTCCACTCAAAGCCCCTTGTCTAGGAGGGCAGCCCAGTGGTCAACTGGACTGTAAGTTGGCTGCAGGCATTTTATACCCAGCCCAAATCCTTCAATGGCTAATCTCTCTGCCCTTCCTTCAAGGTGAGCCCAAGGGACACCTCCTCTGTGAAGCCTTCCCTGATTCTTCAGGGGAGACATGTTTAGTCCTCTATTATGATCCTTCTGCAGTGAAGTAAGGAGCCCTGGTGGTGCAGTGGTTAAGCACTTGGCTACTAACTGAAAGGTCAGCGGTTTGAGCCCACCAGCCGTTCTACGGGAGATAGATGTGGCTGTCTGCTTCCGTAAACATTACAGCCTTGGAAACCCTATGGAGCGGTTCTACTCTGTCCTACAGGGCTGCTATGAGTCGGAAACAACTTGGCGGCAGTGGGTTTGGTCTTGGTGGCAGTGGATTGGGAAACCTCTCTGTTTCTACACCTGACTCTGAGCTTCTTGAAAACAGGGACTGTGCTTCGTTCATCACAGCGAAGTCTGTAGAACCCAGAAGGTACGCAGTAAGCAACAGCCGTGATGACAGTAGTGTCTAGAGCCAGACATTATGCTCGGGGTGGGCGCTAAGTATCATCATCATCCTCATTAGCACACTGAATCTTCACAAAATTCCTATGAGATAATGCTGCTATCACTTCCAGTTGACAGATGAAGGAACTGAGGCTGAGAGAGAGCAGGTGGCTTGCCCGATGTCAGACAGCTAGCCCATTGCAAGGCCAGGATTCAAATGTAGGTCTGTCTGATCCCAAAGCCTGGGCCTTAACCACGGAGTATCTTGCTTTGGCGTGTGATAAATAGCAACTGAATTGAATTGGATCAGTGCCATAATTAAAGTGAGAACCAAGTAGTATGTGAATGTGAAAAAAAAAGGCTATAGGAAGTGACATTTGAATTGGGTAAGAAATACCATTCTGAAAAGAGGGAATAACAGGAATAAACCTGGGTGGGAGCCCTGGTGATGCAGTGGTTAAGAGCTCAGGCTGCTAACCAAAAGGTCAGCAGTTCAAGTCCACCACCCATGCCTTGGAAACCCTACGGGGCAGGTCTACTCTGTCCTATAGGGTCACTATGAGTTGGAATTGACTCGATGGCAGCGGGTTTTTGTTTGGTTTAAACCTGAATGGTACAAGCGATTTGTATTTGGCTGCTGACCGAAAGGTTGGCATTTGAACTCACCCATCATGGAAGAAAGGCCTGGCAATCTGCTTCCATAAAGATTACAGCCAAGAAAACCCTACAGAGTACTTCTACTTTGTAACACGTGGGATCAGCATGAGCCAGGGGTGGACTTGATGGCAGCTGACAGCAACAAGTTTAGAAACCACTCCCTGGGGGTCCTTATTAATGCCTAGCCCAGTATTCAGCACTAGGTAACTACTCGATTTAAATTTAAATTGAATTGGAATTAGCGGATTTTCCGGGGTAGCTACAGTGTAAATTACATGAAAGAGAGTTGCAAGAGAAAGATCTGGAAAGGCAAGTTGAGGCCAGATCTGCAAGGGCCTGGAACGCCGGGCTAAAGGCTTAACTGTGACCCAAGAGTGGTAAGAATTCATGGGAGGCTTTTGGAAAAGGAGGAGCCCTGAGGTTTCTGTGTTGGCTCACAGGGAATGGGAATTTCACCCCTTCTCCAAATGAGAGGGAGTCTGGGAAGAACACCACCAGCTGGGGGAGCAAGCTGCTCATCTGAATCAATCAAGACTAAGACAGCCCTTCAGCCACATTTTATTAGTAGGCATGGCACAGTGGTTAAGAGCCCGGCTGCTAACCCCAAATGTCAGCAGTTCGAATCCACCAGCAGCTCCTAAGGAGAAAGATGTGGCAGTCTGCTTCCATAAAGATTACAGCCTTGGGTGCCCAGCTACCACCACTGACTGCTCTGACTGTGATCACAACAGAGGATCCTGGACAGAGCTGGAGAAGGATGTAGAACAAAATTTTAACTCACAAAAAAAGACCAGATTTACTGGCCTGACAGACTGGAGAAACCCCAAGAGTATGGCCCTCGGACACTCTTTTAGCTCAGTGGTGAAGTCACTCCCCAGGTTCACCGTCCAGCTGGGGATTGGACAGCCTCATAAAACAAAACAGGACTAATGAGGCATAACAGTCCAGGGATAAGGACTAGAAGGCAGGAGGGGACAGGAAAGCTGGTGATAGGGAACCCAAGGTTGAGAAGGGACAGTGCTGACATGTCGTGGGGTTGTTAACCATTGTCATAGGGCAAAATGTATACTGTTTAATGAGAAACTATTTGTTCTGTAAACCTTCATCTAAAGTACAATAAAAAAAAATTAAAGAAAAAAAAAGATTACAGCCTTGGAAACCCTATGCAGCATTTCTACTCTGTTCTATAGGGTTGCTAAGAATCAGAATTGACCTGACAACAACAAGTTTAGGGTCAGATCCACTCCTAACATTTGCAGGGCCTGGGGCCAGTGTATAAATGGAGCCCCACATAGCATGCCAAGCACTGCCCTTAGACAGACCCCGTGCCTCAGAGGTCCCGTGGTCAGAGTGCCTTCCTCAGATTTTCTAAGTCCCCTCTAGCACCTGTGACCAGCCAGGGCTACCAGTGCCGGCCTGGAGGGGCACTCCAGACAGAATTGGGTACCACATGGCCCTAGTCCCCATCGCTCCCCTTTGGGGCTCTCTCTGAACCCTCTTCCCTCTCCCAGGCCCCCACCCCACCCCTGCCCCATGGCCAGCTCTAGTCCCATAAAGGCAAGCAGATGGCTCCCACTGGCCAGCCTGATATTTCTTTGATGGCATCATTTGAGATTAGGCCACCAGAATGGGGCTGACACATTGATTTAGGGTGACTTAAATTGTTTATATAAACCAAAAAAAACCCACTTGCTGTTGAGTGGACTCCAACTTATGGTGACCCCACGTGTGTCAGAGTAGGGCTGTGCTCCATAGGATTTTCAATGGCTGATTTTTCAAAAGTAGATCGCCAGGCGTTTCTTCGGAGGTGGATTCAAACCTCCAACCTTTCAGTTAGCAGCTGAGTGCTTAACCGTTTGCATCACCCAGGGACTCCTTTATATAGAAAGAGACTCACGAATATTTGCCCCAGGCCCTGTATACCCTAGAGGCAGCACTGACCATACGTCTAAGTATTTTTTTTATTTTATCATTGAAAATACACACCACAAAACATACACCTGTTCAACAATTTTTATATGTACACAATTTTTATATGTTACATTCTTCACACGTCTAATTATTTTAAAGTCATCACTCAGACAAACATGCTATTAAATAAAATATGGTCTGTCCTGCCTCCTTGACAAATAGACCTTCATAAAACCCGTTGCTGTCAAGTTGATTAGGACCCTATAGGACAGAGTGGAACTGCTCAATAGAGTTTCCAAGGAGCACCTGGAAGATTCAAATTGCCTACCCTTTGGTTAGCAGCCGTAGCACTTAACCACTATGCCACCAGGGCTACCTAGCAACTTGAAAGTCCAGGTTCAGAGGTAGGGCATGCAGACTCCTTGGTGTTTCTTTCTGGAACATGGCATTGGGGTGGTGGGGGGAGAGGCCTCAGCCTGCAGCCCCCGGAACTCTGTCTTGTATTCTGTGAGCCCCGCTTACAAGTGTGTAGACTCTTTAGCCTGTACATCCCAGCTCCATCCACACCTTCAATAGCCTCCCCTTGGTACCCCTCTGGCCTGAGAGTACGCCTATCCATGGTGCAGACCACCATCGGGTGGATAGGGGCAGGGAAGAGGAGGTGCAGGAGCTGCGAGCAGCCTGGAGACCATTTGACCAGGGGATGCCTGGGTCCTGAGTACCAAAGCGTGATCTAGAAGGAAAAGGGTACAGCTCCAGGTATGCATGTCGCCAGAGAAAGGGGCAAAGCTAGAGGAGAGCAAGAGCAAGACCCTTTTAAACACAGAGACCCTCTTGCCCAGGTCTAAGGAGGTCACCAGGCAAAGCGACTATGGCTTTAAAGGTAGGTTCCAAAGGCCAGTCTCTTGTCATTACCTGCTCTCTTCCTCCTTTGCATTATGCCTTTGAGAAGCATGCCATCCCACTCCCAATGCAGCCTCTTGGTCCCAATACCTCATCCACATGGCCAATTGTGTAAAAGGCTGGGAGTGTGCTCACATACCCTCATTCAGATCCAGAGAAGAGAGACTGCAAGCTCTTGCTCATGCTTCAGGACCTGAGCAATCTTCCCACACTGCTTATTAGAAGAATCCTGTACTTAGGGGCTGCTGCAAAAGACCTCTTTAAAGTGTTAAAAAGCAAAGATGTCACTTTATGGACTAAGGTGCGCCAAGTCATGGTGTTTTCAATCGCCTCATATGCACGCGAAAGTTAGACAATGAATAAGAAAGACCGAAGAAGAATTGATGCCTTTGAATTACAGTGTTGGTGAAGAATATTGAATATACCATGGACTGCCAGAAGAACAAACACATTTGCCTTGGAAGAAGTGCAGCCAGAATGCTCCTTAGAAGCGAGCATGGCGAGATTTCATCTCACTTACTTTGGACATGTTATCAGAAGGGATCAGTCCCTGGAGAAAGACATCATACTTGGTAAAGTAGAGGTTTCAGCAAAAAAGAAGAACACCCTCAAGGATATGAATTGACACAGTGGCTGCAACAGTGGGTTCAAGCATAACAAGGATTGTGAGGATGGAGCAGGACTAGGCAGTGTTTCATTCTGTTGTATATGGGGTCGCTATGAATCAGAACTCACTCAACGGCACCTAACAATAACGACAACAAAGCACTCATAGGTGGGGCTGGGGCATATAGGTCATATATTTGTCTGGCCATTAAAAAAAATCTGTTCATTTCCCATCTGGCTGTTATTTCTCTAAAGAGCCCCCCAAAAATGGAAGAAGTTTGAGTTAGTCAATTGGAGCCCCAAAACCCACCCCTGAAAATCCTATCTATGTTTTAGAAAGATTGGGGTGATTATAACATCCAGTTAAAAAGCCTTGGTGGAGTCCGTTAGAGCCCACCAGCATGTGGGAATGCCTCTGTTGTTCCTAGTCTCACTTGCAGTTGGCTGGCCACATGACTGAGGTCCATGGAATGGAGTGAAAGGTATGCATGTCAGTCCAAGACAAGATGTTAAACACCTGGTGTGCATTCCCCCTTGCTTCTCTCCCCGTCCACACAGCTGGGAAAGGATTTCAAGATGGTGCAGTGACTGGTGGAAGGGGCATGGATCCCTGAGTTGCCCCTTGGAGGAGATTCCTAGGAGAGGTGTCCAACCCTCACCAATTTGCTACGTGAGTGGAAAATAAACTTTTATTGGGTGAAACCACAGACCTTAGTGATTGTTATACCAGCTAACAAATGTTACTCTAATGCAGGAACTGTTGGAAGAGTTAAGATGAGAGATGACAGTGTCAGGGCAGTGGTAGGAATGGGGTGGGTATGTCAGTATATAAGTCTAATCCAAGGTAAGCATTGGTAGGGGCTAGAATGGAGGCACACATACTGGGTGTTGGGACTTTGAGAAGCATGAGCAATTAACTCCAAAACGTCACCAAAGAAATCAGCAAGAAACAGTAGAAAATAAAGAATATTCCTCAGCCTGACAATCCCCAGTCATTATGCTCTGGCCCCTCTTCCAGAGTCATGAGCCCAGATGGGAGACGGACTAATGGCCATTCCAGCATCCCTACAAGCCAAGGAAAGGTCCCTAGGTGGCGCAAAAAATTTGTACTCAGCCAGTAACAAAAAGGTTGGTGGTTCGAACCCACCAAGCAGCACCACAGAAGAAATAGGCCTGGCAATCTGCTTCCATAAAGATTACAGCCTAGAAAACTCTATAGAGCAGTTCAACTCTCTAACACATGAGGTCACCAAAGTCACAGACCAATAACAAAAACAAAATTAACTACAAGTCAAGGAACACCAAGGAACCAAAGAACACCTGGGGTTACCAACAAGGAAAGAATTGATTTAGCCGAGACCCTGATTTGGACTTTTAGCCTCCAAAACCATGAGAAAATAAATTTCTGTTCTTTAAAAGCCATCCACTTGTGGTATTTCTATTACAAAAGCACTAGGTAAATAAGACAGATTACATGCCCAACCCATGGTCTACCTGGGTCACATTCCTAACTTGTGGAGGGGGGATGGTTACCCAAGGAAACAGTAGCAGAACAGATGTGTGCCCTGGGTGGGGGGGATGTATGGGGGGGGATCTCTGTGAGCCCCCCCACCACAGCATTTATGTCTGCTCCCATCTCCCAGGTTCCTGTTGCCCCAACATTACACAATTTGGCCCTCTCGGCCCAGCTCAGTCTCCACCTGCACTCACCTGGTAATTAAGCCAGGGCAGCACTAGGCAAAGGCTTTTCCAGCTCCTCCCAGAGATGACCTCCCCAAGAAGACTGGAATTGGTTTTTTACCAGTTTGCAAATGGGGCCATTTAGGCCCAAGGAGGTGAGATAACTCGACTGTGAGAGGTCTTCGTGAAAATTGGGGGCATCTGGGTCAGGAAGGAGCAAAACCTCTGCTGACAGTTTGTTCAGGGCTAGACCAGCCAGGCTGGTTCATTGGGTTGGGAGAGGCCTTTTGTCTTCCCCGGAATTTCACGAAGAAAAGGAATCCTCGTATAGTCGGCTTGGTTCTCAGAGGCAGGTGAGTGAGAGCCGTGCTGTTCCCTGCAGTCCCCTCCAGCTCTGCCTGCCCTTCAGGCACTCACGTGGCAGAACAGAGGACCCAGGAGGCGAGAACTCACATTTCTTGAGCTCCCACTGGGAGCCACATTCCTACAGCCATCATCTTGTATTTTAAATGTTTTAAAATTCATGTTGAATTATACCGTAGTACAGGAATGTCCTTCTAAAAAGTTTAAAACATTATAGAAAAGACTTAAAGTGCCTTTGATCACCATACTCAATCCCAATCTCTGCTCCCCAGTGTGATGGTTAATTTATGTGTCAACTTGACTAGGCTATGAGTCTCAGTGGTTTGGCCAGTTACTGGACTGGTTGCTGTTCCATAATGTAACGTAATATAATAACTTTCCATGATGTGATCTGATGTGATCACCCAGTCAGTTGAAAGGGGAGTTTCCTCGGGGGTTTAGACTGCCTCCAGAATATAAATGCATGTTCTGGCAGAGCTAGCTTTCTCTCTCATTCTCTCTCTCTCTCAACCCTGTACTCTTCTTGTCACCTGACCTTCAGAACTTGGGACACAATCCTGAAGAAGTCTCTAGCCTGCTGCCTGACCTATGGATCTTGGGACGTAAGCTTATAGAAGTCTTTGGCCTGCCACCTGACCTACAGATTTTGGACCTGCCAACCCCACAATTGTGTAAGCCAATCCTTTGAAATCAATCTTTCTCTGTCTCCCTCTCCGTCTCCAGAACTCCCTCCCTCCCTCTCCTTCTCTCTCTCTACATATATATATAATAAGTATATATGCATATACATACATACATATACATACTTTTCACTGGTTTTGCTCCTCTAGAGAACTCAAACTAAGACACCCAATGTCTTAGTTATCTAGCACTGCCACAACAGAAATACCACAAATGGATAGCTCCAACAAAGAAATTTATTCTCTTACACTCTACAAGTCTGAATTCAGGGTGCCGGCTCCCAGGAAAGGCTTTCTCTCTCTGTCGATTCTGAGGAAGATCCTTGTCATCAATCTTCCTCTGGATTAGGAGGTTCTCAGTGCAGGGACCCTGGGTCCCAAAGGGTGTGCTCCACACCTGGCACTTCTTTCTTGATGGCATGAGGTCTTTCTCCTCTCTGCTCGATTCTCACTTTTATATCTCAAAAGAGATTGACTCAAGATACAACCTAATCCTGTAGATTGAGTCCTACCTCATTAACATAACTGCCTCTAATCCTGCCTCATTAACATCATAGAGGTTAGGATTTACCGCACATAGGATAATTACATCAGATCACAAAATGGTGGACAACCACACAATACTGGGAATCATGCCCTAGCCAACACATTTCTGGGTGATGCTATTCAATCCATAACACCCAGTAACCATTGTGGCAGTTTGACCAACATCTTCTAGTCTTCTTTAATACATTTACGTATAGGCATATATGTTAATTTTTCTGGGGTTTATAACATAAATAGGAGTCCCTGGATAGCACCAACAGTTAAGCACTTGGCTACTAACCAAAAGGTTGACGATTCAAACCCACCCAGAGGCACCTCGAAAGAAAAGCCAAGCAATTTTCTTCCAAAAATTCACAGCCATGAAAACCTATGGAGCAGTTCTACTCTGCAACACAGAGGGTCACCATGAGTCGGAATTGACTTGAAGGCAACCAGTATAACATAAATAGTATCAAACCATACCAACTTTTCATGAAGGTCATAATGCTGAATACATTGTATGTAAATGATAGCCTGACTTTGGGCAAGTTGCTTGACCTCTGTGTGTCTCACCTATGAAGTGGGAATAATTATAATACCTTCCTCAAGAGTGGTTGTCAGCCCCAGATTATCAACAGCACCTGGCACACATGCAAAAGTGATATGTAAGTGTTAGCCACTGGGGTTGTTTCGTTGTTATTTTTATCATGCAGATAGCTTTCTTCATGCAACAATATGTCTTGGAGATCTTTCCATGTTAGTATATAGATTTACCACAATCTTTTTACCTGCTGTATAGTATTTCATAGAGTGGATTTCTATCATTTATTTAGCCATTCCCCTTTTCATGGACATTTACGTTATTTCCAATTTTTAACATTTGTGAATAATGTTGCAATGGACATATTGAGATGGGCCAAACCATTATCTCATAAAATTTCCATAACCACCCATGAGAGAGATTATTATTTGCATACTTGGAAGTGGGGAAACTGAGGCTCATAATGGTCAAAGGGCAAAGCCAGAACATGGCCCCAAGTCAATCTATCAGCAGAGTCTACTATGCCAGTTGCTTCCCCTGCCCCACCTGTAATCCCCCACCTCTGAGCATCTCTTAATTTACAACAGACTCTGTCTTCCATCTCATTTAAATATGAATGGACCCTTGTCCCAAAGAGGTTGTGGGCCTTCTTATCTAACCCCTGGCTACTGGGGCCCACTCTTCAGAGAAAGAAAAGGGGGAGGCAGGTTTCAGAGGGAGCAAAATCATTTGAAAGCTGTGCTGGGTTGTCTATTGTTTATTCAACATCACTGCTCTTCCTTCTAAGGTCTCCTCTGCATTGCAAAGTAGAACGAGGGACCACATTCCCCACAGTTTCCTTGTCCATGTGGTTCTGGGTTAGAGTGTGCCATTGAGAGGAACTGGCATGAGGTGTGGAAGGCGAAAGTGAAAGGGAAGCCATTATGCTTGAGGAGTAACAGCTTTTGGGAACTACTGGTTTTGCTGCTACCCACCAAGATGGGTGGAAGGAGCTTCTGGAGATCCTCTATCATTTCAGGAGGCCCTGGCAGGGTTTTGAGAACCCCCTGCTTCCGTTCTTCATACTGAGGTCCTCAATGTCAGTGTCCCTGGATTTTGGCAGGAGTTGCCCTGACCTCCGACCTGCCAGCTCTTTCAGAGGTCATGTATTAAAACTTCATTCCTGGAATCCACAGAGAGGTACTGTTTTCCTGGCCAAACTCTGGCTGATACAAAACGTAATGCCCATTTGCCAATTTCTGTGGTGTAAATACTCCCACTGTGGCCAATTCTAAGCTACCATACAAAGAGAAATGAGGTATGAACATACGCAATTAAAAAAAAAAAAACAAAGGCACCATATGACACAGCAATTCCACTCCTGGTGTGTACCCAGAAGAATCAAAAGCAAGGACTTAAACAGATATTTGTACACCAATGTTCATTGCAGCATTTTTCTCAATAGCCAAAAGGTGGAAACAACTCAAATGTCCATCAACATTTTGTATGTAAACAAAATGTACTACATACATACAATGGAAAATTATTCAGCCCTAAAGAGAAATGAAATTCTGACACATGTTGCAACATAGATGAATGTCAAAAACATTATGCCAAGTGAAATAAGTCAGACACAAAAGGATATTTATTTTATGATCATATTTATTGTATGATCTCACTTACATGAAATATCCAGAATAAGCAAATGCATAAGAGACTAAAGATTTTTAGTGGTTACCAGGGTGAGTGAGAGGGAGAAAGGGAGGGAGGTGGGTGTTGTTTAAGGGGTACCGAGTTTCTGTTAAGGGTAATGAAAAAACTTGGAAACAGATAGTGATGATAGTTGCACAACATGGTGAATATAATTAATGTCATTGAATTGTACATTTAAATGTAATTGAAATGGCAAATGCTTTCTTGTCTATATTTCACCACTATGAAAATTAAGAAAGGCAAGGGAATGATCAACACAGAATTCAGTTACCCCTGGCAGAGGCAGGTCTGAAGGGCAAAAAGGAGCTTCAGTAATATTGATAAAGCTCTGTTTCATCAACTGGGTGATGAATACGTGGCTGTTTGCATTATGATTCTTTGAAAGGTTGACAGTTCAAACCTACCAGCAGCTCCGTAGGAGAAAGACCTGGAGATCTACTCCTGTAAAGATTACAGCCTGGAAAACCCTACGGAGCAGTTCTGCTCTATCTCATGGGGTCCCTATGAGTTGGAATCAACTCAACGGCACCTAACAACAACAATGACAATGTACTGTGTATATTAATATGTTAAATATTTTCTTTTGCCTGCGTGAAATGTTTCATGATAAAAAAAAAAAGAAGAAGAAAAGTTAATGCCCAAAAAGAACATTGATTTTTTTGACCTAACTATGGATTTATGAAAATTATTAAAATTGTAGAAAGAGATTTCTTTATGTTCCATTAATTTCCTAAAAGGACTGTGATCCAGTAATGAGCTGAGGTCATCAAGCATGCCAAAAACGAAGCTGAGCTTTGGGACAGACTCGAAAGAGGACTCTGACTGCTGGGCCAGCTGTGGCCCATGGACTGAGCTTCATTTGACCAGGATGGTCTCCAGACCATTTTGTTGAGAGATGCACAACATAACCCTTCTTCAGAGGAGAAGGCAGGAGCAGGGAAGGGAAGGATGAGGGCAGGGAAGGAGGACAAAGCTTGCACTGACTGCAAGCTGACCTCCACCTGGGCTGCACCTGGCTCTCACACTGGCTTTGCCTGGGAGGCTCCAACAACAGGCTGGCTCCCCCACAAACAGCTCAGCCTCCCAGGAACCACTCATTCCATTTACAGTAGGTGTGGCAGTCCAAAAAATGGGCCCCCAGAAAGAGACTCACGTCAAATCCCTAGAGCCTGGGAATGTGACCTTATTTGCAAAAAGGGTCTTTGCAGATGTGATTAAGTTAAGGATCTTGAGAGAAGGAGCTTATCCTGGATTATGGAGTCCCTAAATCCAATGACAGTTGTCCCTACAAAAGAAAAGCAGAGAGAGAATTGAAACAGACTAACAGAGGAGGAGGAGATGTAAAATAGAGGGAAATTATACTGCCAAAAGCCAAGGAATGTCAAGGATTGCCAGCCACCACCAGAAACTAGGAGAGAGGCGTGGAATAGATCTGCCCCCAGAGACTCTGGAGGGAGTGCGACCCTGCTGACACTTTGATTTCAGACTTCTCGCCTCCAGAACTGTCAGATAACAATTTTTTGTTGTTTTTAATCTACCAAGTTTGTGGTGATTTGGTTCAGCAGCTACAGAAACAAATAAAGTAGGTTGGCACTGGAGGGCCATTAGCCCTTTCAAGACTTAATTATTTTCTCCTTTGAATTTTTTATTGATACAGTGTGTTTTCACTAACAGAGGGTATGCTAATTAAGGACTAATTCAGAATTTTTGTTATGATTTATGGATTTTGATACCCATTATCTGGGATCACGTATGTCCCAGAAGACCCTGGAAGTGGTAAATTCTGCCAATATGAGTCAACGATAAAATTGTTTCTTTGTTGTTGTTGTTGTTTGTTTTTTGTTTTCTCAAAAATTTGCAAAATGTGAGGTAAAAGATGAAGGCATTTGGCAATGACTGCATATACATTTTATACTAGTCTCCTTCTTCTTGGTCTTCTTATTATATTTCATGAAACTTTTCAAAACTTTTCAATGCATTCTTCCTTACTGCAAAAGCAGTACTTACAGCCCAAATAATTAAAGTCAAGGGATTTTTTTTTTTTTTAGTCTCAGGAATATTACCACTACAATGCATTCTTCATTACTGCAAAAGCAATACTAACAGCTAAGACACAGAAAGAGCTGCCCTGGAATACTGCAGAACTTCTCACAGTGGTGTATTTCACTTGCTACACGTGGAAGCAACGATTGGGCCCTAAGGTTGAATGCAGGGTAGGAATAACTTTTAGGAATTCAAGTCTCTTGAAAAGTACGACTGCAATGCATTATTCCTTGTTGCAAAGACATTATTTACTATTCAGAAGCTAGAAAAGCAGGGAGCCAGTAACACCTGGAAGCAATGAATGGTGTCAGGGAGAAAATGGCCACTACAACTGACTTAAGACTGGGAATATCTTATTCTTGTGATAAGTACATTCTCACGAGAACATAGTAAATGGGAAACATAGTGAGGAGGCTTAGCTCATAGAAATAAAGTTTAGAAAATTCACACATCCAGAAGGCACCACCTAAGACAACGTTCAATCTACACAAAAACAAGGCTCCAACTCAGGGTTTTTGAGTTTCATGCATTTCAAAAGGCTCCCACCTTGAGGCTAAACGCGTTAAAATTGGGCTACCTCCTTCCTAAAAAACTCCAGAAGCATAAAAAGCGATTGGGATACCGTATGTCCCAGGAGTCACGAAAAAGTTAGAGAGCCCTGGTCAATGGTTTCAAACCGTTATCTTCAGAGGGTGCTTGGAGACAGCTTCAGGTGGGGTAGGACGGGGCAGGTAGGTCAGGCTCCTGGCCTGCCACCCTACATGGGCCGCAGCAACTACCCTATTATCTGTTCTACATGCTGGGCCACTAGGTAGCATTAAGTAAGGAAGTTTTCAAACCACAGCTCAAACCTGGTCCTTTCATTTTTCAGTTTCCTCAGACAGAGAGGAGTGACTTGCCGCTGGTCATACAAGTTAGTAACAGAGCTGAGATTAGAGCCTGGGTCTCTGGGCTTTCCGTGGTAGCACACAACTCCACACTACACAATTTCACAGCACCAAGGACCTAGAGCTGGAAGGGAGATTATGCCATCTCTCCTCTCCCTCTGATTAGATGGCTGGAAGGTTCTAACTTATTTACCCTAGTGAGAAGGAAATATGGCTTCTACTGATCAGCTGCCACAATCCCTTCTTAATAAATATGGCTTCTTCTCTTGATTGATTGTGCATTCAGTTGGTCAATAATCCCTGGATCAGCATCTCTTGATGGTCTGTGAACAGGAAGGGAAGAAATAGAAGTGGCCTGGGTCATTGACATGCATGGAGCAGCTATGGACTCACACACTTCTTAGGACAGGGTCACTGGAAATAGACCCTCAGATGGAGATGTGCGTGCAGGGTTTTAGGAACAACACCTGTAATAGTGTCAGGGATGCAGGATTGGGTAGAGGGACAAGTTGAGCTGAGATACAATTATAACAGAGGTTCAGCTCATCTACGAATAGATATAAAGCTGGGATTCCCTTTCAAAGTTGTCCCAACTTGAGACAAGGAGACCAGGTCTTTGTGCTCCAACATGGGCCAGTCACTGGATACAGGTTGCCCCCAGGAAGGTAGTGACCTAGGACAATACCACTCCCTCTAGCCAAGGGCAATTGCTGGAAAGGGACTCAGCCATCAGCTGCCTCCAAGAAATGAGTATCTTGATCCAGAAGGGGAGAGCCAGGTAGCACACCACAGTGCTAAGCAGTCCAGGTAGTCCACTTTACACATTCTCCTCCACCAACACTTGATAGAAAAAAAATATGTTTTGAAGGACTTGGTAACTCCAAAGTAAGAAGAATATCATGGATGCTTCAATCATAGAATGAACATCCCTAGGATTTAATAAGATACCAGATTTGAAGTGAGCCTTAGAGTTCATTTAAGTCCAGGCATGTCAAATGAGTGGCATTTATACCACTATTCTCCCACCCTAGGCCATGACAGATATCTCCAATCAATCGTAGCCTTCTTTCTTTGAAGAGCCCAATGTGTCCTCTAAATTCTTCCCAACATGATGTGCAGGCATCCCTTACCAATCAAGCAACACTGACCTGCAATATAAAACCTACTGCCCTTGGAATATATGGCTAATTGCCTCTGTGAACAACTGCCTCCTTTGCCACAAGACCAGAAGAACTGAATGGTGCCCAGCTACCATTACTGAACATTTTGATCAAAGATTCAATAGAAAATCATGATCAAAAGGGGGAAAATGCAAAAACAGAATTTCAAATTATCATGGAATCCAGTCTTTCTAGAGCCACTGAGGCTGGATGAACCCCCAAAACTATTGCCCTGAGATAATTTTTAAACCTTAAATCAAAAATATCCCCTGATGTCTTCTTAAAACCAAAGAATAGTTTAGCTTAACTAGTAAACATTGTCTACCTTGAGCATTATGCTCTTTTAAGAACTATCTGTATGAGATCAGGAGCCCTGGTGGCATAATGGTTAAGAGCTCAACTGCTAACCAAAAAGTCAGCAGTTCAAACCCACCAGCCACTCCTTGGAAACTTTATGGGGCAGTTCTACTCTGTCCTATAGGGTCTCTTTGAGTTGGAACTAACTCGACGGCACGTAACAAAAATAACATATGAGATCAAGTTGATTACTGGAAAGCAACTCGAAAGATTACATAGGAAACTTAGGGGGCAATGAGTTTATGTTAATGGGGAGGAACAACTCAGAAACAGGATGAGAATGGTTACACAACTCAGAGAATATAATCAATGTCACTGAATTGTACAGGTAGAAACTGTTGAATTGGTGTATGTTTGGCTGTGTAAATTCTCAACAACAACAAAAATAAAATAAACTTTAAAAAATGCTACTGTACTGAAGTCACTCCTGAGGTTCATCCTTCAGCCAAAGATTAGAAAGGTCTATAGGGCCAACAATAACACACCTGAGGAATGTGCTTCGTAGTTCGATCATGTATACGAGACTAATGGGCACACCAGCCCAAAAGCAAAGAAGAGAAGGCTGGGACAGGAAAATTAGATGAATGGAAACAGGGAACCCAGGGTGGGAAAGGGCAGAGTGTTGACACATCACAGGGTTGGCAACCAATGTCACAAAACAATTCGTGTAATTTAACTGTTTAATGAGAAACTAATTTGCTCTGTAAACTTACACCTAAAGCACAATTTTAAAAAAGAATCTGGAAAAAAAAAAAAACTATTGCCCTCATTTTACAAAGGAGGCTTTGCTCAGAGGAGTGGCTTGCTCTCCAGCACACAGCAAATTAGAGGCAGAGCTGGGATGGGAACCAGAGACACCCCACACACACACACCCCCACGGTGTACTTTCCAACACTGCCCATCTCATACAGCATTTGCCAAGCGAGCAGCTACCTGGCATGCAGTAGGGGCTCAGCGCCCTTTTTATTTAGAATCCCTGACTCGCCCAGCCAGCCCATAGCAGCAAGGTCAGCCTGCTGTGCCAGTCGCTGGGACGAGCATCCCATCTGACAGCCCTAGGGAGAAGAGGGTGGGTTTGCACTGATGCTGATTTCCATCATTTTCTCAGCAGGTTAGCAAGGGCTTAAAGTAATCCGTGCCAGGGCGCCAGGAGGCTCTTCATTAAGCATTACAGGATAATCCGATTGGTTCAAGGAGTCTTTCCCTAACTTGGGAGAAAAGAAATTCACATGCATCTAAAAGGGGAGGGGGGAGCACCCAGACAAGTTGTCATCATCGTGCTGCTATTTTTAATCCCCCATGACAACTGGAGATGACAGCCAGATGTGGTAACTCGGAGCCCTCCTTGCAGAATGCCGGCGCTGGAAGGTGGTTAGAGAGCGGACGAAAGAGCCTCTCAGTCCTACAGATGGCGTGGCCCAGGGGACAGTGAGTGACAAGTCCACCCAAGTCCCCACCCAATCCAGGACTCCTGACATGCAGGCCAGAGATCTTGCTAACCACACTCTGCAGCCTCCCAAGCTGGTCCTCCGCTTGGCACTAGTGACCTGGTGATGGCACCACACTGGCCTGCCCCAACAGGCGTGGCTGGTTTCCTGCAGTAGAGCTGGTGCTAAGAACTCTGTCGCCCCCTAGCTTCCAGATTAGAGATGTGCAGAATGACAGTCCAATGTCAAACACAGAGGGGAAGAGACAAAGGAGGAGCGAGAGGGGAAAGGGGAAAACCACCCCCGCCCCATCTCCCCCCGCCCCCGGAAGTCTTTTTTTTAATTGTTGTAGTTAAATGAAGCTTACATTTTAAGTTAGTCTCCTATACAAAATTTTATACATACATTGTTATGTGACCCTAATTGCTCACCACATTCTGAGACAGCACACTCCTCCTTTCAGCCCCTGATTCCCCATGACCATTCAACCAGCTCCTAACCCTCTCTGCCTTCCCATCTCACCTCTGGACAGAAGCTGCCCCTTTGGTCTCTTGTATC
>NW_004443963.1:13126820-13143571 GCF_000243295.1 Trichechus manatus latirostris
TGGATGAGCTTATATCTGGATTCTCAACTCTGTTCCATTGGTCTGTGTATCTGTTGTTGTACCAGTACCAGGCTGTTTTGACTACCATGGCAGTATAATAAGTCCTAAAATCAGGTAGTGTAAGGCCTCCCACTTTGTTCTTCTTCTTGAGTAATGCTTAACTTATTTGGGGCCTCTTCCCTTTCCATATGAAGTTGGTGATTTGTTTCTCCATCTCACTAAAAAATGCTGGTGGAATTTGGATCAGGATTGCATTGTATCTGTATATTGCTTGGGTAGAATTGACATTTTCACTATGTTGGGTCTACTTATCCATGAGCAAGGTATATTTTTCCACTTATGCAGGTCTTTTTCAGTTTCTTGCAGTAGTGTCTTATAGTTTTCTCTGTATAGATCTTTTACATCTCTGGTTAGATTTATTCCTAAGTATTTTACCTTCTTGGGGGCTATTGTAAATCGTATTGATTTGGCAGTTTCCTCTTCAAGGTTCTCTTTGTTGGTGTAAAGGAATCCAACTGATTTTTGTATGTTTATCTTGTATCCTGATACTTTGCTGAAATCTTCTATTAGTTCCAGTAGTTTTCTTGTGGATTCTTTGGGGTTTTCTGTGTATAAGATCATATCATCTGCAAATAAAGATCCTTTGACTTCTTCCCTACCAATTTGGATGCACTTTATTTCTTTTTCTAGCCTAATTGCTCCGTCTAGGACCTCCAACACAATGTTGAATAAGAGTGGTGATAGAGGGCATCCTTGTCTGGTTCCCGTTCTCAAGGGGAATGCTTTCAAAGTCTCCATTTAGGTTGATGTTGGCTGTTGGCTTTGAATAAATGCCCTTAATAATACTGAGGAACCCCTGCCCCATCTTGGTCCAGTCTTCACCTCCATCACAGTAACAGAAGGGGGTCTTTGGACCCCCAGCCTCCTTTCTCCCTCACACCCCCATTTCTGCTTCTCTCTGCCCACCACACTGTCTTTCTCCATCTCTGAAGATACCTCCTTGTTCATCCATTCTACACATACTCACTGAGCATGACAATGGACTAGTTTCTGAAGATAGAGAAATGAATAACAGCTTTTCTTCATTCAACAATATTTACTGAGCACCTATTAAGTAGCAGGTCCTGTTCCAGGCACTGGGTTACAATGCAAGACAAGAAGGACATGGTCCTGCACTCAAGGTGTTGACCTCTTGGTGAGAGAGACTAACATGCAAACATCAACACTTCTTACACCAAGCACTAGGTGCAAACCCCATATGGAGTTTTCACTTGGTGCCTGAGGGGCTCAGGGGAAGAAGTAACCAACTCCAAGGAGAGTGGGGAAAAAAGAGTCCAGGAAACCAAAAGGATAGCAAAAGTGATGTTTGTGTCAAGCTTGAGAGGATAAGGAGTTCTCTCTCCCTCTCATTCCCCAGAAAACTGCCCATCACTAAGTGGTGCTCAGTCAACATTTGTTGACCACGTAAGCAAAGAACTTAAAGGGTGCATGTCTAGATGGGCTGGGGGAAGATAGAAGCAAAGGATGGGCAGGCATTGGCAGCAAGAAGAAAAAGAAACTTTCCCCAGAGGTGTGTTAGCCCTCCCCAGGCTGACATCTGTTCTGATCTGAGAGTTAATTATGGTATTTGGATGTTTTATTTTCCATCCTGCTTAATAATTACAACAGAACCCGAAGTGTGCGATAACACTGAATCATTATAAAATGACATTTAATTATCCTTCCAGCTCACAGGAATTAACAGGCTTTGGAGCAAACACACGCTTTCATGGAGCCATTTGGCAAAGCAGGTGTCTCCCTCCTAATTCCTCCAATCCTTCGGAGGCAGTGTGCAAAGGGCCGTGATGGCAACTTCTCCAGCATGCACATGTATTTGAGCATGGGGGCACAATTGCATGTGGCTATTGTGTACATGGAGGCTTAGTGGCATAGTGGTTGAGAGCCCGACTGCTAACCAAAAGGTCAGCAGTTCGAATCCACCAGCTGCTCCTTGGAAACCCTAGAGGGAAGTTCTACTATAGGGTCCTATAAGGTCGCTATGAGTCAGAATCAACTCGACAGCAAAGGGTTTTAGAAGCCCTGGTGACACAATGGTTAAGCACTTAGCTGCTAAGTGAACGATTGGCAGTTCGAACCCACCCAGTGGCTAGACAGGACAAAGACCTGGCAATCTACTCCCATGGCGATTAAAAAACCAAAACCAAACCCGTTGCCATAGAGTCGATTCCGACTCATAGCAGCCCTATACGACAGAGTAGAACTGCCCCATAGGGTTTCCAAGGAGTGGTTGGCGGATTCAAACTGCCGACCTTTTGGTTAGCAGCCAAGTTTTTAACTACTGTGCCACCAGAACCCATAATGATTACAGCCTAGAAAACCCAATGGGGCGGTCCTACTCTGTCACATGGGGTTGCTGTGAATCGAAACTGGACTTGATGGCACGCAACAACAACTGGGTACATGGAAACCCACTAGGTGCTCCTTCTGGGTTTAGAGTATTCCCGGCAGTCAGGACTGTAGAATTATTCGTTCAGTTGTTCATTCATTCAACAGATATTTATTGAGTGCCTACTATGTGCCAAGCAGTTCTTGGGCAGCGTAAATGGTTACTTACTCAGCTACTAACTGAAAGGCTGGTGGTTCAAATCTGCCCAGAGGCTACCAGAAGAAAGGCCTGGTGATACGCTTCTGAAAAAAATCAGTCATTGAAAAGCCTATAAAGCACAATTCTACTCTGACACCCATGGGTTGCCATGAGTCGGAGTTGACTTGGCAGCAACTGGTTTGGTTTTTCTATGTGCCAGCCATCAATCTTTCTAGGTCTTGGGGAGACAAGGAGAGAGCAAGGCAGACAAGATCCCTTCTCTAATGCTGATTATATTTTAGTCTGGGAGACAATAAACAAATGAATAAAGAAGTGAAGCATCAGATAGTGAGACGTGCAAGGCAGAGAATTTAAATATGGGATTGTGGTAAGAGGGTAACTGAATAGCTGTTTTAGACTGGGTGGCCAAAGACAGGCTCTCTGAGGAGGTGACATTAAAATTGAGGTCTGCATGAAAAGAGGGAGCCGAAAAGCAAGTGCAGGGAAAGCCAGTGCAAAGATCCTTGGGGACAGCAAGAAGGAGCGGAATGATCAAGGGGGAGGTAGGAAGGACAGGCAGTGGCTGGATGAGTCTTGTAGGTCAGGGTAAGGAATTGGGATTTATTGTAAGGTTAAGGGGTCAGGGAAGCTGGTGGTTTCACAACCCGATTTTTTATTTTAAAAATATCTCTCTGGATGCTGCGTGGAGAATGGATTATGAGACAACAGTGGAACTGGGAGAACAGTAAAGAAACTGCTGCAGTTGTCCAAGAGAAAGATGACAGTGGAATCAATGGCTGTCTATTCTGCTCTAAAGAGTTACACTTTATCTCCTCTTAATGCCCAAGTCCCCACTAACACCTCATTTTATGCAGTTTAGGGAGCCCTGGTAGGGCAGTGGTTAACAGCTGGGCTGCTAACCAAAAGGTAGGCAGTTTGAATCCACCAGCTGCTCCTTGGAAACCTTATGGGGCAGTTCTACTCTGTCCTATAGGGTCGCCAAGGGTCGGAATCGACTCAACGGCAATGGGTTTTTGGTTTTTTTTATGCAGCTTAGGAGGCTGCAGTTATGCAGCTTTCACTATATGATATTTTATTTTGATCCTCATAAAAAACCCAAGTGATAGTGTTACGGATTGAATTGTGTCCCCCAAAAACATATGTTAAAATCCTAACCCCTGTACCTGTGAATGTGACCCTGTTTGGAAATAGGGTGATGCTAATGGTGTCATACCAGAGTAGGGTGAGTCCTAAACCTAATCCCTTCTGAGTGTTATGGGGGCAGTGGTGGTCCAGTGGTGGAATTCTCAGCTTCCATATGGAAGACTAGGGTTTAATTCCTGGCCAATGCACCTCATGCGCAGCTACCACCCATCTGCTAGTGGAGGCTTGCATGTTGCTATGATGATGAACAGATTTCAGCAGAGCTTCCAGGTTAAGATGGACTAGGAAGAAAGGACTGGCAATCTACTTCCAAAAATCAGCCAATGAAAACCCTATGGATCACAATGGTCCAATCCACAGTCATGAGGATGACTCAGGACTGGGTAGCATTTTGTTCCATTGTGCATGGGGTCACCATGAGTTGGGGACAAACTTTAAAGCAGCTAACAGCAGACACAGAAACACGCACATGGGGGAGGCAGATGTCATGTGATGATGGACACATGTGACAAGGTTTGCCAGCAGCTACTAGAAGCTGGAAGAGACTAAAAGGACCTTCCCCTAGAGTTGCCTTGAATTTGGACATCTAGCCTCCTGAAAGTGAAGAGGGCTTGAAGCACTTACTGATGAAGATCAAAGACCACAGCCTTCAGTAAGGATTATACCTCAACATAAAGAAAACAGAACTCTTCATCATGATGTTGACGGATCAATAAGCAACATCATGGTAAACAGAGAAAAGATTAAAGTTGTCCAGGATTTCATTTTACTTGGATCCACAATCAACACCCATGGAAGCAACAGTCAAGAAATCAAACAACACATTGCACTGGGCAAATCTGCTGCAAAAGACCTCTTTCAGTGTTAAAAAGCCAAGATGTCACCTTGAAGACTAAGGTGTGCCTAACCCAAGCCATGGTATTTTCCATTGCCTTATATGCATTCAAAAGCTGGACAATGAATAAGGAAGATTGAAGAAGAATTGATGCCTTTGAATTGTGGTTTTGGCAAAGAATATTGAATATACCATGGACTGCCAAAAGAAAAAACAAATCTGTCTTGGAAGAAGTACAACAAGAATGTTCCTTAGAAGCAAGGATGGCGAGACTACATCTCACATACTTTGGACATGTTATCAGGAGGGATCAGTCCCTGGAAAAGGACATTATGCTTGGTAAAGTAGAAGGTCAGTGAAAAAGAAGAAGACCCACAATAAGATGGATTGACACAGTGACTGCAACAATGGGCTCAACCATAACAACGATTTTGAGGACAGCACTGGACCAGAGAGTGTTTCATCCTTTTGTACATAGGGTCACTCATTGGCACCTCACAACAAGCCCCCTGAACTGTGAGAAAATACATTTCTGTCTTTTAAAGCCACCCACTTGTGGTATTTTTTATTATAGCAGCACTAGGAAACCAAGACAGACAAGTACTATCATGTCCACCTCACAGATGAGAAGATTGGGGCTCAGAGATGTTGAGTGACCTGCCTAACCCCACAGAGCCAATTAGTGGAAGAGCTGGAACTTTAATGTCATTCCCCAATTACAGTGAAGGCCAGAAACAGACCTTTTAGAGAAGAGAGTGATCCTACCCAACATTGCCCAGTGGCAAGTTTTTTGGACAGAAGATCAGAACTTTTACAGCGTAATGCCCTTCATGACCACCCTTTCAAAGGAGTCCCCAGTGTGAGCATGACACTCATTCTAACAGGACACCAGAATCCGAGGACTTTTCTGGAGCAGAGTGGGGAGCAGAATAGGCATGAGCTTTGGAGCCCAAGGTCCTGAAGTAAGATTCTAACTCAGCCCGTCCCTTGACCCCTCTGTGCCTCAGTTTTCTCGCTACAAAGCGGAGACAATAGCAACCTCGAAGGCAGTGAGTTAATCCAGCTTGGAAGATGTCTACAGGGCAGGCACCTTCTTTGAACTCTCTCCATAGGGGAAATCTCTATCCTTAGGGCTAGTTTGAATTTTTGGAAACATCCCAGAGCCCCCGGAAGTTGGGGGATATGTGGGTGCTGATGGCAGGGACACTGTTTGACGTCCGAGACATTTGTCCCATTTGCAGCTCCAACCCTGGCTGGCTGAGCCACTCCTCAGCTTCCCGGGTGTCCCCACTGTTCCAAGCCATTTTGTCCAGGCAACACCCCCACCTAGGGGCTCCTTTCTCTTCTCTTTCCAGAATGAGTGAGGAGTAAGGTAGAAAGTGAAGCTTCTCAAGTGTGACTATGCCCAGGAACTACCAGCAAATCTAGGTAAAATGTAAGTTATGACTCAGCAGGTCAGGGGTGAGGCTTGAGATTCTGCATTTCTGAGGGGCGCTCAGGAGGTGCTGATACCATCAGTCCTTGGACCCTTCTTCGAGGGGCAAGGAAGACGGTATTCTTGAGCAGGGCTGACCTGCATCAAGCGTGCAGGGGTTCATCCACAGATGAAATCAATGTCAATGTTGTATGTTATATCATCAGTGGTCCTGGTGCCAGACTCCCCGCAGTCTGAACCAAAGGTGTGAAGAGTTGGACTGGGTTACCCGTGAACAAAGGTTTTTCAGTATTACAAGAAATTGCAAACATGAGCAGAATGCCCACAAAGTACCATGCCCAGGGCCAGGTGCTGGATACCCGCAGATAAGTAGCTCACATGGTCATCCCAGTACCAGTTGCCATCAAGTTGGTTCTTAGTCATGGAGACCCCATGTATGTAGAGTAGAACTGTGCTCCACAGGGTTTTCAATGGCTGACTTTTTGGAAGTAGAATGCCAGGACTTTCTTCCAAGGTGCCTCTGGGTGAACTGGAACCTCCAACCTTTCAGTTAGCAGCCGAGAGTGTTAACTGTTTGTGCCACCCAGGGACTCCCATATGGTCATGGGTAGTGGTAAAAGCTGATTCCCCAGCACCCTGAAGAACAGTGAGTATTTCCAGAAAGCCCAGCAGAAAGAACTAGGGGGATGGTATAGTAGAAAGTACACTGGATTCAGCGTTCAAAAACCAACGTTCTAATTCTGGTTGTACCATTACTGGGTTGCATGACCACAAGAAAATTAATCCTATTCTTTGGGCCTCAGATCTTTGGGGGGAAAAGAAAGGTGGGGGGTTTGGTTAAGATCATCTCTAAGGCATTTTCCAGCAAAAGGATTTCAAGATTCTCAGGAGGCTGTGTACATAGTGGTTAGGCACACAGACTGGACTGGACTGCCTGAGTTTGAAGCTTGTCTCTGTCACTCAGTAGTTCTGTTACCTTGGGCAAGTGACTTAACCTCTTTGTATCCCAGTTTACTATTCTATAAAGAAAAAAAAAAAGGAAGAAAAGAAAAGAAATAATAAGAATAGTATCCACTTCATAAGGTTCTTGGAATCCCTAGATGGCACAGTTAACACACTCAGCTGCTAACTGAAAGGTTGGCCATTCGAGTCCACCCAGAGGAGCCTCAGAAGAAAGGCCTGGCAATCTACCTTCTAAAAGTCACAGCCTTAGAAGCCCTATGGACACCAGCAATGAGAAATCTGAAAGGGAATTTAGGGAAAAAATTCCATTTACAATAGCATCTAAGAGAATAAAATGTTATTGTTGTTAGGTGCCATCTAATCAGTTCCAACTCATAGCAACCCTATGTACAACAAAATGAAACACTGCCCAGTCCTGACCACCCTCACAATCGTTGATGTATTTGAGCCCATTGTTGCAGCCACTGTGTCAATCCATCTCGTTGAGTGTCTTCCTCTTTTTCACTGACCCTCTACTTTACCAAACATGATGTCCTTCTCCAGGAACTGGTCCCTCCTGATAACATGTCCAAAGTACAGGAGACAAAGTCTCCCCATCCTCGCTTCCAAGGGGCACTCTGGCTGTATTTCTTCCAAGACAGACTTGTTTGTTCTTCTGGCAGTCCATAGTATAGTCAATATTCTTTGCCAACACCACAATTCAAAAGCATCAATCCTTCTTCTATCTTCCTTATTTGTTGTCCAGCTTTCACATGCATATCAGGTGATTGAATATATCATGGCTTGGGTCAGGAACACCTTAGTCCTCAAAGTGACATCTTTGCTTTTAAACACTTTAAAGAGGTCTTTTGCAGCAGATTTGCCCAATGCAATGCATCGTTTGATTTTTTGACTACTGCTTCTGTGGGTGTTGATTGTGGATCCAGGTAAAATGACATCCTTGACAACTTCAATCTTTTCTCCATTAATCATGATCTTGCCTATTGGTCCATTTGTGAGGATTTTGCTTTCTTTATGTTGAAGTATAACCCATACTGAAGGCTGTGGTCTTTGATCTTCATCAGTAAGTGCTTCAAGTCCTCTTCACTTTCAGCAAGCAAGGTTGTGTCATCTGCATAATGCAGGTTGTTAGTGAGTCTTCCTTCATTCCTGATGCCCTGTTCTTCTTCATAGAGCCCAGCTTCTTGGATTATTTGCTCAGCATACAGATTGAACAGGTATGGTGAAAGAATACAACCCTGACACACATCTTTCCTGACTTTAAACCATGCAGTATCTCCTTGTTCTGTTTGAACAAAGCACATGTTCCTCATGAGCACAGTTAAGTGTTCTGGAATTCCCATTCTTCTCAATGTTATCCTTAATTTGTTATGATCTGCATAGTCGAATGTCTTTGCATAGTCAATAAAACACAGGTAAACATCTTTCTGGTATTCTCTGCTTTCAGCCAGGATCCACCTGACATCTGTTATGATATCCCTGGTTCCACATCCCTTTCTGAATCCAGCTTGAATTTCTGGCAGTTCCCTGTCAATATACTGCTGCAGCCGCTTTTGAATGATCTTCAGCAAGATTTTACTTGTGTGTGATATTAATGATATTGTTCAGTAATTTCTGCATTCAGTTGGATCACCTTTCTTGGGAATAGGCATAAATATGGATCTCTTCCAGTCTGTTGGCCAGGTAGCTATCTTCCAAATTTCTTAGCATAGATGAGTGAGCACTTCCAGCACTGCATCTGTTTGTTGAAACATCTCATTTGGTATTCTGTCAATTCCTGGAGCCTTGTTTTTTGCCAGTACCTTCAGTGCAGCTTGGCTCTCTTCCTTCAGTACCATCAGTTCCTGATCATATGCTACCTCCTGAAATGGTTGAACATCAACCAATTCTTTTTGGTATAGTGACTCTGTGTGTTCCTTCCATCTTCTTTTATTGCTTTCTACATCATTTAATACTTTGCCCAAAGAATCCTTCAGTATTGCAACTCAAGGCTTACATTTTTAATTCAGTTCTTTAAGCTTGAGAAATGCCGAGCATGTTCTTCCCTTCTGGTTTTCTATCTCCAGCTCTTTGCACATGTCATTATAATACTTTACTTTGTCTTTTCAAGCTACCCTTTGAAATCTTCTGTTCAGCTCTTTATCATTTCTTCCTTTCACTTTAGCTACTCTACATTCAAGAGCAAGTTTCAGAGTCTTTTCTGACATCCATTTTCGTCTTTTCTTTCCTTCCTGTCTTTTTAAAAACCTCTTGCTTTCTTCGTGTATGATGTCCTTGATGTCATTCCACAACTTGTCTGGTCTTCAGTCATTAGTGTTCAATGTGTCACATCTATTCTTGTGTTGGTCTCTAAATTCAGGTGGGATATACTCAAGGTCGTACTTTGTCTCTCGTGGACTTGTTCTAATTTTTTTGTTCCAACTTGAACTTGCATATGAGCAATTGATGGTGTGTTCCACAGTAAGCTCCTGGCCTTGTTCTGACTGACGATATTGAGGTTTTCCACCGTCTCTTTCCATAGATGTAGTTGACTTGATTCCTGTGTATTCCATCCCCCATGCATCTGTCAGTTTGATGTACTGTGGTGGGTGTTGCTGTGATGCTGGAAGCAGTGCCACCAGTATTCAAATACTAGCCAGGTCACCCATGGCGGACAGGTTTCAGCTGAGCTTCCAGACTAAGAGAGACTAGGAAGAGCACCTGGCAGTCTGCTTCTGAAAAGAATTAGCCAGTGAAAACCTTATGAAAAGTAGTGGAACATTGATATAGTGCCGGAAGATGAGCCCCTCAGGTTGGAAGGCACTCAAAATATGACTGGGGAAGAGCTGCTTCCTCAAAGGAGAGTCGACCTTAATGACGTGGATGAAGTAAAGCTTTTGGGACCTTCATCTGCTGATGTGGCATGACTCAAAATGAGAAGAAACAGCTGCAAACATCCATTAATAACAGGAACGCGGAATGTACGAAGTACGAATCTAGGAAAATTGGAAATCATTAAAAATAAAATGGAATGCATAAACGTATATATCCTAGGCATTAGTGAGCTGAAAAGGACTGACATTGGCCATTTTGAATCAGACAATCATAAGGTCTGCTATGCCAGAAATGACAATTTGAAGAGGAATAGTGTTGCATTTATCGACAAAAAGAACTTTCCAAGATCCTTCCTGAAGTACAATGTTGTCAGTGATAGGATAATATCCATATGCCTACAAGGAAGACCAGTTAATATGACTATTATTCAAATTTACACACCAACCACTAAAGCCAAAGATGAATAAATTGAAGATTTTTTACCAACTTCTGCAGTCTGAAATTGATAGAACATGCAATCAGGATGCATTAATAATTACTGGTGATTGGAAGGTAAAAGTTGGAAACAAAGAAGAAGGACTGGTAGTTGGAAAATATGGCTTTGTTGATAGAAACGATGCCAGAGATCACATGATAGAATTTTGCAAGACCAAGAAGTTCATTGCAAATACCTTTTTCCAACAACATAAACAGCAGCTATACACGTGGACCTCACCAGATGGAATACACAGGAATCAAATCCACTACATCTGTGGAAAGAGACGATGGAAAAGCTCAATATTATCAGTCAGAACAACCATAGGACCCAGCAATTCCACTCCTAGACTTGAAAGCAGAGACTCAACCAGGGACTAGTACACCAATATTCATTGCAGCACTATGCACAGCAGCTGAAAGGCAGAAATAACACAAATGCCCATAAGTAGATGAGTGGATAAACAAGACGTGGTACATACATACAATGGAATACTATTTAATCAGTAGGAGAAATGAAGTCTTAATATATACTACTGTGTGGATGGAGCTGGAAGACGTTATGCTGAGTGAAATAAGTCAATCGTAAAAAGACAAATAGTGTATGACCTCACTTATATAAAATGACAAGAAAAGACAAATGTATAGAGAACAAAATTTATTACTGGTTACCAGGGGAGGGAGGGAGGGGAAAGCCGGGGTTAATGGTGAAGGAAATATCACATTGATTAAGGGTAGGGTTGTACAGCCCATTATTGTAATTGCTGTCAATAAGTTTTAAAAAGTAAAACCTATAAAAAGTTGTGTGATAGATATATTTACAACAGTGATAAAAAAAAAAGAAAGAATAGCTGATGAGGCTGCTTATGTACAACCAAAAACCTCATGGGATTTGGTTTCTTGATCTGGAGGTTTAGGATCATGGTTTCATCAGGACATCCCAGTTAATTGGCCTAATAACATGTTTAGTGCCTCTGTTCTGCCTCCTAGTTCAATGCATAATGCCTGGGATTTTAAAAGCTCAAAAGCAACCATCCAAGGCATGATAATTGATCTGTATTTGCCTGGAATGACACAGGAAGAGGGAGAGTCAGGAAGAGGAGGAGGATATGGAATGTGTGGCTAATTGCCTCCAGGAACAACTGCCTCCTTTGCCATGAGACCAGAAGAACTGGATGGTGCCAAGCTACCATTATTGAACATTTTGATCAAAGATTCCATAGAAGAATCCTAATCAAAAGGGGAAAAATGCAAAACAGAATTTCAAATTCTCTTGGCATCCGGGCTTCCTGGAGCCATGAAGGTTGGATGAACTCCTGAAACTATTGCCCTGAGATAATCTTTAAACCTTAAAGGAAAAATGTCCCCTCAAGTCTTCTTAAAACCAAACTAGCTTAACTAGTAAAAAAAAGTCTGACTTGAGCATTATGCTCTTTTAAGAACTATCTATATGGAATCAAACTGAGAACAGAAACTGGAAAGATTAGATAGGAAACTTAGGGGCAGTGAATTTATGTTAAAGGGGGAAGAATAACTCAGAAAAGGAGGGTGAGAATGGTTATACAACTCAAAGAATGTAATCAATGTCACTAAATGTTACATGCAGAAACTGTTGAATTGGTGTATATTTTTCTATGTATATTCTCAACAACAACAAAATAAATAAAATTATATTTAAAAATTCCAGAAGACAAGGAGATTGAAGTCAAATTATCATCTTTGTTACTAATAAAGTTGATAAAAGACTGTGGCTTTACCAAAAAAAATAAAATAGGGCAACTGTATGCAGTAGCAAGAGGTACATCTAATTTCTCTGTAAACCTAAAAACTGCTCTAAAAAATAAAGTCTATTAAAAAAAAACCTATGGAGCACAGTTCTACTCTGACACACTCTGGGTTTCTGTGAAGTCAGTTGACTTGTCGGCAACTGGTTGGATTGTGGTTTTATCTAGAAGGGGTCCCATAGCAGGCCTGCAGTCCTCTTCCAGGGCACCAATCACATGGCATTAGTGATGTTTGCTAACCATAGGTCTTCCCCACCCAACTGTAAGCTATTTGAGGGCAGGTGCTGTTCCGTTCATCTTCTGACCCCAGAACCCAGCAAAGGGCCTGGCCCACAGTAGAAGCTAATAAATGTTTGATGAATGTTGTGGATTGAAATGTGTCCCACAAAAATGTTTGACAACTTGGCTAGGCCAGAAATCCCAGTATTGTGTGGTTTTCCACCATTCTGTGATCTGATATGATTATCCTATGTATTGTAAATCCTAACCTCTATGATGTTAATGAGGCAGGACTCAATCTACTGGATTAGGTTGTATCTTGAGTCAATCTCTTTTGAGATATAAAAGAGAGAATCAAGCAAAGAGGAAAGGGACCTCATACCACCCTGAAAGAAGCGCCGGAAGTGGAGTAGTCCTAGACCAGGCAAAGATTGATGACAAGGACCCTTCCCCAGAACCCACAGAGAGAGAAAGCCTTCCCTGGGAGCTGACACCCTGAATTCGGACTTCTAGCCTCCTAGACTGTAAAGGAATAAATTTTTGTTTGCTAAAGCCATCCACCTGTGGTATTTCTGTTACAGAAGCACTAGATAACTAAGACAATGAATGAGTTAATAAGAAAATTAAAAGCAGCTTTGAAGGATGGAGAAGCCTCTAAAGCACAGCCTGAGAAGGCATGGGATTTACACTCAAAGCCTTGTCCCTGGAAAAGCAGCATAGGCATTACAGGGAATTTGTAAGCAAGGCAGAATCCCAGACTCTGCCCCAGGCCCAGTGAATCAGCATCTGCATTGTAACAAAATCCCAAGATGACTCCTGTGCACTTGAACGTCTGAGAAACCCTGCAAGGGTCAGTCTCACTCTTCTGTGTGTCATAATTAAGGAATTATAACTAGGATTGTTTTTATGCAGATTAAAAAAAAGTTGCTGTCAAGTCGATTCCAACTCATGGTGACCCCATGTGTCAGAGTAGAGCTGTACTCCATATGGTTTTAAATAGCTGATTTCTTGGAAGCAGATTGCCAGGCCTTTCTTCTGAGACATCTCTGGGTGGACTAGAAAGACCAATCTTTCAGTTAACAGCTGAGCACGTTAACTGTTTGCACCACCCAGGGAATCCTTATGCATAAATAACACATATAGACGTTATCAGCTGAAGTTACTTTCTTCTACCCTGGGAAAATTCCCAAATTTGACACCTTCTGGAAAACTGGGGGGCCTTGAGGAAGCCCTAATTAATTCCACACACACAGGACGCAGCTGTCAGGCGGCATTCTGAGAAGAACACAGAGGCACTGCCTCCTCCCTCGCCGAACTCTTGGCACTGCAAAGACTTCCAAGAAAGCTACACAGAGCTTAGTTCTGGTCAAAAAGTCTCCACTCATCTAAGAATGCAATCAATAACGGCAAGGGGAAATCGATGGCTCTGAGAGATCTATCTCTCTGTGTATTTATGGAGCACTGATCTCAGGGCGGCTGGAGGCTCCCTCAGGCCAGAGTCTGTGCCTGCTTCCCAGAGATCCTGATTTCCTTCCCAAGAATTATGGGGTGTCTTTTGTCTCTGCTTGATAACACCCTGGAGTTACAGAGCCATTTAGAAACAAATTGACTCATTTTTCTCCCTCCCCCTTGCTCGGGGTGATGGGTCGTCCTGCCCAAGCAGTGATTAAAGGGACAGAGAGGATACTTCGCCTGTTCCATCTGCCCCATGACTGGCTTAGCTAGCCTCCCTGTGTCACTGGCAGACCCTGAAGATTTAACGCCTCATCAGTGATGTTATGTTCCAGAAAGGGAAAAAAAAGTTTGAAAAACTGAGGGGTGGATGTCTTATTTTATTTCAAGAACTTTTGGAGCGGGCCAAGATGGCAGAGTAGTCAGGTGCTTCCGGTGGACCCTCTTACAACAAAGACCCAAAAAAACAAGTGATTTGATTATATATGGCAATCTGAGAGCTCTGAACATCAAAGGCACAGCTGAGGAACCAGACTGAGGGTCAGGGGGAGGGAGAGACAGTTCAGAAGCAGTGAGGATTTGCCAGATCTGACCCAACAAGAGCCTGAGCCCTTCAGGCCTGATCAGCTCAGGGGTGTGCGGTGAGGCAGGCAAGCAGCCGTGCTTGGGAGGCATGTTTTCTGAACCAGGAGAGACCCAGCCGCTGAGAGGCTACATGACCACCCAGAACCAGTGAGAAGCAGCCATTGATCCAGCAAAAGATAAGTAATGGTATATGGCCAACCATGCAGATCAAAAACACCCCCTTTAGGGAAAAACCTCTCTCCCATTTACCTCCCCGCTCCCTGCTCTGCCCTGGGTCCCAGATCAGCTTCAGCAATGCCAAGTCCCCTGGGCCGGAAGTAGGATCTGTCACATGCCTGGAGCCATTCTCCCTGCCTTGGAAAGTGAACAAATTAACAAACAGGGGAAAAAATAAACTGCCAGCTCCCCTAAGCCAGGAAACCAGGGTAGGCACAGCTCCTTTGCTTAGGCACCAGCATAAGGGATCCACAGACTTTGAGTGCCTTCCCCCTGGAGAGACTTGTGTGGGCCCATCTCAACAGTGTAGGCCCTCATTACCGCAGTACAACATGGTATATACTGGAACTCTAACTTCAATTGTTTCAGCTGTGAAGTGGCAGGTTCCTGACATTTGACACTGCTCTGCCCATTAAGCAGGGTCTTCACCTACCTACATCAGGGGCCTAAGGACTGGTGGCTCCAACCACACCACCTAGCCACCTGCGATAGGGGACCATGAATAAGAGGTGCCCCTCAATCCTTACAGCCAGCAGCATTAGGTGCTGATAGTCTGGATGCAAAACCCACCCACCTACGTGCTCTAGTGAACAGGGACACACCTTCCTCCTGGACACTCAGGGATGGCCATCAGCCCCCTGCCTTGCTCAGAGTGTCCCCCAGCTGCAGCCAGATGCCTGTGCCTACACCAATCACCCATGCCTGTCTAGGACTGTAAGTGAGAGCCTACACCACCCACTTGGTGGCTATCTACCTGGGCACCTGAGTTGAATCCATACAGGAGGAGTGGGCAGACTCCTGAGCTCACATACCTAGTAACAGATCTAAACACCTGGTGACAGGACATTAAAGCTTCAAAGGTGCCAATAATCAAACTAGCTTATGCGAGCAGCCAATTTGGGCATATCAAAACAAAACAAGAAGCTAGGACATAGTAAGCAAACATAAAATAAATAAATATGATAACTTATTGATGGTTTGGGGACAACAGTCAATATCAAATCACGAAAAGAGGCAATCCATGACAGCTTCAGCAAGCTCACAAAATAAACAACCTAGAAATTTTCTAGAGGAGGAAAATTTCTTTGAATTACCAGAGGCAGAATACCAAAGATTAATATACAGAACTCTTCAAGAAATTAGGAAGGAAATTAAGCAAAACACAGAACACGCAATAGAGGAAATTAAAAAGATTACAGAAGAGCATAATGACAAGTTTAATAGGCTGCAAGAATCCATAGAGAGACAGCAATCCAAAATCCAGAAGATTAACAATAAAATTTCAGAATTAGACAACTCAATAGAAAGTCATAGGAGCAGAATTGAGGCAACGGAAGTCAGTATTAGTAAGACTGAAGCTACAGCACTTGACACCAACTTATTGGAGGAAAAATCAGATAAAAGGATTTTAAAAAAAGAAGAACCCTAAGAATTATGTGAGACTGTATCAAGAGGAATAACCTACGAGTGACTGGAGTACCAGAACAAGGGGGGATAACAGAAAATACAGAGAGAATTGTTGAAGATTTGTTGGGAGAAAACTTCCCTGATATAGTGAAAGATGACAAGATATCTATCCAAGATGCTCATCGAACCCCACATAACATAGATCCCAAAAGAAAGTCACCAAGACATATTATAATCAAACTTGCCAAAACCAAAGATAAAGAGAGAATTTTAACAGCGGCTAGGGATAAACAAAAAGTGGTCTACAAAGGAGAGTCAATAAGAATAAGCTCGGACTACTCAGCAGAAACCATGCAGGCAAGAAGGCAATGGGATGACATATATAAAGCCCTGAAGGAAAAAATTGTCAGCCAAGATTATATATCCAGCAAAACTGTCTCTCAAATATGATGGCAAAATTAAGGCATTTCCAGATAAACAGAAGTTTAGGGAATTTGCAAAAATCAGACCAAAATTATGAGAAATACTAAAGGGAGTCCTCCAGTTAGAAAATCAATAACATCAGATAACAACCCAAGACTACAACACAGGACAGAGCAACCAGATATCAATCCAGATAGGGAAGTCACAAAAGTAAATCAAAGCTACAATACTGAAAATAGGGAAACAGATGTCAAAGTGTAAAATATGACAACACTAAAACAAAAAAACAGGGACTTTAAAAATGTAGACATAGATTTTTCATATGGAGAGGAAGTCAAGGCAATAGAAAGAAATAAAAGACTGGTATAAACTTAGAAAAATAGGAGTAAATATTAA